>NC_090741.1:48400498-48662998 GCF_036898095.1 Palaemon carinicauda | reverse complement strand
GCAGATAGACCTGTAGACTCCCCCAAACCCCCCCCCCCCATCCTTAGCTCACAAGCATGGTGAGGTTGCAACGACCAAAGGAACTAACGAGTTTGAGCGGGACTCGAAGCTAAGCTTCATGTTTCATTTCTGCCTTGATATTGAAGATGACAAAATTGATAGTTCATTTGAATGTTTTTGCCTTAATTTTGGGATTCGTTTTTTTTTTTTATTATACCAGAGTTCTATACACTTCAACTGTATGTTTGATTTGTATCTTGATATTAGAAATAACAATTGATATTTTCCCTCAAACTGTATGATTATGTCTTGATATTAGAAATAACAATTGATATTTTCCCTCAAACTGTATGATTATGTCTTGATATTAGAAATAACAACTGATATTTTCCTTCAATGTTTTGTCTTTTTATTTCAGGTGACATCACGTCTGGAAGACGAGGAATCTATTGAAGTACATGATCGAATATAGTTTACGAAAGGATCTTTGGTGTCGCAAAAGAAGTATCACGAAGATATCAAACCTCCTTGAAAAGATTAGGCCTCTGATGACGTATCATTTGATTTTATACTAAAAAAACTACAATTGATTTCACCCTCCAGAGAAAATCACAGTTGACCATAGCTTCTGAAAAAAAGTAACTTGAAGTGTCATAATATTAGACTCCAAAGAAGGATCACAGTTTAATTTTAGCCTCAAATCAACTAACGAACATTAGCCTTAAAAGAGGTCACCCAATTGACTCTAAGCATCTCGATGCAATGACCGGGTCCAGCAGAGAAACATTGTCCCTGGAGACTTGCCAATCAGCTGCCTCGGTCTCCTTCGGCAAGAGGAATGGCTGGTACGTCAGCAGAAGCATGGCCATCTTCCTAGGGCTGCTCTTCGTCAGTGCCACAATAGCCACGGCCCTACTGGTCTACTACATTGCACCCAAGAGCCAGGCAGGAATCTCAAGCCATGAAAGCGTCTCGGTAAGTTTTCTTAAATGTTGTCCTTTGTTAGTATTTTCTCTCTAAGTCATTTGGGTTTATTTGCTGTTTAATAGTCAATGATGAATAGATCACTTACTTAACTTTAAGGGCTGCTTATCTTGTCTCGTACAGTAGGGGAACTCTACTCTCTACAGGACCTCCACAGTCGTTTTATGATTTTCATTCGGGAGCATTTAACATTTCACAATGCGTATTCTCCGCTTACTGTTTGATCATCACTGTCAAAACACTCGCGGAATAAGGTCTTGAGTCTCCTCTTGAAAGCCTTAATGTCTTCCATTATTCTAATGTATCGTGAGAGCCTATTGTATAGTCTCGGGGCCGCATATTTAAAGCCTCTAGATCCTACAGTAGACATGGATCTGGGTTCCAATAGTTTGAAACCATCTGTAACTATTCTCGTGTCGGGACGATTTGTTGTGAAACCATCTGTAACTATTCTTGTGTCGGGACGATTTGTTGTGAAACCATCTGTAACTATTCTCGTGTCGGGACGATTTGTTGTGAAACCATCTGTAACTATTCTCGTGTCGGGACGATTTGTTGTGAAACCATCTGTAACTATTCTCGTGTCAGGACGATTTGTTGTGAAACCATCTGTAACTATTCTCGTGTCGGGACGATTTGTTGTGAAACCATCTGTAACTATTCTCGTGTCGGAACGATTTGTTGTGAAACCATCTGTAACTATTCTCGTGTCGGGACGATTTGTTGTGAAACCATCTGTAACTATTCTCGTGTCGGGACGATTTGTTGTGAAACCATCTGTAACTATTCTCGTGTCGGGACGATTTGTTGTGAAACCATCTGTAACTATTCTCGCGTCGGGACGATTTGTTGGCTGCGCAATATGAATGATCTTAATCTGTAAACTACACTTAACCCCCAAAAAATTGTATGGGTAAGAACAGAAAGAGAAAAATTCAATCCAATGCCATATTTATCCAATATTCCTTCCTCAGGTGTCAACGTCGAAGCCTCCAGCGACGACCGCATCTGCGAGTGGCGAGGATAAGCCCGAAGCCAAGCCCTACGTCAGGCTTCCTCGTTCGATCAAGCCCCTCCACTATGTGGTCAAGTTGCAGCCCTTCATTAATGGTAACTTCAGCATCATGGGCTACGTCGAAATTGAGATGGAGGCTGTGATGTCCACCGATAATATAACCGTCCACATGACAGACATCCGTACCAGAAATGACACCATAAAGGTTAGGATTATTATTAGTAGTAGTAGTAGTAGTAGTAGTAGTAGTAGTATTAGTAGTAGTAGCTAACAGGGGCTCTAACAGGGAAAATAGCCCAGTGAGGAAAGGAAAAAAGGAAAAATGAAAATTTTTAGAAGAGTAACAACTTTAAAAAAAATATCTATTAACTCTTTGTTAAAGTACTCATAATTACCCAGCATTATTATTATTATTATTATTATTATTATTATTATTATTATTATTATTATTGTTATTATTATTATTATTATCTAACAGGGGCTACAACAGGGAAAATAGCCCAGTGAGGAAAGGAAACAAGGAAGAATGAAAATTTTTAGAAGAGTAACAACATTAAAAAAGACATCTATTAACTTTATTAAAGTACTCATAATTGCCTAGCAAATACTTTGTTGGGTATTTATATAATTATATGTTGTAATTATTTAGTTATTCAATTCTGTGTTTCTGCGTTTGAATATTAGCTCATATATTTTGAAAATGTACTGATATACTTATAAACATATATCTACAATAAGCATTCTCTCTCTCTCTCTCTCTCTCTCTCTCTCTCTCTCTCTCTCTCTCTCTCTCTCTCTCTCTCTCTCTCTCTCTCTCTCTCTCTCTCTCTCTCGTTCAGGAATAAGTTGCACAAGATCATATGTATTGTAAATGCTTAAACTAAATCTCTCTACCAAAGAGCAACTGGAGTCTCCACGGATGGACTGAAAAGTCGTTGAGACATCCAAAATCCTTGTAACTCTCTCTCTCTCTCTCTCTCTCTCTCTCTCTCTCTCTCTCTCTCTCTCTCTCTCTCTCTCTCTCTCTCTCTCTCTCTCTCTCTCTCTCTCATGAAAGTGTTTAAACACAAACTTCTTTCTTTACACACAGCTGGTGGCCGCAGACAACCGCCAAGGTCCCAGCTTGGGCATCGAAAGTCACAGTTACGACAACGTCCGTCAATTTTATGTGGCCAACCTTTCTGAGCCGCTGCAGGCTGGCAAGAAATACGTCCTGTCAATGGAGTTTGAGGGCTACCTTAACGATAAACTCTACGGGTTGTACAGATCGACGTATACCACCTCAGAAGGAAAGAAAGTGTAAGTCGAATCTGATGTTCTAGTGTAAACCTTTTCCCTTAGTTGATTACCTAGCGGGTACAGTTGACCTCATTAATTCAGGTACACTGCTGTCTCCTTAGCTTCCCATGAAGTGTGAAGGTTAATGAAGCTGACTGTACATAATTAATTTTTATGCCAATAGTGGGAAACAATTAATTTACTAGAAATTAGATAAGTTGTTTTCCTTTTCATCATAATAATAATAACTTGAACACACACATATGAATATATATATATATATATATATATATATATATATATATATATATATATATATATATATATAAATATTGTGTGTATGTGTATGATATTTTAGTCATGTATGTAAGTGAGTATCTTACACTCAAATATGAAGCCAGGAATAATTCTTATAATATCAAATTCACACTAACTTATAAATAATTTATCCAAAGGGGAATTATGTATGATAAGTGCATCTACCCGGGCCAGGCCCAATTTCATCTTAGGCCTGACAATAACTTGAATAAGTGGACTGTCTAGTGATGCTAGTCTCATAATATTTATATAAATCAATTACTTAAATATAAACTTTTCATAAAAGTACATTTCCGTTTTACAAATGATAGTTTTTTTTTTTTTTTTTTTATCTTATAGAAGCAAGCCACATTAGAATGTAGGTTCTTCAGAAACCAGCTTTTACAGAAATATTCTTATTTTAGTAACTTTTTCTTTATTGTTATCCTTAACTGTTTTATTGTACTTATTTCTTCCAACACCTAACTTATTTACAGCTCCAGATGATTTTATATTGTAATTTTATGTGAGAATATATCAATTTTCTTGCTATAATTAATTACTCATTTTCTAATTTGTTTCCTCAAGTCTTTTAGCTTCAACACAGTTCCAGCCAACAGATGCCCGAAGGGCGTTCCCTTGCTTGGACGAGCCGGGTCTCAAGGCCACTTTTGACGTCTATCTTGGAAGGGAGACCAACATGTCGTCTCTGTCTAACATGCCCAGATATGAAACTATGCCTATGTAAGACCCTTTCAAGTTTCCATGAAATCTTGCTTATAATATTCCTATACATATGAAAATATAGTTAGGTGTAGAGACACACCTTTCTCCTAGTTTCAAAACTAATAATTGATAAGCATTTTTTTTATATAGAGGAAACCCACTGCAATACTATATCAACTAAAAAGGGTTCTCGTGTTCAATGTTGTGTACAGAGTTATTTTAAAGCAGGCACTATGATTTAAAAAAGTTATTCAATTAAATGAGTCTACATAATGCAATTTAAAATTTCCCATTCAACAAGGGAAACATATTGTAAAGGGGAACACGCCTTGTATGACTGGTATCGAACAAAGAAACGCCAATGAAGTTGAATTAGAGTAAATTTATTAAAAATAAAAACTTGTCCTTGCCTTTACTGATTCCATATGCATTGTCTTGATTCAGTAAGTGTGTTTTATCTTTATATGTATTCTCTTACTATCTCCATCGAAAGCAGCTTTCTCTTGCAAATCCTTCTATGTAGAATCCTTATTCAATTCACAACACCATCATTTGCCTCCTTTTAGACCTTTCACCTCTAAAAGGGCCCAATCAGGTAAGCCCTCTTGACCCCCTTCCCCCATTTTTCATACGTAATACATACCAATGAGTTTACCTGTACTTACAATTTTTTTCTTAAATCTGTAATTATACTATTTGGTATTCACACGCCCCTGCTTTATACACGACGCCCACTGGGTGTTCGCGCGAGGGTAGTAACCTCTGCATTCCATAGTTTAACTTTCTCTGGTATATTTGGAACTATTTATATCAGAAAAGTGTAAGGAAGGACCCTTTTCACCGGGCGTCATAGGTCGACCCAGAAATACTATTTGGTAAAATGGAGAGACTGAGAAAGCATTCGTAGATGTCTCTCTTCATGATGCATACCTATTCTTGTTGATATCAAATACCTTTAAAACAACAGAAATTTTGATGTAGATTATTTTTTTTTTTAATTATTTCAGCGATGGACAGCCAGGCTGGTTTTGGGACCATTTTAACACCAGTGTACCGACTTCAACTTACTTGGTTGCCTTTGTAATCAGTGATTTTTCCCACATGAACTCCACGGCAAATGACCACGTCCTCTTCCGAGGTGAGCTCAGAGTAAAGGTTATCTCTTTCATAAGGTATTTAGTCATTTTAGGTCTGGTTATAAATAGATAGATAGATGAATAGATAGATTTATTTATTAGGACTTCGCCCACATGAACTCCACGGAAAACGACCACGTCCTCTTCCGAGGTGAGCTGAGATTAAAGGTTATCTCTTTATAAGGTATTTGGTCATTTAGGTCTGGTTATAAATAGATAGATAGATGAATAGATAGATTTATTTATTAAGACTTCGCCCACATGAACTCCACCGAAAACGACCACGTCCCCTTCCAAGGTGAGCTTATAGTAAAGGTTATCTCTTTATAAGGTATTTAGTCATTTAGGTCTGGTTATAGATAGATAGATAGATGAATAGATAGATTTATTTATTAAGACTTCGCCCACATGAACTCCACGGAAAACGACCACATCCTCTTCCGAGGTGAGCTCAGAGTAAAGGTTATCTCTTTATAAGGTATTTGGTCATTTAGACAAAAAGATGTATGTACTATGATAAAGAGTGACTTGTCTAGTGTTATTAATTGTTCATTAAATTTTTTGTCAATGTTGATGTACTGTTTATATGTATATGTAATTTTGCTGTATTTATCTCAGGTCTCATTTTACCTCTTTCTAAGCTATGGAAAGTTTTTCGTGAGTGTATGGCCTTTGGGCTGGTTCCAGATCTATGTAAGGATATTAAGATGGTTAAAAGTCATATTTTAACCATAACAGTAATCAAGATTTTCAACTTCACTTTTTTTTTAACTGTTACTTATTGCTTTGTCGATATTTCAGCCTCGTCGTTTTTATTTTCATCTTTTTTATAACTGTTACTTATTGTTTTGTCGATATTTCAGCCTCGTCCTTTTTATTTTCATCTTTCTTATAACGTACTTATTGTTTTGTCAATATTTCAGCCTCGTCCATTTTATTTTCATCTTTTTTATAACTGTTACTTATTGTTTTGTCGATATTTCAGCCTCGTCCTTTTTATTTTCATCTTTTTCATAACTGTTACTTATTGTTTTGTCAATATTTCAGCCCTTTCTTTTTATTTTCATCTTTTTTACAACTGTTACTTATTGTTTTGTCGATATTTCAGCCTCGTCCTTTTTATTTTCATCTTTTTTATAACGTACTTATTGTTTTGTCAATATTTCAGCCTCGTCCATTTTATTTTCATCTATTTTATAACTGTTACTTATTGTTTTGTCGATATTTCAGCCTCGTCCTTTTTATTTTCATCTTTTTTATAACTGTTACTTATTGTTTTGTCAATATTTCAGCCCTTTCTTTTTATTTTCATCTTTTTTACAACTGTTACTTATTGTTTTGTCGATATTTCAGCCTCGTCCTTTTTATTTTCGTCTTTTTTACAACTGTTACTTATTGTTTTGTCGATATTTCAGCCTCGTCCTTTTTATTTTCATCTTTTTTATAACTGTTACTCATTGTTTTGTCAATATTTCAGCCTCGTCTTTTGTTTTCATCTTTTTTATAACTGTTACTTATTGTTTTGTTGATATTTCAGCCTCGTCCTTTTTATTTTCATCTTTTTTATAACTGTTACTTATTGTTTTGTCGATATTTCAGCCTCGTCCTTTTTATTTTCATCTTTTTTATAACTGTTACTTATTGTTTGTCGATATTTCAGCCTCGTCCTTTTTATTTTCATCTTTTTTTATAACTGTTACTTATTGTTTTGTCGATATTTCAGCCTCGTCCTTTTTATTTTCATCTTTTTTATAACTGTTACTCATTGTTTTGTCAATATTTCAGCCTCGTCTTTTGTTTTCATCTTTTTTATAACTGTTACTTATTGTTTTGTCGATATTTCAGCCTCGTCCTTTTTATTTTCATCTTTTTTATAACTGTTACTTATTGTTTTGTCGATATTTCAGCCTCGTCCTTTTTATTTTCATCTTTTTTATAACTGTTACTTATTGTTTGTCGATATTTCAGCCTCGTCCTTTTTATTTTCATCTTTTTTTATAACTGTTACTTATTGTTTTGTCGATATTTCAGCCTCGTCCTTTTTCTTTTCATCTTTTTTATAACTGTTACTCATTGCTTTGTCGATATTTCAGCCTCGTCCTTTTTATTTTCATCTTTTTTATAACTGTTACTCATTGCTTTGTCGATATTTCAGCCTCGTCCTTTTTATTTTCATCTTTTTTATAACTGTTACTCATTGCTTTGTCGATATTTCAGCCTCGTCCTTTTTATTTTCATCTTTTTTATAACTGTTACTCATTGCTTTGTCGATATTTCAGGCTCATCCTTTTTATTTTCACCATTTTCTTGCTTTCTTTACACTTGCGGTACATGTGGGCATTAGATTAATCAATAACTGGTAACTGATGTAGAAACATTAGAGCTAAAAGCTAATCATAGTATAATTTGGTGCTCCTTGCTTTGTAAGAGATCGAGTTTGACTTAATGGGTTGGTTAATAAGGACACTCCAAAATCAAACCATTGTGCCCTAGTCTTGGGTAGTGTCGTAGCCTCTGTACCATGGTCTTCCACTGCCTTGGGTTAGAGTTCTTTTGCTTGAGGGTACAATCGGTTACAATATTCTATCTTATTTCTCTTCCTGTTGTTTTGTTAAAGTTTTTATAGTTTATACAGGAGATATTTATTTTAATGTTACTGTTCTGTGACTACTTTATTTTTCCTTGTTTCCTCTCCTCGTTGGGCTATTTTCCCTGTTGGAGCCCCTGGCCTTATAGCATTGTGCTTTTCCAACCAAGGTTGTAGCTTAGCAATTGATAATAATAATAATAATAATAATAATAATAATAATAATAATAATGAAAATAATAATAATGATAATAATAATAATTATGATAATAATAATAATTATGATAATAATAATTTGGTGCTTATGTTCATAAGTTTAAACAAAGGTCGTGAAATTACTTCAAAGGGTCATTTAGTCCAATGTATTTATTTGTTTTACTTTTAGTGTTGTTTGTTTATGTCTATATTTATTTCTTTGTTGATTTGCCTTTACTTTTCTCCTCTGTCAATGTTCTCTCTCGTCATTACGTAACAAACTGCTTTTCAGTTATTAGTTCAATGTGAGTCTTGTATCCAAGAACAATGATAAGGGATACTTATCTTTAATCATCTCTGAAATAACTGCTAAAATATTGGCTCCAGTGTTATTAAAACATGTACTTTATCATGGCATGTCCAAAACATTGAAAAGAAAATAAGTGACTGGCTCTGTTTTGTATATTAATTTGAAAAACTTGTCAATGAGCCATTAGTAATCCAAAACATTTACGGTTGTGGTGGCCTGACGGTAGCATCCTTGTCTGGTGATTGCCAGACTGGGGTTTGAGTCCCGCTTAAACTCATTAGTCTCTTTGGTCGCTGCAACCTCACTATCCGTGTGAGCTAAGGATGGGGTGTTTGGAAGAGCATATATGTCTATCTGCTGAGTCATCAGCAGCCATTGCCTGGCCCTCCTTGGTACGAGCTTGGGTGGAGAGTGGACTTGGGCACTGATCATATGTTTGTGTGTAGGGCATTGTCCTGCTTGATAGGGCAAAGCCACTGTCCCTTGCGTTTGCTATTCATGACCGGCGTTTAAACTTTAAACCATTGGTAGTCTTCAAGACTTATCCTTTACAACTATGTTAGTATTTCGAACAAGGGATTGTGTAGAAATGTATGAGCGTTTTAAATTCCTAAAGATTAATTATGTTTGTTTTTGCAATCTACTTTGCAGTTTGGGCCCGTGAAGAAGCCATTAAACAAGCCAATTACGCCTTAAGGTCAGGTCCTGCTATCTTGACCTTCTTTGAAGATTATTTCAAGGTTCCTTTCCCCCTGCCAAAGTCTGATATGATCGCCATTCCTGACTTCTCAGCTGGGGCCATGGAAAATTGGGGTCTCATTACATACAGGTAAATTTTGTTATACAGGAGGCTTACTCATAGTTAAGTATATTTTAATTTGGGGAGAGGAGATTTGACAGTTTTAGATTGACTAAAATAATTTTGATAAACTGCTCTTGTTAACAAAAAGAAAATTTTTTAAAATTTATTTTTTACTGAATTTTAAATGGCCTATATTGTAACTTGATGTTTTATGCATTTAACATTTTATTAGAAAAAAAAATTCCCACTGCCAAGTTTTCATTTGTTGTTTTTGCTACCAGGGGCTTTGAATTAACACTAGGGTGTTTTAGCACATTTTATTCTTAGCTCTCATTGTCAAGTTTCTTTGTAACACATTTAAAAAGTGTTTGTCATTTCTCTCTTGTAAAATTTCATTTTGCTTCAGAATTCAGCAACTTTACTCTGCCTCGACACTCCTTGCCAGTGTCAGAGTTTGACACTTTGTTCACTGACACAATCTCCCTTCAATATAAGATAGTTAATCACTCCATGACATAGTTTAACCCTATTTATAAGATACACTTGTTCAACTTAGTTCAAGGAAACTTCAGCTTGAAATATTCCCTCATATTTGCTGTCAGAATTTAACACTTCTTGTTTAATACATCTATTCACTCTATATCACACAAGGAAGGTCAGACACCACTTAAAATATTCTCTCTCATTTCCTGTAACTGTTTAAATACCTTTTGTAATTCTACCTTTTTATTTACTGTCAGAGAGACGGCTATGTTATACGACCCTGCCGTGTCTTCAGCATCCAACAAGCAGCGAGTGTTGCAGGTTGTGGCTCACGAACTGGCTCATCAGTGGTTTGGAAATTTGGTGACCCCCGAGTGGTGGACAGACCTCTGGCTCAATGAAGGTTTCGCTTCGTTCATGGAATATGTTGGCTCTAACTCGGTAAGTTTTAGGGGCTACTCTCTCTCTCTCTCTCTCTCTCTCTCTCTCTCTCTCTCTCTCTCTCTCTCTCTCTCTCTCTCTCTCTCTCTCTCTCACACACACACAAAATGGTTTTGTGTATTCTACAGATATTGTAAAAGTAATAATTTCAACGACCATTACCTCGGAGTCAAATATTTATATCCTTTGAAGCGAGAGATTCGACAATCAAGATATATATCTTTATGTTAAAATCTACTCTCTTAGTAACATACTGACTCCCCCTTAGTTACATCCCTGGCATAAGGAAATGTATATTGTTCTACAGAGCACTGTTGCTGAAACAATTAATTGGGTATTTGTGATGCAAGAGGATTTGTAGTCACCAAAAGTAAATTTCATTTAGGAATTAAATTTCATCATGAATAGTTGACATCCATTTTTCATGTAATAGCATTTTGTTGTTGAAATTTGTTCAACAAGTAGATGGCTATTTTCTTCTATTTTTACCCCCTGTTTGTGTGTTTGTTTGTGTGTGTGTGTTTGTTTGTTTATGAATAGCTTCCTTGCCACAATTTTAATCATAGAGTAATGAAATTTCCAGGGATGAACTGTTATGTAAAAAGCTGGAAATTATTACATTTTTTAAGGTTAAAGGTCATGGTCACGGTCAAGCAAAATGTCCAATTCAGGTAACCAACCATAAGTTTAGACATCGTTGTCACAGAGACTTCCAACTTGGTTCAAATGTGAGTGTATGAAAAACCACGCCAAATTTTGTAAATGGATACAAATACTGTACAGTATAGCTTGAATGAGGACTGAATTACAAATTTGGTTTTTCTTCTCCGTAGTTTGAACCTTCGTGGAATATGATGCAGCAAACGGTGATAGAAGATGTTCAGAGCGTCTTCGGTCTCGATTGTCTTGAATCTTCTCATCCAATCAGCATCCCTGTGAACCACCCAGACGAGATCAATGAAATTTTCGATCGCATTTCTTATAGCAAAGGTGAGAAGAAAAGAAGCCAGCACAGTCTGGGATATGTAAACATAGAAGAAAGGTGGTTTTACGGATGTATTCTTATGGGATTGTTCTTATAGAGTTTATGGTTTCCTGGTAGGCTCTCTTTTTACAAGTTGGAATGTAAAACAACCTTCTTGATAATGTTTCTGGGCTCCGACCCGTGCCGCCCAGTGAAATGCTCCTTTAGCACCATTTCTAAGGTATATAACTGCTATATATTACCAGAGAAAAAATTGCATAGGGATGCCAGGTTGAACCCAGCTCGCTCACCTATATAAGGTGTCGATATAATACTGGGGCGTGATAATTCACAACCAGAGGCCTCACACCATTTAGATGTCTCCTGTCAAAATCCCCGAACAGCGAGGTGCCGTTCAATATCCCGCTACTACTAGCCATCCCACGCCAGTGACGTCACTCCTTTTTTAGCACGCAATTTGATAGCCGTATTTTACCTTGTGTGTGAATTTCGCTGGTTTTTTTCTGGATTTACCTCAAGATGTCGGACTCCACTGTCCCTCCATCTAGGTTAAGTACCAGATCTATGAGTTTTGAGATTTGTAATAGGAACAATGTGTAAATAAATTGTCAGAATGTTAATACCAGAGTTAAGTTATTGTTAGTGTTACACTATTGGATAATAGGATTATCAACTAACTGGTTATAGTTTGATAATTATCGTTTCTTGAGAGATTTAGATATGATACAAATCAGTAAAGTGGAAATCAATCATCATCATCTCCTCCTACGCCTTTTGACGCAAAGGGCCTCTTCTAGACTTTGCCAGTTGTCTCTATTTCAAGGAAATCATTAGTTTAGGGTAATTAATAGCCCTTTGTTAATGTCAAATTTGCGGTAAGGGTAAGAGTGAAGAGTGTATTGTTAAAATGAGTGAATGGTTTCGTTTGGAAGTAATGACTGACCAGTGAAATTTATTATTTACAGTACATAGGTGAAGACAGCTTTAGGCTTAATAAATTCTGTTCCCATGGAGAGAGAGAGAGAGAGAGAGAGAGAGAGAGAGAGAGAGAGAGAGAGAGAGAGAGAGAGAGAGAGAGAGAGAGAGAGAGAGAGTGTGTGTTATCATTATCTCAAAGCAGGAAGAGAGAGAGAGAGAGAGAATGTTATCGTTATCTCAAAGCAGGAAAAGAGAGAGAGAGAGAGAGAGAGAGAGAGAGAGAGAGAGAGAGAGAGAGAGAGAGAGAGAGAGGGTGTTATCATTATCTCAAAGCAGAAGAGAGAGAGAGAGAGAGAGAGAGAGAGAGAGAGAGAGAGAGAGAGAGAGAGAGAGAGAGAGAGAGAGAAAATAATGCTTACAGATTGCAGCAGATTGTTGGCGTCAGGAATTTTTTTTGTCCTGAGAGAGGGGGACATTGACTTAAATTTGTGTATTTAAGTCCTGTGTTTATATTTTGATTTAAATTACTAAAGTTACAATTAAAGTGTGGGTGTGATGGACATAAAGGTTCAAGGCTAGACATTAGATGGATGTATGGAAAGTAGATAAGTCTCAGGCGTTTTCGTTAATACTGTTTATTGTACTAATCTATAAATCCAATCATAAAACTGGTAAAACGAAATGCCGCCATGAGAACTCTGTAACTTATTACTTTATTGTACAGAATTTGACAGATAAAATTAAAGATACTCTCAAAACCGGCCTGTACCGTTTGAACATCAAACGGCGACAGTACATATAAAACATACTCTTCATACGAAGTCACCTTAACATCACCTGTTATTTCCTAGTAGTGCTAGACAAGGCAAGTGATAACAACCAAAGCACAAGTTTGGACTTTTAAAAGTAATTTAGATATAAACATTATTACAGTTGGAATATGACTCAATACAGTATATAAGATTTTTGAAATCAGCATTTTCTATATTTTTACATGTGAGTTTAATTTTGAATTATTTTGAAAGTCAGTAAATGATAGTTGTATTTTTCTGGATTTTGAGAAATGTTGGTTACTATTATTTAACAGTATGTTTTCAAAACTTTTATAACATTTCATTTTGATAATGAACTGAATGAGACATATTATGTTTACCCTGTTATTTGTATGTGACTACATAAACATTCATTGTTCTGAATGTTTAAACGCACCAAGAAATGTAACATTCTCTTTACTTCTTCTATATTAGAAGCTTAATTTATTTACATCCTATTTATGTTTTTTCTCTCACAGAAATTAATTAATTTATTTATTTATTTATTTACAGGTTCTTCCATCATTCGCATGATGAGCTACTTCTTAACTCCCAGCACATTCACAAAAGGTCTTAGTAAATACCTCACCACATTGTAAGTAGGAGAATCTTTTTTGAAATTTTTATAGTTTATAGCTTCATCTGTGGTGGATAACGGGGGAGGGTGGGCTGTGGCACCCTAGCAGTACCAGCTGAACTCGGTTGAGTCCCTTGTTAGGCTGGGAGGAACGTAGAGAGTAAAGGTCCCCTTTTTTGTTTTTGTTTCATTTGTTTATGTCGGCTACCCCCAAAAATTGTGGGAAGTGCCTTGGTATATGTATGTATGTATGTAAAAGATTTATTTTAATGTTGTTACTGTTATTATATTTTAATTTTTCATTACTTCTCTTGTAGTTTATTTATTCATTTCCTTTCCTTACTGAGGGATTTTTCCCTGTTGAGTCCTTGGGCTTATAACATCCTGCTTTTCCAACTAGGGTTGTAGCTTAGCTAATAATAGTAAAAATAATAGTTCATCAACATCATCTCCTCCTGTTGATGCAAAGGGCTTCAATCAATAGAGGATTCATTGGCTATATTCATCAAAGGATAGCCAGTTCCTTGTGATGCGTAATGCCTATCTAACACTTAGGCAAGTGACCCTGTTGGTCCTTACTAGTTCCAATAAGATCACCCGCCAGGGATCTGGAGTAGAAGCCGAAGAGACATCTTGTCTATCACTTTAAACCCAATCTGTCACCCTGCTCCCAGTGACTTCTTCGAGATTTAGGGGGCGGGCATTTCCTCCATACCCAAAGTTCTCGTTACTCCTCCAGGTTGCTCATCTGCTTATATAGCCATTGGTAAACATGGATTCTAAGATATAGTGCTTAGCATGGTAATAATTATACATACATACATATACCAAGGCACTTCCCCCAATTTTGGGGGGTAGCCGACATCAACAAATGAAACAAAACAAAAAAGGGGACCTCTACTCTCTACGTTCCTCCAGCCTAACATGGGACTCAACCGAGTTCAGCTGGTACTGCTAGGGTGCCACAGCCCACCCTCCCACATTTTCCACCACAGATGAAGCTTCATAATACTGTACTGAATCCCCTACTGCTGCTACCTCCGCGGTCATCTAAGGCATCGGAGGCAGCAGCAGGGCCTACCGGAACTGCGTCACAATCGCTCGCCATTCATTAGATTTAATGTAATGGTTTATAAAACAATTGCTATTTTTGTCATATTAACTTTGCTTCAACAGTGAGATCTTCAATCAGTGATGTCTTTTGAAATTTGTTTCTTCAATCAATTGGTTTATCTTTATCAGTTGTTTGTTTTCTCTGGGTCTTCACTTTAGCCTCGGCATATTCATCAAGGATTTTACTTCCCACAGAAAAGTTCCTGTTCTCTGCATAGTTGTGGCGCGATGTTGCAAAACAACCCCCACACCCTTGAATCACTCTAAACAGACCAATGTCTCCTCAATACAAACTTTCCCCTTACGTTATCAGCAGCGGGACTCTTGGACAAAAGGACAAAAAACAAACCAAAACATAACTTCAAAACTATATTTCCTAATACTAAAAACAATCACTTAATACTAAAAATCACCAACCATATTCCATAACCAAAAAAATAATCACAACTCAATAATACAATCTTAACTTAACACAAAATAAACATTAATAAAAAAAAAATTTCCGCAATCAATTAACCCTAACAAAACTTAAACGCTAAAATATACCACAACCACAAAGATAAACAGAAATATTTTATATTTCTGAGTGGACCCCTTCGTCCACACAAGGGCCAACAGTCTTTTATAGGCAACTACCACAGCTTTGTGGTCAACAATCCACTGCATGGCAAATTGTCACCACTGCCTCCCTAATTGGGGTCCGGGATGTCATCATCGTCATCCTCATCATCATCATCCGAAAATTTCTTATTATAGCCAAGTCATTACCAATTATATCCAAATCTAAAATAGCAGTCAGTTTCAAGTCCTTTATATCAAGCCAGGTCATCAATCAATATTCAAAATATCTCTCTCAAAGGAGGAATCACGGCCTGCCAAAATAAAAAAGAAAAACACTTATGAACACTCCTAACTAACTGAACTATCGCACTATAATCAAAGATAAATAATAAATTGTTCCTATCATTCACAATCACTACAAGCAAAGATAAACAAAACTGTACTTACTTTGAAAATCAAAAAAACACTTCCACGCTGGTCGAAAAATATATATAATCCAGCGTTCACACAACTGTCTTAAGCTGCAGTCAAATAAAAAAGCATTCGCTCCGAAACATTCACCACTGTCGTAACCTAACTAAAAAAAACAAACAATCTCATTTGTACCAACAGTCTTTCTTACCACCAACGATCGATACTCTAACTACTTTCGCTCGCTGACACAATCTCTCTCTCTCTCTCTCTCTCTCTCTCTCTCTCTCTCTCTCTCTCTCTCTCTCTCTCTCTCTCTCTCTCTCTCTCTCTCTCTCTCTCACAGGATTTGGCAAAAAACAAAAGATAAAAATAAAGCAAAAATAAATCCTCCACATAGTCAGGAACTTTTATTTTTGAGCATTTTCCTTCCACCAGTAAAGTCTCTTCCCTTGAGAAACTATTCTTCCTCGGTAACTTCCTTTTCTTAGTTTTGTATCCCTCAGAACTTAACTATTACCTTCAGTGACCATCTTCAGTAGATTCTTCCATTTTTTTTTCAGTGACTTAATGTCCCTCTAACTGTAGGCTACTTCTAAAATATTCATAAAATCTTGCTATACATGCACATATTTTCAAGACACTAAACTAATGTGATAGCCAAGATATGAAGAAAGTAGCTCATCAAAATTAGATTTTTTCAACAACGTTTGATATGGCTTTGTATGGTACAAGTGTGGTGTCTGGGGTCTTTGTTACGGCCCTTCCCTTTGATGTAGGAGTTATCTAATTGGAAGACAGCCTGTGAATAGTGGTTTTCACACGCCCCTGATGTATACACGACACTCACGAGGTGCTCGCACGAGGGTAGTAACCTCTGCATTCCATGCTTTTATTTTTCTCTGGTATATTTGGAAGATTTATATCAGAAAAGGTAGAAAGAAGGACTTTTCACCGGCCGTCACAGGTCTCTCCCCAGAAATAGATTTTTCCTTCGTCAAAATCCTTTTTTTCACCATAAAATATGAAATAATTAACGGTAAATGAGGAGTGTGTTGTAAATCAATTGTGGAAAGTGCATCTTTGTTTTCAATTATTATTATTATTATTATTACTTGCTAAGCTACAACCCTAGTTGGAAAAGCAGGATACTATAAGCCCAGGGGCCCCAACAGGGAAAATAGCTCAGTGAGGAAAGGAAAAAAGGAAAAATAAGATATTCTAAGAATAGCAAATGCATTCAAATAAATATTTCCTATATAAACTATAAAAATTATAACAAAACAAGAAAGAGAGAAATTAGATAGAAAAGTGTGCCCGAGTGTACCCATAGGGAGATTGGCTTTACCGTAGATCTACCATAGGAGGATCTCAGTGACCTTAGATCTTACTCTCATCATTTACTCGATTACAGAAAATACAAAAATGCCGAGCAAGACGACCTGTGGAGGTTCCTGACGGATGCCGGTCACGAAGACAATACTCTGCCTGGAGACATCACTGTGAAGACGGTAATGGACACCTGGACCCTCCAAATGGGATATCCAGTTATCAAAGTGGAAAGAAGTCCATCTGGAACTTCGGCATCTGTAACACAGGTAGGAGAAAGAGGCTGAATTGAAGCGAGTGGAAAAATCTTTGCAGGAGCAAAAATTGAAGTACTGGTTAGAGATTTTACTTTTTGAACACTTATATATGTTTTTATTTATTTTGCTCATTCAGTTTTAGATAACATGTTAGATATTATCTGAATAAGTAATTTTCATTATCTCATCATGTAAGCTTTACTAAAAATGAAAAATATTGACCTAAAAGGAAAAAGAAGGAGGAAATTAGAACCATGGAATCTTATGCAAATAATACATATCTGTATCAAAATTTGTGCATTTTCATTATTTTGAAGTTTCACCAAGCCATTTAGGAATACCATTGCTCGACGTTGTTTTTTTCTTTATCAAAATCGAGATGTATTAACTAGCTTAATATGAATAAGAAATGGCAGTCCATCTAAGTAAAATAAGAAATGGATCAGCTTTTTTTAGGCATAATACTTTGATTCTAGTAAACCTTTTGAGACGATATACTTTAGATGCATTCATCTTGAACAAAAGTACTTTACATTATAGAAATCATTAGCTCTTTCTGAGACTTTAGTTAGCACCCAAGCTGGTTAGAGTTTTTGTTCAACTTTTAACCCTTTCACCCCCAAAGGACGTACTGGTACGTTTCACAAAACTCATCCCTTTACCTCCATGGACGTACCGGTACGTCCTTGCAAAAAACTGCCATTTAAATTTTTTTTTGCGTATTTTTGATGATTTTTTGAGAAACTTCAGGCATTTTCCAATAGAATGAGACCAACCTGACCTCTCTATGACGAAAATTAAGGCTGTTAGAGCAATTTAAAAAAAATATACTGCAAAATGTGCTTGAAAAAAAATAACCCCTGGGGGTTTAGGGTTGGAAATTTCCAAATAGCCTGGGGGTAAAAGGGTTAATCAGGCGTTTGCAATTTTAACGAATGTTTGTCCTGTTTAACCTGTGCAAACTTTCATTGCTGTGTGTTATTGTCTATACTTTTTATTGAAATTTCTTTCTGATCATCAGGAACGATTCTTATTAGTGAAGAACATCAATTCCACCGACACCCATGACTACAAGTGGTGGGTACCTTTGACCTACACCAGTCGAGAGAACCCCAACTTTGAGGACACTCGCGCTATGGCGTGGATGAATAATACCCAGTCCGAGATCACAATAGACTCCTTGCCTGATCAGAATAAATGGGTCATCTTTAATCTTCAAGAGACTGGATATTACAGGGTCAACTATGATGACAACAATTGGAACTTGATTATCCACCAACTTCAGACAGACTATGAAGTTATCCACGTTATTAATCGAGCTCAGATTATCGATGACGCTCTCGATCTAGCTCGGGCTGGTATGTTGGTGAAGAAAGTTCAAATTTTTTATCTTTGTACTTAAGTGAAGGTTAGGTTACGAGTGGGGATACCTTAATGTGGTGAAAGGGTTTGTGCGCCACCATGATCAGCAGAGCTCTAGTAGTCAGGGCCATCCAGATTATGTTGGTATGCTGTGAGCAATTGGACTAAAATCTCTCACCATCACCAATCTGCAGTTAGCAAGCATGGTGATAAAACTAGCAAAACGCTAAACATGAATAAGGACATG
Organism: Palaemon carinicauda; assembly: GCF_036898095.1. Lineage (NCBI taxonomy): Eukaryota > Metazoa > Arthropoda > Malacostraca > Decapoda > Palaemonidae > Palaemon > Palaemon carinicauda. The sequence goes on along the minus strand of NC_090741.1, from coordinate 48,644,172 downwards.
TCTGAGGCTATTGTCCTGCAGTGGACCAGAAAATACAGTATTTGTTGTTGTTGTTATAGGTTCACTAGGTGTTTTAAGTCTGTGATTGTTATTTCACTCTAATCTTAACAATCTACACATTAATCCATTTTTGAGACATGTTCGGATTTTATTTTGATCAGTACTGTACTAATGATGAAAAAGAAAAAACATTAGCTCCCTTGGCAAACTTCCTCTGAATGCAATGGGCATTATGTACAATTTGGTTGTGTACTATCATAACTTAGTCGAACACGTCTGCTGCTGCCTCCGATGCCTTAGATGACCGCGGAGGTAGCAGCAGTAGGGGATTCAGCATTATGAAGCTTCATCTGTGGTGGATAATGTGGGAGGGTGGGCTGTGACACCCTAGCAGTACCAGCTGAACTCGGTTGAGTCCCTTGTTAGGCTGGGAGGAACGTAGAGAGTAGAGGTCCCCTTTTTGTTTTTGTTTCTTTGTTGATGTCGGCTACCCCCCAAAATTGGGGGAAGTGCCATGGTATATGTATGTGTATGTATGTACCATCATAACCAAAAGGAAATATCTAAATTCAAACTGCATTTCTTTTGAAAGAAATTGGGTTAATTCCAAGTGACTGCCGTCATCCAACCAATCTCCCTATATCAATATATGATTAGTACTTGCCTTTTATGTCACCTAGAATATGTCATGAATCTGTCAGAGGTAAATTTTAGAATATCAGAAGTAAACAAAAGTAATTGATACCAGCTATAAAAAATTTCCAGCCCAGATGAAGTGACCTTCAATATTTTAGGAAACATGTTTTAGGTAATACTTGAAAATCAGAATATGATAGTTGCTCTTAGATCAGTTGTTAAGAGTTAATATGGAGAGTTCAAATACACCTCTTTCTAGAGTCCATGGGAATGGCTTGAAGTTATATAGAAAGTTTTTTAATATAATGATAAAGTTTAAAGTTGTTTTGCGAATATCATGCTGATCATTCTCAACATTGTCATGAGAGAGATGTGTGCAGTGATTGATATTTTTCAATATTAAACTTACCCGATAATCATGTAGCTGTCAACTCCGTTGCCCGACAGAATTCTACGGAAGGGATACGCCAGCGATCGCTATACAAGAGGGGGGTGTACTCACAAGCGCCACCTGTGGCCAGGTACTGCAGTACTTCTTGTTGACACCACCTCAATTTTTCCTCTGTCGTGCTTCCGGCAAGACGTTCATGGATACGCTTATAATTTTGGAGTCTTGTTCACGGTTTTTGGTGAAGTATTGCTCTAAGATTTCAGCTTTCGCTATTCAGGAAGTTTTATTATTAGCTTAGCTAGCTTTTGGAATTAATTTGATTAATTATGGTGACGAAGAGAGTATGAACTCTCTTTCACCTTTAAATGGCCGACCCTTCCCTTAGACGGAAGTGTTGGTGTCTAAGAGAGTATAGACTCTCTTTCTTAATTTTGCTTAACAAAAGTTATAGATTTATTTTTTATCTCTCCGCCTTTTATAGGCCTCTTCGATTAACTTCCTTTTATTATAAACTTATTAAAATTAATTTTTATATTTGTTTATATTCGACCTTTCCTAATAGTAGGCGGACTTTTCTTGGTACCGAAGTTAATTAACATTGAGCCCGTCATTTCGGTTTTACCTGTTAACATATTATGCTATTTTAATGTTTTTGAAAGAATTTCTTTGATAGTCTCGTACTGTTTTCAAAGTTGAACTAACGTTTTGTTTTGTCTCTGCAGTTGTTGACGTTCAGAACGTTCAACTTGCGCTCTATCGTTACGATAGAGAGAGAATTTTCACGGTGTCACGTTGCAGTAAGAGTAACCGTTTCTAGCGTTTTGTTCATTCTTTCTTAGCTTAATGGTTTTAATTCTAATAAAGGAACTTTTTATTTGGGAAATATTTCAGTTTTTTTCCTTTAACAATAATATGTTTTAACGATATATATGATTGGGCTCTTCTCTCAGGTTCTAAGTCAAGAGAGAGAGAGAGAGAGAGATAGAGACGGAGGGAGAGAGAGCTGGATAAACGTTTCGTTCAAGCGAGTAACGTTGTTATCGTTTTTGCTCTTCTCCCTAGTCTCTTTAGGGGAAGAAGGTAAACGTTTCTAGAGTTTTATTCTTGTTCTCAAGCTTTATGCGGTGAGAGATTTTAAACGTAGTTTATTTGATCTAGTGTTTAGTCTCTTTCCAGCCACTGAATTATTTATCTTTCATTAGATTTTTCTGTTACATTGTAATTCTGTTTTCGCAATTTCTAACTTTTAAGGAAAGATAGAATTGCGTGTTTCAGGTACAAACCACTTAAAGTTTCGAGTTCAGTGAAATAAGTGCAAACAGAAAATCAAAAGTGATAAGTGATTAGCGCAAAGTGTGTCAGTGTTGTGCGTGAGGGTACTTCTGTGCGTGCCAGTCGTCCTCCCAGTCCGGGACCTCTTGCAAGCTCCCAAGCCCAGGGGAGAAGCAATGTCGAAGGGCAAAAGGGTTCGGCAGGCCTTGATCGGCGCACAGAAGTATCCTCGGTGGTTGCGGGCGTGTCTTACAGAGACCGTCACTCCCACCCGCAGACGATTGAGCCCTTATTTTGCTCGTCTGCAGAAGAAATTTCGGGGAGAAAACGCTGGACTCAGGTCTCAAGACCTCTTAAACGTAAAGTCCAGACCTCTAGAGTTCAACAACCCGGATGCAGTCATTGGGTTAGCTCTGACTCTCCGCAGTCATCAGGTGACTGCACACCTCCTAAGAGAGGTAAGGCGATGCCTCAACAGACCTCATCTTCTGTTAAGGCTTTGCCTCAACAGACCTTATCGTCTGTTGATCCCAAGATGACTTTGCTGCAGTCCATGCAGTCGCAGCTTGCGGTCTTAATGCGTGAGTTTCAGGCTGAGAAGGTTACACCTCCTCCTGCGAGCGCTCCGCCTCACCGCAGTCCAGTCTGCCAGGCGTACGAAGTTGAGGTTCCTCAAGCTACCTTACCGCGTTCGGAGTTGCCAGTTACCAGCGTTGTGCAGCAACCTTAACCTTCCTTAAGGCAACCTCAACAATGGGAGCAGGAGTCTTATGCCTTGAGGCAAGATTTTCTTGCAGTTAGACCATCTTTGAGGCTACAACCTTTTGAGGTACGACAACCTCTACCATCCTTGAGGCAGCCACCTCAGCTCTCGCAGCTGCTACCTCAACTTTCCTCAAGGCGAGAGCCTCAACTCTTGAGGCTAGCTCCTCAGGAACCTCAACTCGTGAGACAGGAACTGCGTTCTGCGCAGCCGCTACCTCAACTCTCGCAGCTCACACCTCAAGAACCTCAACTCGTGAGTCAAGAGCCTCTCTCTGCGCAGCCACCTCAACCCTTGAGGCAAGCGCAACTCTTGAGGCAGGAACCTCATGCTATGAGTCAGCCACCTCAACGCATGCATCTGCCACTTTCTCCTCAACTTGAGCCTCTTCCCATTCAACTTTGAAATAACAAATGACAATAATAACACCTCATTACTTTCATAACTTGCATTTGTAATCATATACATGTATGCCTACACAAACATTATGATAATGGAGGTTATTCGTTTTACTTAAATAAAAAAATATATATGTATTCCTTGCAATATATTTTTAACAAATCGCAAATATGGCAAAATATCTTCAAAACAAAAATGAATCATGAGTTATGAATGTAATGTAAATATTATGTTGATATTAAAACCCCATGCAAGCATGCATGAACTAATGCAGTGTTGCCAGCAGGGCGAGTTTCCCTGTCCTGAGGTGAAGTAGATTATAGATCGTATATTTAGTGCAGCTTAATTCTACGATTATCATGCCGGCTATCAAATTCATCAACAATACAGTCTAAATCAATTCCCTCGGCACGTGCACTTTCAATGGACAGTAATGCGATATTACTCAATCTAGCACTGGTCATGGAATTTCTGAGAAATGTTACACGCCATGCAACATGCTCTGCTTCTCTTACAGCATGCTCTACATACAGCATGCTCTGCATACAGCATGCTCTACATACAGCATGCTCTGCATACCTTACCGCATGCTTCTCAGTCACACATCTTTGGTTGTTGCCAACTCACTAGACTGTCAAGCAGTTTCATAACGTTGCCTTCTAGTCTGCTGCTTTTGCACCAGTGAAACCCTCACTGAGAGAACTTAGCTTTTCTCGGATATGGTCCCTGTAGATGAGAAAGTGCTTTTCTCCCTCCTTCTGATATTCCCTTGAGGACTCTGTCATTTGGAGAGGAGCCTTTAGCTGCGTAGCCTCCTATGGACTTTTATTTAAGCATAACATGCTTCCAGGGAAGGTAATGGTTCCACTTCAGTCGCTAACCCCGTCTGTTACCACACCTGCTCCCATAGACCTTGAGCTGTGTTGCAAGACATGCAGTCCAAGCTTAGTCCTTGTTAGAGGATTTTTTTGTTTACGGAGTCAGTGTGTCACTGGGAAGACGTTCAACAACCAGCAGAAGTGACTTGTTGTGATGCAGTGCGTTAACCTCAGCAACCCGATAAGGAGTTGTCTATACGACCCAGACAGTCTAGACAGCTTCGGGTTGTCACTGTACTTCCTCGCTTCCCCATGGTTGACAGTTCACAGACTGTGCAGCAGTACCATGATCTTGTGTCCGGCTCCGTCAGACGACTGGCTTTTAAGAGCTCCCACAAGTCTTCGCTGTCTGGAGATTCTCAGATGGACTATGGATCTGACCAAGGAACTGGGCCTCCTGGTCAATTTTGAGGAGTCTCAGCTCGTCCCATCCCAGACCATTGTCTACCTGGGTATGGATCTTCAGAGTCGAGCTTTTCGGGCTTTTCCGTCGGCCCCAAGGATCTTCCAAGCCCTAGAATGCATCCAGAGCATGCTGAGAAGGAACCGATGCTCAGTCAGGTAGTGGATGAGTCTAACAGGGACACTTTCTTCGCTGGCCCTGTTCATCGTGTTAGGGAGACTCCACCTCCCCCCCCTTCAGTATCATCTAGCTGCTCACTGGATAAAGGACATGACGCTAGAGACGGTCTCAGTTCCTGTTTCCGAAGAGAGGAGGTCTTCTCTCGCGTGGTGTAAGAACAGCTTTCTTCTCAAGGAAGTCTACATTTGGCTGTTCAGAAACCCGACCGCCGTCTCCTCTCGGACGCATCAGACACGGGCTGGGGTGCGACTTTGGACGGACAGGAATGCTCGGGAACATGGAATCAGGAGCAAAGGACACTTCACATCAATTGCAAGGAGTTGTTGGCAGTTCTTCTGGCCTTGATAAACTTCAAGTCCCTCCAGCTTAACAAGGTGGTGGAGGTGGACTCTGACAACACCACAGCCCTGGCTTACATCTTCAAGCAGGGAGGGACTCTTTCGTGGAAGTTGTTCTAGATCGCAAGGGACCTCCTCATCTGGTCAAAAGATCGAAAGCTCACGCTGGTAACGAGGTTCATTCAGGGCGGTATGAATGTCATGGCAGATCGCCTCAGCCGGAAGGGTCAGGTCATCCCCACAGAGTGGACCCTTCACAAGAGCGTTTGCAGCAGACTTTGGGCCCTGTGGGGTCAGCCAACCATAGATCTGTTCGCTACCTCGATAACCTAGAGACTCCTGTTGTATTGTTCTCCGATTCCAGACCCAGCAGCAGTTCACGTGGATGCTTTTCTGCTGGATTGGTCCCATCTCGACCTGTATGCATTCCCGCCGTTCAAGATTGTCAACAGGGTACTTCAGAAGTTCTCCTCTCGCAAAGGGACACGGCTGACGTGGATTGGCTCCGCTCTGGCCCGCGAGAGAATGGTTCATAGAGGTACTGCAATGGCTGGTCGACATTCCCAGGACTCTTCCTCTAGGAGTGAACCTTCTACGTCAACCTCACGTAAAGAAGGTACACCCAAACCTCCACGCTCTTCGTCTGACTGCCTTCAGACTTTCGAAAGACTCTCAAGAGCTAGGGGCTTTTCGAAGGAGGCAGCCAGAGCGTTTGCCAGAGCAAGGAGAACATCCACTCTCAGAATCTATCAGTCTCAAGGGGAAGTCTTCCGTAGCTGGTACAAGACCAATGCAGTTTCCTCAACCAGTACCACTGTAACCCAGATTGCTGACTTCCTGTTACTTCTAAGGAAAGTAAGATCCCTTTCAGCTCCTACGATCAAGGGTTACAGAAGTATGTTGGCAGCGGTTTTCCGCCACAGAGGCTTGGATCTTTCCACCAACAAAGATCTACAGGACCTCCTTAGGTCTTTTGAGACCTCAAAGGAACGTCGGTTGTCCACTCCAGGCTGGAATCTAGACGTGGTCCTAAGGTTCCTTATGTCATCAAGATTTGAACCTCTCCAATCAGCCTCTTTTTAGGACCTCACATTAAAAACTCTTTTCCTCGTGTGCTTGACAACAGCTAAAAGAGTAAGTGAGATCCACGCCTTCAGCAGGATCATTGTTTTCACATCTGAAACGGCTACATGTTCCTTGCAGCTCGGTTTTTGCTAAACGAGCTTCCTTCACGTCCTTGGCCTAAGTCGTTCGAGATCCCAAGCCTGTCCAACTTGGTGGGGAATGAACTGAAGAGAGTACTTTGCCCAGTTAGAGCTCTTAGGTACTATCTAAAAAGGTCTTAACCTTTACGAGGACAATCAGAAGCCTTATGGTGTGCTATCAAGAAACCTTCTTTCCCAAGTTCTAAGAACTCAGTTTCTTACTATTCAGGCTTCTGATTAGGGAAGCACATTCTCATCTGAAGGAAGAAGACCTTGCTTTGTTGAAGGTAAGGACACATGAAGTGGGAGCTGTGGCTACTTCAGTGGCCTTCAAACAGAACCATTCTCTGCAGAGTGTTATGGATGCAACCTATTGGAGAAGCAAGTCAGTGTTCGCATCATTCTATCTCAAAGATGTCCAGTCTCTTTACGAGTACTGCTACACCCTGGGACCATTCGTAGCAACGAATGCAGTAGTAGGCGAGGGCTCAGCCACTACATTCCCATAATCCCATAACCTTTTAACCTTTCTCTTGAATACTTTTTATGGGTTGTACGGTCGGCTAAGAAGCCTTCCACATCCTTGTTGATTTGGCGGGTGGTCAATTCTTTCTTGAGAAGCGCCGAGGTTAAAGGTTGTGATGAGGTCCTTTAGTATGGGTTGCAGCCCTTGATACTTCAGCACCTTAGAGTTGTTCAGCCTCCTAAGAGGAACGCTGCGCTCAGTAAGGAAGACGAACTTATTTAAGGCAGAGTAATGGCTCAAGTCGACTTCCTTACCAGGTACTTGTAATTTCATTGTTATTTTGAATAACTGATATGAAATACGGGATACTTAGCTTCTTGATATACATGTACACTGGTTTTCACCCACCTCCCTGGGTGTGAATCAGCTACATGATTATCGGGTAAGTTTAATATTGAAAAATGTTATTTTCATTAGTAAAATAAATTTTTGAATATACTTACCCGATAATCATGATTTAATTGACCCACCCTTCCTCCCCATAGAACCAGTGGACCGAGGAAAAATTGAGGTGGTGTCAACAAGAAGTACTGCAGTACCTGGCCACAGGTGGCGCTTGTGAGTACACCCCCCTCTTGTATAGCGATCGCTGGCGTATCCCTTCCGTAGAATTCTGTCGGGCAACGGAGTTGACAGCTACATGATTATCGGGTAAGTATATTCAAAAATTTATTTTACTAATGAAAATAACATTTTCTGTTAGTAATACATTTTTCAGAAGTGGTGGTTATCAGCAATTGTTAATTTTTTTTTTCGTATAAATGGATTAAATCTAAAATTATCAAGAATCATACAGTATAAGATAAATCGTAGGGGAAAAATTCATGCAATAAACAATGTAGAATTCTCATTCGTAAAATAAATTGAATACAGTGATACCTCGGTAGTCGAACGACTCTATACTCGAACAATTCGGAGTTCGACCAAAATTTTCGAGAAATTTTTGCTGCGGTGCTCGACCAAAAATTCGGTACTCGACCAGCCGAACACGTGACGACCGCATGGGCTTTGTGATGATCGCGCCATCTCGGCCACTCTCGCTTGTTCGGGAAGCATCAGTTCTCTCGAGAGCGTCACTCAGACAACGCGCGATCAGCATTCGTTGTGATTTAGTGATTTTCAGTGCTTTTAATTGCTTTTTTAGCTTTCATAATGAGTCCCAAGAAAGTAATGAGTGTTAAGGGGAAGGAGAAGAGGAAAACAGTGCGAACAACGATCGAGTTGAAGAAGGAAATTATAGCGAAATATGAGAATGGTGTACGAGTGTCCGATTTAGCGGTAGAATACGGAATGGCGAAGTCGACCATTTCTACGTTTTTAAAGCATAAAGAAATGATTAAGAAGGCGAATGTTGCAACGGGAGTTACGGCGGTAACTAAGCAAAGGCCACAAGTGATTGAGGAGATGGAAAAGTTGCTTTTAATATTTATTAAAGAAAAACAGTTGGCCGGGGAAAGTGTTAGTGAAGCGTTCATTTGTGAAAAAGCGTTGCATATCTATGAAGAATTAGTGAAGAAAAGTCCGAGTACCAGTGAAAGTGATTCATTTACATTTAAAGCGAGCAGGGGTTGGTTTGAAAAGTTTCGTAATAGAACAGGTATTCATCGTGTTACTAGGCATGGGGAGGCAGCTAGTTCGGATCAAATTGCAGCCGATAAATACGTGGGGGAATTCGATCGGTACATAAATGAACAAAATTTGATCGCACAACAAGTCTTTAATTGTGATGAGACTGGGTTATTTTGGAAGAAAATGCCAGCCAATACGTACATTACCAAGGACGAGACGAAGATGCCAGGTCACAAGCCAATGAAAGATAGGCTAACATTGTTGCTGTGTGCAAATGCAAGTGGCGATTGCAAGATCAAACCCTTGTTAGTGTACCACTCGGACAACCCCCGGGTGTTCAAACGAAATAATATTTGTAAAAGTGCACTACCAGTTATGTGGCGCTCGAACACTAAATCTTGGGTCACAAGACAATTCTTTACTGAGTGGATAAACGAAGTGTTTGCCCCCCAGGTTAAGGCTTACCTCATTGAAAAGAGCTTGCCAATGAAATGTCTTCTGGTTATGGACAATGCTCCTGCACATCCTCCAGGTCTCGAGGATGACTTGAAAGAAGAATACAGCTTTATCAAAATCAAATTCTTGCCCCCCAATACTACTCCCATACTCCAGCCCATGGACCAACAGGTCATTTCAAACTTCAAAAAACTCTATACCAAGGCCCTTTTCAGAAAGTGTTTTGAAGTGACCAGTGACACGAAGTTGACCCTAAAGGAATTCTGGAAGGAACACTTCAGCATCCTCAACTCTGTTAACATGATTGACCAAGCTTGGCGAGGTGTGACCTGTAGGACATTGAACTCTGCCTGGCGTAAGCTGTGGCCATCATGTGTCACAGAGAGGGAGTTTGAAGGTTTCCAACCAGAGGCGGGTCCAAGCACTGCTACCCCTGTAATTTCTGATGACACTGATGTCGTTGAGGAAATTGTTGTCATGGGCAGGAGTTTGGGGCTTGAGGTCGACAAGGATGATATTGATGAGCTTGTAGAAAGCCATTCTACCGAGTTGACTGTGGAGGAATTGTTGCACCTGCAACAACAACAGCAGCAGGATCTGATTGTGGAGCAGGAATCTTCAGAAGAGGATGAGGTAAGGGAGGATGTTCCAAGTTCTCTCATCAATGAAATTTGTTCCAAGTGGGCAGATGTGCAGGCTTTTGCTGAAAAATACCACCCAGAAATTGCAGTAGCAAACCGGGCAGTGCATATGTTTAATGATAGTGTCATGTATCATTTTCGAAGAATACTGCAGAGGAGGAAGAAACAATTAACAATAGACCAGTTTTTCACAAAAGAAAAGAAAGCTGCTACATCAAAGCCTGTTTCTCCTCCAAAGAAGAGACAAAGAAGAGAAGAAACCCCTGAAATAGATCTGCCCACCCTTTCATTGGAGAGAGAAACAACTCCTGAAGGAGAACTACCCCGCCACATCATGGAAGGGGACTCTCCTTCCAAGCAGTAACCTCCCCCTTCCATCCTCTCCACATCCATCCCTGTATGCCATCGAACCACTGCTCAAAGGTATGTTCACTACAGTACAGAAAATGGTTTAAAATTGTTTTATTTTAGTACAGTAAATGGTTTAAAATTGTTTTATAGGATTTTCTGACCAATTTCATACACATTTAGATAATTATTGTTGTTTAGGTACACGTTTTATTAATATTTTGGGCCTGTTCGAGTGCTTGGGAACGGAATAGAATATATACCATTATTTCTTATGGGGAAAAAAAATTCGGTACTCGAACAAATCGGAGGTCGAACACGGATCTCGAACGGATTATGGTCGAGTACCGAGGTATCACTGTATACTCATAATGTATGACTCAAGTAACCTAATCAATAGTACCTACAAACATTTGTATAACGAATAATTTTGGTTCTGACACACAACTTCATTTATCCAAACAGGTCAGTTGTCTTATTCAATAGCTATGAGCATAAACGCATACTTGAAGGAAGAGACTGAATACATTCCTTGGGCTGCTGTCTTGAATAACATGGGCTACTTAGATAACATGCTCAGTAGATCGACTGCTTATGGTTCATTTAAGGTAGGTTGCTGGCTTTTTAGGTTCTGAAAGAATTATTTCGTAGGTCTGCACTGGATCATCATGCCAAGTAAAGATTTCATACTCTATACATAAAGTATTTTTTATTTTTCACTTCATAGTTCTTATGTCAGTATGTTACTCCTATAGGTCTACCTGTGTATACTGCACCTTTAGTTGGTCATTTAATTATGCTATTCTCTACATCTAGCTTCAAATATGAGCTTTATAAAAAAGCAAAATATTAATTAATTTCTTTATATAATAGGGATTACTTTGCCTACCAGAATAAGACACAAAGATGTCAAAGCTTAGATTATTCGCAAATACAGGAGTGGTCCATTCCCAGCTTTTCTCTTTCAGTGAACTTCATTTTCCTTTTTCACACCCCTTACCTTTAGATTGTTTTCCTCCCTCACGCTCAGTTTGGCAAGTTACTCTCGTCCCTTCTCAACTAAATTTAGGGTAAGACAAAAATGTTTAAAACTTCTCTTAATACTGTACGTTTGGACTTAATAAAAAAAAATCCTGCTTCCTAAGTCTTGAAGCTGAATATTTTCTTTTGTAGGAAAAGGCTTCAGGTACTGATTTGCCTATAAAATTACAGTACAGGTATAGCATTATGAAGGCAATATGCATAAGAATTGTTTATGCAATAAGATGATTTAAAAGTGGATGGATGATCCTTATATAGAAATGTATTCTAAACATACACCTAATTGTATTCCTGGTCAGAAATGTATTATAGATTTGCTGGGTGTAGGAGAGTTTGAGAAGTGATTTTTCCTCTCAGTCTACAGTTTTAGAAATATCTGAATTGCACTATTTTAAAGAATTGCCAAGTTATTCTTTTTTATTAATACGTTTTGAGCCTCATGATTTCTTGGCACAGCCATCTGCAAGAGAGCTTTTTGAATAGATACCGAGTCTTCTTAGGTTCTAAAAAGATTTATAATTGTTGTTTTACAAAATGACTAATACTGTGCATGTACAATCTTTTACAGAAATATATGCTCGACCTGCTAATTCCTCTCTACGATTCCGTGGGCTTTGAAGATCGCTTGGACGACCCTCATCTGACGCAACTCAAGCGAGTTAAAGCTCTTTTGTGGGCTTGTGATCTTGGCCATAAAGACTGCGTCAGTAAATCTGTAGCCCTATACAGACTATGGATGGACTACCCAAAGAATACGAGGTAAGCAATTTCGAAATCAAAGAGCACCATCATTGTCATTATCATTATACATATTTGGTTTTTCCTGCTTTGGTTTTAGTATAAAATGAGTTCTCTTCTCTAATTTTGGCCAAATGAACTTTTTGATTTACTTCTCATTCACATTAGGTATTTATTTGTCTTCATTTGCTATGATATGACTTATATATATAGTATACAGGTTCATAAATTCTATTGTTACATTGTTCAATATTTTCTCTGCATTTGATCTTGGAATGTGAGTGAATTTAAAGACAAAATAAAAGATATCCACCATTTCATAATCTTAAAAAATATTAAAGTTGTCCATGGCAGTAGGGTTATGAAAGTCCTTCTCAAATATATTGTCATTACTGGACAGTACACATTTACGATTGAAGAAAATCATATAAAGAATATAAAATTTAGATTTACAAAAGTGATCAATTGTTCATTAATTGATTGAATTAAAAAGGGATTTTGATGAAGGAAAAATCTATTTTTGGTGAGGAACCTGTGTCTCCCAGTGAAATGCTCCTTAAAGCACCATTTCAAAGGTATAAATACTGCTAAATATACCAGAGAAAAAAGTTGCATGGAATCCCAGGAATATATCCAGCTCGCTCACCCCTAAAGGGTGTCGGTATTAAAACTGGGGCGAGTGATACCACTACCAGAGGTTCCTTTCCAATTAGACTTCTCCTTCCTCAAAATCCCCTGTTACTACGAGGTGTCGTTCACTACAGCTACTGCCCCCCCCCCCCCCCACCACTACCTATCCTTCTCCCATTATTCCTTGTTAGCACCCGTGAACATTCGGACGTGTTTTTCGTAGGGATCTGTAAGCATAATTTTCATGATTAATGTAGTCCTGCTTATTCCAAAAGATGCAGTATTTTTCCACATATAATTGACCCTGTTTTTTTTTTATACTGTAAAGCAAAACTGTTTCTTTCAGCATCATCTCTCCCAACGTTAAGTCTGTCGTTTATTGCACAGCCATCTCTGAAGGAGGGGAAAAAGAATGGAATTTTGCATGGGAGCAATATCTTGATTCAAATGTTGCCAGCGAAAAGTCTAAGCTACTTGGTGCTTTGGGTTGCAGCAAAGAAATTTGGATTATCTCTAGGTAACTGAATTAATTGTTTATCATATTTTAGAGCATATGACAACCCAGAATCCATTTTTGTAGTCAGTATATAGTTTCATAGGTAATTATTTGTATGATAATCAACGGAGATTTATTATATTTGTACTCACCTTGTGCTCATATTACTACTCTCTTGAAGCCTGGTTTATATAAAACTTTAGCCCAAGACTGAAAACTCTCTGCATTCTTTCCATTCAATAGGCTTAGTCCTCTAGCACGGTATTGAGACAATCTAGCAGTAACGTGTTTGCCTCGCATTCGCGTGGTAAGAGATCGATCCCCGCCCAGGGCCGTGAGTTTAAGCTGTTTACTGGGGAGGCTACTGCTGTGGTAGGGCACCACAGTGGGGGGTTGGGCTTGCCCGGCTGACGTTCTGGTGAGCATCTATTCTGATGGAACTGGAACTGAAACCAGACACCTTTAACCTTTAACCTTTAAATGGCGGTAACTTTGGCTCGGGTACGTCGTAGATGGTTTGTTTTTCTGTTTCGAAGTTGAAACTAATTCCATTTCCTCTGACATCATTAGTCAGTGGGAAAGAGGGTGGGTATGCACTATATAAACATCAGGTGAGTATGGAAATAATAAATTTTATTTTTCAAATTCCATTCATTACTGTGAAACTCCCCTAATGTTTAAAATGCTGACTCCCACAGCTTGATGGAGGTGAGGTGGATCAGGGATAGGAAATTTAAAGTACTAAATCTATAAATTTATTTAGCCCCTGAGACTCACCTCAGATCTTAGTATCACAGAAAAAAATATCTTAAAATAAATAGTATTATAACGAGTCTCCATATTGTGTTTCCAAATACAATCCCACATTCAAACTATCATATTTATATATACAGTATTACTCAATGCCGTATATTCCAAAAGAAAAATATAAACCTTAAATTAGTAAGATTTACACAATTAACAAAAACTCTCATGTAGACCAGATTACTTGCAGTTACTACAGCACCTAAAGCCAAGCAATCTTGATAAGAAAACATGGTTTCTTTCAAGATACTGCAGTTCTTAGTGAAAACCAAATTTGCATGCCAAGTAGCTACTGCTAGGACTCTTTCCAAGGAAAAATTGCGACTGAAATTAAGAGGGGTAGGTACACTTCTAATATCATGAACCCTAACCTTCAAGTCTTTCATCTGACTTGGATCTAATTCTGAATGATCTTGTGATCAAACTCTCTAAGAAGAAAGGACATGCAGTATTATTTTTGGACAGAGAACGATTCAAAATCCTAACCCCACAAAACAAATTAGGATCCTTTCCCTAATGTCAGCAATCTTGTCTAAATAACACTTGATAGCTCTCAATGTGGTAACATCCCTGGCTGGTAAATGCCAGACTGGGGTTCGAGTCCCGCTCAAACTCGTTAGTTTCTTTAGTCGCTGCAACTTCATTCTTGTCAGCTAAGGATGGGGGGTTTGGGGGAGCCTATAGGTCTATCTGCTGACTCATCAGCAGCCATAGCCTGGCCCTCCTTGGTCCTAGTTTGGCATAAGAGGGCAATGTCACTGTCCCTTGCCCCTGCCATTCATGAACAGCCTTTAAAACCTTTGAAGGGACAAAGAAATCTATTCTCTGATGTAATGCTAACTTCCTTTTCCTTCGTCTTAAAATCATTCTTAGTTTGGAGTGTATGTACAAGAGATAAAAGCATCTTATTTTCCCCAAAAAATTACATTAGAGTGCTAGAAAGAGTGTGTAATTTACTAATGTGTTTAACTGAAACTAAGTCAAACAGGATAAAAGTTTTAGTTGTGAGATCAACCTTTTATTAACAGAAAGATCTTCCAAAGGATAAAAGCCCTTTGGATATTGTGATACTGTACAACATATAGATTTTAAAAAATCATTGTGACAACAAGAAGTTTTTCAATATTAAAAGACCTAAATACATCCGCAATAATATCCTACCTGTAGCTGGTAGATTCAAGACTATAGTCAATTTCTTTTAGCGAGGCATATTTGCAGCGACTCACAGCAGTGCCCTTTTAGCTCGGAAAAGTTTCCTGATCACTGATTGGCTGGACAAGATAATTGTAACCAATCAGCGATCAGGAAACTTTTCCGAGCTAAAAGAGCACCGTTGCGAATCGGTGCAAATCTGCCTCGCTAAAAGAAATGGACTATAGATGTTTGAGTAAATTGTTCAGTATTGATATATAACTCTTAATAGTTGAAATGAACATTTGTCTTTTATAAAAAGAAAAGTAACAGTATTATCCAAACTAGTTCTAGTCACTTAAACATACCTTGTCTTAAAATTAACCTTGACTTGGAACATTTTAGTAGATGACCTTTTGAAACCTAAGAAATCAAAAACCTGTTGTCTCAGACAATACAGAGGATAGTCTCCATGCGGTAAGCTTTATCACAAATGGGTTTGGATGCACTGACCTCAAAATCGGTTGTCAGAGAAGACAACAAAAACCACAGATTTATTAATATCTTTGAGTTCAAAAAGGGAGTCAGAGTCATTCTACTATTTATAGACATTATGTATTTGCCACATATTTCAAGACACTAATTTATATAGACCATTCATTTAAAGAATCTGTTTTTTCTCAACTGATCTGCTAAGATGTTTAGTTTGCCTGGAATAAGCAGAGAGAGAGGGACTATGCCTCTCTAATTTGTCCAAGACAATAGAACTTCTGTTATCAATACATGGGATTCCGCCGTATTTCCTCCTATTTCCGAATGCTGTCCTTCTGTGTGAAAAAGATTCCACTCACTTCCCTATTACAAGCAACTCCTAGGCCTGAATGGCATTGAACACCTGAAGTTCCAGGCAGTTGATATGAAGAGTTGATTCTTTCCTTGTCCACTTCATTGAAAGATGGAGAAATGTAAAGTATCAGCCCATCCGTCTCGTGAAGCATTCGTGAAAGGAGAGGTCTGAATACCTCACTTCCAAGGACCCCTGTAATAACCAACGAGGATCATCACAACGGCATAGTAGTTGAAATTAGTTCATCACTATAGTCAATTTCTTTGAGCGATGCAGATTTGCACCGACTCGCAGCGGTGCCCTTTTAGCTCGGAAAAGTTTCCTGATCGCTGATTGGTTGGATGAGATCATTCTAACCAATCAGCGATCAGGAAACTTTTCCGAGCTAAAAGGGCATCGCTGCGAGTCTGTGCAAATCTTCTTTGATAAAAGAAATGGACTATAGAATACAAATTGTGGCTAGATCAGATATCCTGTTCCAATTCCAATTGAAATTATACTCTATGGGAAAACTCTCATCTTTAGGTGACCCATTGGAACAAATATCTCTAAAGAAACTATGGTCCCTAGTAGTTTCATCCACATCTGAACTGACTTTGGCTTCATTCTTGTGAAATTTTCCAACATAACAAGAAAAGAGTTTTTTTCTGCTATTATACATACATACATACATATACCAAGGCACTTTCCCCAATTCTGGGGAGTAGCCGACATCAACAAATGAAACAAAAACAAAAAACGGGACCCCTACTCTCTAGGTTCCTCCAGCCTAACAAGGGACTCAACCGAGTTCAGCTGGTACTGCTAGGGTGCCACAGCCCACCCTCCCACATTATCCACCACAGATGAAGCTTCATAATGCTGAATCCCCTACTGCTGCTACCTCCGCGGTCATCTAAGGCATCGGAGGAAGCAGCAAACTTAATGGCTACACCTGTTGAACCTGAATCCTCTCCAATGAAGCGCTGAAAAGCAGTCAGCCACCCAGATATAAAAGAACCTTGATTCCTAGCAATCATATCCATTTCGAAAAGGAAGTCATCATCCATGTAAAGTCTTGGGAGCGGTTCTGTGACCAAAATGCAGTCACTCGAATTGGTAGTTCTTCAAACATTACTAGCTGATGGAGATTCCTTGAATTTTGGTGAATAGGAATGCGAAGTACACATCTGTTGAGTCTATTGAAACATCGTCTCCTTTCCTTACTGTTCCTAGGACTGTCAAGGGGGTTTCCACCAAAATCTTGGTGAGAACTTTTAATCTTATTAGAAGTGAAAAATCTAGAACTAGTTTTCAACCTCCCAGTCTTTTGGAGACTAATGTACCTAATGTCCCACATGCTTCAACTAACCGCATGGAGACCATCCACCATATCCCCAAAGAAAAATGGTTTTCTAGGCCTTCTAGACTCTTCCAAGAGACATTTTACCAATATTTTGGATTAAACATGATGCCATGTCTATTTTGATGGGTGCAAATCCAGGAAAATATCAGTGATTAGTTCTAGTTTGAACACTGTTGTTAAGTTTCTATGTTTTCTTTTCTATGAGAACGAAATTATTCCTGCTGTTAATACCCTTCTCAAATATCTAAAATTGGCTTTATCTGCTTCAGGTATAATTGCGGATATCTAAGATCTTTTAATATTAAGAAACCTCTGGTTAACAGGTCATTTCGTTGGAATTTAGATGTGGTGTCACAATATTTGAAAATTCTGTATATTGAGCCTTTAGAAGACCTCTCTTCAAAGGATCTTGCCTCTAAAACTTTGTTTCTCTTGGCCTTGGCCAAAAGTATTCATGAACTTCAGACTCTCTCTAAGGAGGTGTGTTTTTAACTGGATAGAATTATTTCATCTCTCTTGTTTACCTTTAAGGCCAAGAATAATTGCAAAGTAAAGAGTCTCTGTTTTTCCACATTCCCTCCTTAGAGAGGGATGGCTTTCTTTTTTCTATTAGGGCTATGAAGATTTATCTAGACAG
Organism: Palaemon carinicauda; assembly: GCF_036898095.1. Classification (NCBI taxonomy): domain Eukaryota; kingdom Metazoa; phylum Arthropoda; class Malacostraca; order Decapoda; family Palaemonidae; genus Palaemon; species Palaemon carinicauda. The sequence goes on along the minus strand of NC_090741.1, from coordinate 48,626,498 downwards.
AGCATAGGATTGGGAAGAAGGTTTCTGATTTGTTTAGTAGAATTAGGTTACCAAGAATGATATGTAATAAGGCTTTAGTAACGGAGCTCAGATTTAATTGGATTCAGGACAAGTGAGAGAATTGAAAGTTCAGGTTCATGATAAGGGTGCTGCGACTTCCCTTAATTTCTGTAAGAATCTATCTTCGGAAAGGGTTGTGACAGCAGCACAGCAGTGAACCGCATCTATGTTAGCCAAGCATCATTTAAAGGAAGTCTGATTATTATTATTATTATTATTACTTGCTAAGCTACAACCCTAGTTGGAAAAGCAAGATGCTATAAGCCCAGGGGCTCCAACAGGGAAAATAGCCCAGTTAGGAAAGGAAGCAAAGAAAAATAATATATTTTAAGAACAATGACATTTAAATAAATATTTCCCATATAAACTATGAAAAGTTTAACAAAATACGAGGAAGAGAAACGAGATAGAATAGTGTGCCCGAGTGTACCCTCAAGCAAGAGAACTCTAACCCAAGACAGTGGAAGACCATGGTACAGAGTTGTTGGGCTCCAAGTCCTTTGGTAGCGGCAAGTGATTTGGTAATGTAATCTGGTAATTAGGATTTACAGTAATTGGTAGTGGTCAAAGTACTTTTAATTTGGTGTCAATTATTAGCAATAGTTAGATTAGGCTTTCTTAATCTGGAATAGAGCTCTGGTCAAAGGTGAGAGGTATTCGCTAAAGTTTTCATTGACTCTAATATACCGAACCTTAAGTGAGAAAAGAGTTTGGGTTTTTTAATAGATATTGGTTTAGTTTCTCTCTTTCCTCACTTTCTCTCTCCTGTTAATTGTGGGATGCAGCTGTATAAACCACAGGTGAGTTTCATAGAAATGATTGAATTTCTAGCAATGAGATTAATTATTTATACACCTGCCTAAGATCACATGTCCCCCCCCTCTCCACTGATTAAGCAATTTCAAAAATTGTTGAATTCAATTCAACTTCGTAAACTGTAAGTATGGACCTTGCTTCTTGCCAGACAGTGCCGTCCATATGGCAAAAGCATGCTAGGGGGTTGGTTAGCGATGGGGAGTTGGGGAAAACGAAAGTTTTTAAAAGACGTCCATACTGGAGCAGCTTTTCAAATATAAAGCCATATGGACATCAGGGGAGTATATACAATATATAGTCAGTTTTATTATTAAAATATTATATTTGTACCATTATACATTATTTGCAATTACTGTACAGTGTGTGACTTTGCCCTGACTTTTTTATTTTTTCCAGAAGTTCAGATTTTGTAGCGATTAAATATTCAAGCTTATTTATTATTCTTCATTTATTTATCTTCATCATGGCTTTTCTCTTTTAACATAAGTGAGCATTCTATTCTAGCATTTTAATGCCTTGTTTGACTTGTGCCATATGACTTTCAACACATTTTTAATATACCACTATGATTACTCCTGGTCCAACTGCCACTACAATTTAGCTCCAAGAAGTAGTAATGTACTGATTTTACCCTTTATACTTCTTGTGATGTTGCACTACAACCTCAGATATTTACGCTCTTCTGACAAATTCTATTTAGTATACTGTATTGATTTTCCATCAGGTATTACATTAAAACGTTCATCTTTTTCCTTTATTTTTCAGGCCTACACATAGCCTCTTCACTTAATGTCTAAGTGCTAAGCCTCACCTGCTCTCTCTCTCTCTCTTTCTCTCTCTCTCTCTCTCTCTCTCTCTCTCTCTCTCTCTCTCTCTCTCTCTCTCTTCTTCTGCCTACACATAGCCTCGTCACTTATCTTCTGCCTACACATAGCCTCGTCACTTAATGTCTAAGTGCTAAGCCTCCCACCTCACCTGCTCTCTCTCTCTCTCTCTCTCTCTCTCTCTCTCTCTCTCTCTCTCTCTCTCTCTCTCTCTCTCTCTCTCTCTCTCTCTCTCTCTCTCTCTCTCTCCTTCTTCTTCTTCTTCTTTTGTACCATTAGTAGAAAACTATTGCTCTTTATATATTTTTTTTATATTAACTTCAAACTTCTCTCCCTAAGAATGGCTGACTCAGAAGTTGTTATCTTTCTGGTTCCAGCAACCCTTATATGAATGAGGATTTATTTCTGCTACATTGAATAGATTTCTTGCTGGTAAAGAAATATGCTTTGTATAAAGATTATCAATAATCATGGCCTTTATACCCTTACCACAAAATATTGCATTCATATTAATGAAAATAAGCTCCTTCTCGCAGGTATATGAAGATGGCGTTTACAGCGGACAGTGGCATCAGAAAGCAAGATGCTGCTGTGGTCTTTTCATCAGTTGCGCGTAATAAAGTTGGAAGGTATCTAGCCTGGAATTACCTCCGAGACAATTGGAAGATGATTACCGATTAGTAAGTACCACGGTGCCATGGAAATGCTCTGTTCATGAAGAGCTATTGCATAATATTTAGGGAAAAAGTTATAACTACAAATTATAAAGTATTGTCTTTTTAATAAGTACCACAGTGTCATGGAAGGCCTCTATTCGTGGAAGAACTATTGCATGTTTGTGGAAAAAGTTATAACTACAAATTATAAAATATTGTCTTTATAATAAGTACCACAGTGTCATGGAAGGCCTCTATTCATGGAAGAACTATTGCATGTTTGTGGAAAAAGTTATAACTACAAATTATAAAGTATTGTCTTTTTAATAAGTACCACAGTGTCATGGAAGGCCTCTATTCATGGAAGAACTATTGCATGTTTGTGGAAAAAGTTATAACTACAAATTATAAAGTATTGTCTTTATAATAAGTACCACAGTGTCATGGAAGGCCTCTATTCATGGAAGAACTATTGCATGTTTGTGGAAAAAGTTATAACTACAAATTATAAAGTATTTTCTTTTTAATAAGTACCACAGTGTCATGGAAGGCCTCTATTCATGGAAGAACTATTGCATGTTTGTGGAAAAAGTTATAACTACAAATTATAAAATATTGTCTTTATAATAAGTACCACAGTGTCATGGAAGGCCTCTATTCATAGAAGAACTATATATTGCATGATATTTGTGGAAAAAATTATAACTACAAATTATAAAGTATCATCTTTTTAACAAATTGTTTTCAGTATTTGAAAAAGACAGGTTTTAATTTCAATATTTTAGGGATTTAAAAAAGTTTGATATCTCATAAAAAGTATTTAACTTAATTATTGTAGAATGGCTGTTCAAATTATGAGATTATAAGTTGTTATAGCATTTTGCCTCTTCAAAAAAAGAAGTTTGCCTTTTATGTTTTTATGTAAAGTTAGCAGTTTTCTAATTACAAGATATAAAACCTTTTTAGTCATTGAAATTTTTTTTATAAAATCTGTTTACTTATTTTCTGGTAAAAATATTCTATTTTAAGAAATTCCTTGGGGGAATATCTGGTGAAATACAGCTTCTAGAATGATATAGGTACAGTATATATAAAAACTTAATTCCAGTATTGCCTACATAATATGTGAAGCGAAGGCTACAGAGTTATAACATTTGTTTTACAAGTGTGTCAATAAAGAATATAATTATTTACAGCTATGGATCAGGGCTCTTTGGTATAGCTCGACTCATCACAGCGACAACCGGTAAATTCTCCACAGAGTTGGAATTGAAAGAGGTAATGGATGCCTGCTAGAATGACCCTACTGTATTTTGACGACAGTGTGGAATCAGCACCCTGATTCCACCCTGCGCATCCTTAGTACATTGCCATTTGGCGCTACACATGGCCTTGCTGTTGTACCCTTTTTTTCTGCAGATTTGAAGACTATCCTTCCTTCACTGTCCTATTTAATAACTATTTTTTGGTGTGAAAGTGACATCTTATCTTTATCATGAAACCATCGCTATTTTACCCTTTTTTTCCCTCAGGTTTACGCTTGTTTAGCCGCTCTTCTGCTTGATTACTTTTGGAGTTGATATGGTGTGTGATCTCCAAGGACTTTCCTGTAAAAGACTATTACAGAGAATCCAATACAAACCCCCAATTTCTCTTAAAGATTTGCGTATAGACTTTGACTTTTGTTGTTGATTTATCCAATTTATAGTCATGGGTTATGATTAACCCTTTTACCCCCAAAGGACGTACTGGTACGTTTCACAAAAGCCATCCCTTTACCCCCATGGAGGTACTGGTACGTCCTTGCAAAAAAATGCTATAAAAATTTTTTTTTTTCAAATTTTTGATAATTTTTTGAAAAAATTCAGGCATTTTCCAAGAGAATGAGACCAACCTGACCTCTCTATGACAAAAATTGAGGCTGTTAGAGCAATTTAAAAAATAATATACTGCAAAATGTGCTGGGAAAAAAATAACCCCCTGGAGGTTAGGGGTTGGAAATTTCCAAATAGCCTGGGGGTAAAAGGGTTAATACCCTGAATTGGAAATACAGTATGCTTTAATAATTACCTCTCTAGATCTAATTCATCCCTACAGGTTTAAACTCACTTTATCCATCCATCCAGATTTCTTATTTAACCCAGTTTTTTTCCTAGCAGACAGATTTGCTTTCTTACGACTGCTGTACACGCACTGCACCACCTGCTAGCCTCTTCAAGTAGCAACATAAGCTTTCTGGGCTCCGACCCGTGCCGCCCAGTGAAATGCTCCTTTTACATCATTTCTAAGGTAAAAACTGCTATAAATTTACCAGAGAAAAATTTGTACGATTAATTCACGCCCCAGTATTATACCGACACCTTATTAAGGTGAGGGAGCTGGGTTCAACCCAGCATTCCTGTACAAATTTTTCTGTGGTAAATTTATAGCAGTTTTTACCTTAGAAATGATGTAAAAGGAACATTTCACTGGGCGGCACGGGTCTCTCGCCCAGAAATAGATTTTTCCTACGTCAAAATCCCTTTTTCATCCTGGTAGCGTTATCCATCCCCTCCTGAATGAAAAGCAGATGCTTGTTTGACATTCTATCTATATGATAAAGGTTTTCCCTTTAGATGCGCCTGTATGGAGTCAACGGCTTCCTCGAGGACATGAAGGGAAGATTCATTCAAAAGATTGTTCTTCTGTAATTTATTGTCTGCTTTTATTTTGGTAGCTTTTCTGTTGTAGAGCTTTCTAACTCAGTATTTCATATTGTTTACTTATGACAGCTTTGGAAGTTTCACAGACTTAGCAGAAATTTTGGGAGCTGTAAGCGAGACTTTCAATACAGGGCAAGATAAGAAAGAGGTATTATGCTTATTCATCATCAGTAGTTTTGGGGCTTCTTCTTGGTCATGTATTCTGAGAGCATCCTTTTATATCACCTTAACCCATGAATAGTATGCTTTGCAGAATCAGGCATGTGCATGCACAATGAAGACAACTCTTGTTTGTGTTATTGTTGCGGTAATTGCTGACTTAATTCTAACTTAGAATTTATTAACTTTCTCTTTTCCACACTTACCCCTAATATAAGCAAGAGATGACTATGACTGTATATACACATGTAGTACTGTTCTTTACTGCACTGTTTAGATATTACAGTACAGTCAACATTTTTATGCTAGTCAAACCAAAAGGACTAGGAACATGGCTGTCACTTGCTTATATAAGCAAGAGACGACTATGACTGTATATACACATGTAGTACTGTTCTTTACTGCACCATTTAGATATTACAGTACAGTCAACATTTTTATGCTACTGTATAGTCAAATCAAAAGGACTAGGAACATGGCTGTCACTTGCTAATATAAGTAAGAGAGGGCTATGACTGTATATATATGTGCAGTACTATAATTTACTGCACTGTTTAGATATTACAGTACAGTCAACATTTTTATGCTATTGTCAAACCAAAAGGACTAGGAACATGGCTGTCACTTGCTAATATAAGCAAGAGAGGGCTATGACTGTATATACATGTGCAGTACTATAATTTACTGCACTATATAGATGTTATAGTACAGTTAACATTTTTATTCTAGTCAAACCAAAAGTACTAGGAATATGGCTCTCACTTGCTAATATAAGCAAGAGAGGGCTATGACTGTATATACATGTGCAGTACTATAATTTACTGCACTATATAGATGTTATAGTACAGTTAACATTTTTATTCTAGTCAAACCAAAAGTACTAGGAACATGGCTCTCACTTGCTAATATAAGCAAGAGAGGGCTATGACTGTATATACATGTGCAGTACTATAATTTACTGCAATATATAGATGTTATAGTACAGTTAACATTTTTATTCTAGTCAAACCAAAAGTACTAGGAACATGGCTCTCACTTGCTAATATAAGCAAGAGAGGGCTATAACTGTATATATATGTGCAGTATTATAATTTACTGCACTGTATAGATGTTACAGTGCAGTTAAAATTTTTATGCTATAATCAAACCGAAAGGACTTGGAACAGGGCTGTCACTTCCTACATTGCCAAATTTCGTCTGGACCTATAATACACCTCAGGGTTAATCTGCCTCCCTCAACCAATGGGTCTTTTATCTGGTTGTTAAATCCTACTTACCCCACCTACAATCCCACAAGGTGCTAAGAAGGAAGAGACCATTCAGATACAGTCCGGCTCACCCTACAAGTTTCATTTTCTTGATTAGTTTATGATTTTCTGCATCTCATTGTCATTTTTTTTATATTAGAGAGCCTGATCTCTCTCTCTCTCTCTCTCTCTCTCTCTCTCTCTCTCTCTCTCTCTCTCTCTCTCTCTCTCTCTCTCATATATATATATATATATATATATACACTATATATATATATATATATATATATATATATATATATATATATATATATATATATATATATATATATATATACCTATGTATATGTGTGTATGTGTATTTGTGTTTACTGTATACACATATACAGTATGTAGACCATGTTTTTTATGAATATTTTTTCATTCATAAAAAAAGGATTGAATTGGTGTAAGAGGAGGAAAAAAGTGTTGCATAAAATCCTAAGAAGTTTCCTTCTCTTATCTTGATAAAGAACGGAGATACAGTAATGACTCACGACACAAAATTAATTGGTTCCGTAATGGCTTTCGTAATGGGATTTTTTCATCTTGTGTCGCCTTTTACATATAAATAACTTAATTTGTTCCAGACCCTACAAAAACACCACATTAAAGGACTATAAAAAGGATACACACCACTAAACAGTACTAAATGTATGACAAGTACTGTATTTGGATCATTCAGTAATAAATTAACCGTTAGTAACCTGTAAAAGAAATGTATAATTAGAGCAAACAGTAAGAACCACTAAACAGTTCTAAATTCATGACAAGTACTGTATTTGGATCATTCAGTAATGAATTAACTGTTGGTAACTTGTAAAAGATATATATAATTAGAGAAAATTATAAGAATACATTAAAAAAAAATGTGGAACCTTACCTTTGGAGTGGAGCAATGTCCAAGAGCGAGGATGACAAACGGCAGAAAACGTAATTTTTCATAGAAGAGATCTAAATGACATTAAAAATCTTTGGACACTCACAACTCAAAAATATATTTTTCTTCATATGATTTATTCTATCTCTCTTATTTGTTATCCTGATTATGAATTAATATATCAATCGAAAGAAGAGAAAATTATGCCTTTCTGACCTGGTATGGGTATCACAGCTTAGTTTATGAATGAGATCTTGAAATGTGGCAATTTTTCTAACATGTTCCTAGTCTTTTTAGGTTTTGTCTTTTCCCATAGGAATATTATAGGCCATCTCTATATTTTCATTTTTGTATACCTTCTTCCTAAGTTCAAATCCGGTCCAGGTCTATCTATATGCCTCTTCTCTATGGTTTTCTGGCTGTGGTCAAGCTTCTTCCATCTCTACTGTTTTAGATATAGTATTCTCCATTTCTCAGTTTGTATCTAAAGCGGGGTTTACATGGACGAACGATTCGTCGAACCCGGTTGTCGAAGCTGCTTGTCAAACCGTTCGAAGAGGTGGAGTCAGCCACAAATGGATAAGATTTGTGGACGATGAAGCCCCGCCCACAAAAGTCAGGCGAGAACAGACTTTCTTCAAATCGTTCTATGAATGTGTTTGACAACCAAATACCCCGTTCACGCGTTCGAACATCACCTCAAACACTTGTCTGTCGAACTGCGTTCAGTGAGCCATTCGACTGTGTAAACCTGCCTTAAACTATCTCAATGTTTGAAATTGTGTTGTACAGTAATTGGGACTTGAATATGTTATGTTATGTGAAATCTTTCATTTGGAGAAAATCTTTCATATGGTTTTACAGATTTGTTTGGTACTTGTAATTTGATATATGATTGATGAATAATGATGCTGAAGTATTTTATCAGATGAAAACATGAACTTGACTATAGTTACTTTAATTTACTTAATGGGCTGCAAGGGAACCTTACTCTCTACAGGACTTTCACAGTCATTTTATCGTATACATTCTAAAGCCTTTGGCATTTCCCATTGCAATAATTCAGTGTGCAATTTTGTCTGACATGATATTGAATCTGTAAAACTAATTTTATACCATTTTGTAACTACTTGATTGTTAAAAGCTCATTATCAGAAGACTATCTTGGTTAACGTAGTTCTTCTAGGTGGTGTACATTAAGGGTGCTCAAAATGGGTTCCTGAACAGTTGTTCCCAATGATCTATTTGCCACAAAAGGATTTTCAGACCTTGGACCTCTACAGTATGTGCAACAATATCTGGGAAAAGTTGGAAAAGCAGGACCTATAAGCCCAAGGGCTCTAACAAAGAAAGTAGGCCAGTAAAGAATGGAAATAAGGAAACAAATAGAATAGTGTGCCTGTGTACCCTCAAGCAAGAGAACTCTAACCCAAGATATTGGAAGACCATGGTACAGAGGCTATGGCACTACACAAGAGTAGAGAACAATGGTTTGATATTTTAGTATCCTTCACCTAGAAGAGCTGCTTACCAGAGCTAAACAGTATTTTTTCTTATCTTGACCAAGTGGAAAGTAGCCACTGAACAGTTGCAGCCCAGTAGTTAATCCCTTTACAGAAAAATAGTATTTTGGTTATCTTAGTGTTGTCAGGTGTTTAGTCCTTTTGATCCACAAAGTGTCTGACCTTAAAAAAAGGGGTTTTAGTGGAGAAAAGGCCTATTTTTGGGGAGATTTTGTGTGGTCTCCAAGACCCTGCTGCCTCTCTAGATGCATGAAAGGGAGCAAGATGTAACTGAGACATACTGTACTCTTGGGTTGAAAAGATAGTGGCCTGATGTAAATAAATGCATTTTTACTAATTGTCGTCATCATTATTAATGGTTCTCAGTGGGTGACAAATTCAGCATTGGAGGTTCTGTGACAGGTTCAATACAGCTGGAACCCATTGTTCTCCCTTACATGCATTCAGTCCATCCATACCTTACTTGTTGAAACACTTGCCCTACGGCAGGTTAGATAATATTTCTTTGGTATATTATGACTTAAGGGGTTCCCTTTTGTAGCCTTTACAGGAGACTCCTTGGGACCGTAAAATATCTCCCCAAGAATAGATCTTTCCTTCATAAAAACCATGTTTTACAATTTCGTAATGAAAGTAATCTGATTTTCACAATTACTTTATCCTTACAGTAATGGTTATATTTTGTAATGGTACAGTATAATTAAGGTATTGTTAATTAGTAATCAGATTTTCACAATTACTTTACCCTTACAGTAATGGTTATATTTTGTAATGGTACAGTATAATTTAGATATTGTTAATTTTTTCTATTAAGCACATGTAAATTTTTTATGCAATTGATGAGGGACCATTCCCCTTTTATCATATGTCTGTTTATGCATTGAATCTACCTTATGAAGGTTAATTTATTAATTCACTTCAGTTTTGGTCTTAAACCCGATGAATAGCAAAATATTGAATCAGCTTATTTTTGCACTGAAGTTAGCCTTTGTATGAAATATTGTATGAAATATGTTTAATCTCCTTATAAGAGAGACATTGCATTTTGAGGCAAAATAACATGTTTTTAAAGGAAACGTTTCTTTGAGAGAGGAAAGATGTTGACAATAATTTCTTTTTACAGCTCGAGTTGTTCAAAGAGGAATACAAAGACAGCTTGAAAACAGCCACCAGGGCTGTTGATCAGGCAATTGAGAGGACCTCAAACAACATCGAGTGGTCTGCTAAAAACTATGATGTCATCACCGATTGGCTGAAAAGCAACGGTTACTCGAATAGACTTCGTAACAATTAGAAATAGCAGTAGGAAGTTTTTACTGGAAAGTCTTGATTTTATTTCAAATTCTTTGAAGAGAGCTATTTTTTTAATCTTAACTATATTTCTCTTATATAAATAGGAGAATTTCAATGCATTTATGAGATACAAATAGATTTTCCTTTTATTTCACTACTGGAGAAATATTTTCTTGGTCATAGGTCTGGCGTCAGAGCAGCGCTTCTGACTGACTCGTGACATTGGTCAGGAATCACAGGAGTTGTTTTAGTACTTAATTTAGACATTGTGAAGTCACATACAATTAGAAATCGAGTATTTTCAAGCTGAATTTTCCTGGAATACAAAGTCTAGGGCAGCACAGTACTTATTCTTAAAAATCCATTTTACCCCCAAAGGACGTACTGGTACGTTTCACAAAACCCATCCCTTTACTGTACCCCCATGGACGTACCGGTACGTCCTTGCAAAAAAATGCTATAAATTTTTTTTTTTTTTTTCATATTTTTGATAATTTTTGAGAAAATTCAGGCATTTTCTAAGAGAATGAGACCAACCTGACCTCTCTATGACAAAAAATAGGGCTGTTAGAGCAATTTGAAAAAAAATATACTACAAAATGTGCTGGGAAAAAAATAACCCCCTGGGGGTTAAGGGTTGGAAATTTCCAAAGAGCCTGGGGGTAAAAGGGTTAAAAATCCATTTTACAGTACAGTACTTCCATCTACAGGTATTGAGAAATGAGTGAAAGGGTGTACATTATTTTTAGCGGGAATGAAGAGAATGAATTAAAGGAATGTTTTTGGTACCGCGTGAAAGAGAGAGCGTGTATTGTGTCTGATTGACGAATACCTACAACTGGTTTTGACCTGTACAGTTATAGTAGCCTACAGCAGATTACTGAAAATTGTCATGAAAATTACACATACTGTAATGCTTTAATTTTTAAACCATAATATTTTAATTTAAATTTTAATTTCAGTAAAGTATAGGAGGTAAATTGTAAAAGTAATTTATTAGTTGTTGAGACAATAGTTTTATTTTTAATAATTTCATCCTTGTTTGAAAGATTATTAAGGATCATAAATTTTGCAGCACTAAATTTAATAGTAAAACACAAAAAAGTTTTATGAGCACAGTAAACCAAAATTATATACGGTATGTATACAAGCTATAATTGCAATTTTTTAATTTACTGTACAGTATTCCATTCTTAGTGCCTTCCTGTAGGCGGTTATCACTAATGCTGTTCCTTTCAAGGTGCACTGTAGACCTTTTCAAATGAGCTCTGTTGTGATCCTTCCAGGCTAGCCATATGGCCTTTATTTTCTGTTTTACATTTTTAGATAACTTTGCAAAGAAAACTTTTATTAGGGTTCCGAAGCCTTTTAATGTAATTTATGTTGTTTATTCTTGTCCAGACTCTGGTTCCCCCACTTCTTCCTAATAGTGTAAAACATATCAAGAGCCATCTAGCTTTTGTTATCTATTGTCGCTGATATTTTTCTGTTGGTGAACTTTTTATTTCTCTTAAGATTTAGGCAAATTTTTATGCTGTATAGTAGGCCTATATTCTAATGTTGTACTGTAATTCTAATTTGTATATTATTTTCTTTATTCCCTATAATCTGCTTCTTCTTTTAGCAAATATTACTCTCTCTGTCTCTCTTTGATTCTTATCAGGACATCTTATGAAAATGAGGAATTATGAGGATGTGTATCAATACTAGAATTATTTTTATATTTTTTTTTTATTTCTATTGCAGCTTAAGAAGGTGTTTTTAATTGAAATATTTTTGATGAAAATGTGTCTCCATGAATTAAATGTATGTAGTACATTGACAAGTGAGAATGATGATGATTTTTTAAACTTATTTGCTTAAGCTCTACTTGTGAATGTCTATAGGAATTAATTAAATGGAAGACAACCTGTGAATAGTGGATTTCACGCGCCTTTGCTTTATACACGACACCCAAAAGGTGCTCGCGCGAGGGTTGTAACCTCAGCATTCCATGCTTTTATCCTTCTCTGGTATAATTGGAAGGTTTTATCAGAAAAGGTATATAAGAAGGACTCTTTTCACCGGCCGCCACAGGTCTCTCCCCAGAAATAGATTTTTCCTTCGTCAAAATCCCTTTATTATACTGCATACAGCATGTATGCAGTATAATACATAGACATTCACAAGTAGAGCTGGTTGAACATGGCTGTCTGTAATTACTGCACAACTGTATGTTTTATAATAACCAATGACAATAGTAGCTTATTTAGGACTTTTTGTGGAGCGAAAATTTTTAAGGAAAAATGAGGTAGAAATATATTGTATAGTATTGAAAAGACATATGCTTCAGCATAAACATATCTGTGGGAAATATATTTTGCATTTAATATATGGCAAAAATTAGATGTAAATAGAATTTGAAAAGCAATATAAAGGATAGTGATAATAAATTGTTTTATTTTCTGTCCATTAATTATAAAGGATATTTATCACCATCATCATTTTAATGTCTTTTTCCTTTATGATGCTGCATATGAAATTAATGTTCTCTCTCTCCTTTCCTTTTATCATTTACACTTTCTGCATGAATTTCTATCTGGTCCAGGTGAAGAGAGAGGATGAAGAACAGTTTGTAAGAAAAGCCTCGCATAAAGGAGTGGGAAGATCGAAGCTCAGTAGAAAGGATGAGGAAATAATGGGAAAAGCAGATAGATGAAGATTTAGACATACTTGGAGTTCATACAGAAAGAGAACTGTACTGCACAGATCAGAGAGAATTCATTTTACATTTAAAGCTTAAAGGGAGAACAAGATGAAATCAGCTTGTGATGATGTTCAAGTCTCAACATTTAACCTTTAGTCGTTGCTCCTGCTATTTCCATTTATAAACTCCCTTATTTGTTTATTTTTCTAAGAAGCCAAATTGATGAGGGCAATCTTCAAATATTTTGTAACCCTTTATCCAACAACTACAAAGCCAAATTGATGAGGGTTATCTTCAAAAATTTTGTAACCCTTTATCCAACAACTACATTTTCATAGCAAACTCAAGGAAGCTTTGCATCCCCTTTTCAACCTTGTTTAGAGTGAATGTTTTTTTTTTTTTTTACTCTTCATGTTTTTGTCTCATCTTCATTAGGTATACATATACTATTTTGTATGTGTCACTCCTTAAGGACTGGCCCCGTATGACAAATATATTTGCCTTAGTAAGGGTTCTCCAAACACCATCGTATGTCACATTCTATGTTGATATTTTCTTCATGTCAACATCTTCAAGTACATATTCACTCTTAAGTAATAAAGACTTCAAGGTACATCCTTCATTATTCTCATACTGTATGTCTTTCCTTTTCACTTCAACTTCTCTTTTTTTAATAATCTATATATCTTGTGTCTTTGAATCTCCACTTGTTATCTCTTTTCAGAATATTACCCTGCATACCTCTGATGCATCGAATCACATTCTATTTTTCCTAAATGTTCCTCTATACAGTACCTTTTCCCATTGACTATATGCCCTATCACTTCTGTGTAAACCTTTCTATCCTTGCCCTTAACTATCTGTCAGAGTTTGAATCTTTGATTTTTCTTCAGTTTACTTTTGTAATTTATTCCACCAGCACATCTGAATGCAATTTATGATATGACGACAAACACTTCTTACTGTATATATTCTTTCAGTAATTTTCAATTAATTATTTTAATGCCATAGTATGTTCTGACACTAAATCTGGATAGCCTGCTCTTTAGTGACATGTTCCTTTGGGTACTCAGGACCATTTTATGTAGAGAAATATTGTTTTGGTGCTGACATATGTCAAATAGGTTCCTAGTTCCTTTCTTGGCCAAATTAAATTGCTTAAAGAAGAGTAAAACATATGGTATACCATATTCAATATTTTCATATATGTAAGGAATGAAGTATGGGGAAATGATTGCCTTTTTGCCTAACTGAATGTTTTCTGTCTAATGAAAGCCCCATCATCAGGTTGCCCAGTGGTAGGAAGGTTTTATCACAACAAATGTTTGAGATTTTGTCCTATCCACTAATTTCTTTGCATAGCAGATATGCAAGGAGAATGGAAATAAGATGCAATCTACCTGTAATACTATTGAATTTCAAAATCTGAAAAGTTACATTCCTTGTAATTTTTTTTCCCTCAATGGAATAATTTGTTCTTTGATATGGTCATTTAAATCTGCTTGAAGACTTGCAGTACAATGCAAATGATTTGCAATGCAAAAGAGATACTTTAAACTAAACAAAAGATTGATACATTTTAAGATGATATTTTAATTGTGCAGATAATTAAAGGTAAAACATTCACAGAAGGAAACTTGAATTCAGTTTAAAGTGTTCATTGTTGAACAATAATAATGAAAACAGCCTGGGAATTTGTGCATAATAAAGTTTAATATTCAATTCAGATTATAAGACAATAAGCTTGTCCGTACATTTATTTAAATAGCAAATTTGTTACACTACAAGGCGCATTTAATTTGGAAAAACTATAGCATCCCATCAAAGGACTTGAGTGAATTTTTTTAAGAAAATTAAACCTTTGGGAGATTCAACTTACTTTGCTTTCTTTAATGGATGTTTTCCTGGTCCTGTCACACGTGGAAAAGTCCTTTGCCCTACAAGACTTGTGTGTCGTATACATTCTTAAAAATTTTGAGTATCACACAGCCGTATTCATGTAAGGACAGTGAGACAAGCGTCACCAAGATCAACTGATACTTTATTCAAACGTGCACGGGAGTACTGTATATTACAAGGTGCGGACAGAAAGGTAGGATGGCGCTGGCGCCAAATCAGATTGAAGTGCCCGCCAAAATATATGTGTTTTCTTACACTTACAAATATACGAATTATGAGTTAACAGAAACATGTACAGTAATGAAATGATACATATGTCAAAATGTAGCTCTGATAGAGCAGAATACATATACATGGGAAACCACGGTGTGGCGAAAGGAGAATTCAAATAAATGAATAGTTTGTTGATTTTCTGGACGACGAAGGGAGCGGTGTCCTTACAGTCAAGTTAAACAGCATAATCTGTGGAGACCACTAGATATTGTCGACACCTGATAGGTAAAGAACCTGGTGCAGTATGGAACGGTGTATTTTATAGAATTTAGTCTAAATTCGAGTTTTAAACATTTTTTTAATAAAAGTATGTGTATGCATCCATTTAGGCTGGGCCTGATTAAATATGTGTAACTAATCATACAGGTCTATTTGCATGTAAAGAAATCCATGCATATAATTATTGTTACATACATACCAATTTAAGGATATATACATGTATGTGGGTATCACTAAGACCGAAATTTACATGAATTTAATCGTATATACTGTTAAGAGTATGATCTCATGTTTACCCTAGTCATTAATATGATACACATGTACATGATAGTTGAAAATCAACGAAGTAGAGGTCGCTGTAGTACTTTCCAACTTCTTAAGTACAGTACTGTATTACGTATCCTTGTAGAAGGTCCAAGGTGATGTAATAAGTCTCTTTGTGGAAAGTACAGCAGTATGTCCCGTTAAGTACAAGTCACAGGTTGTTTTACCATCCTACGATCATTAATATTTACCACCGTCATGGATAGGAACTCAACATCTACTTATAAGAGTCAGATTCCTTTGGATGATATCCACCCACGTAGCAACCCCTTTGAGCTCTAGTATGAAATATGCTGTTAACGCATCACCTGAAACGTAATTTGTTTCAAGAAATTTTATAATTTTTGTGGTTTTTATCTTTACTTTGAATGTTTTATATCATGGAAGAGTTCATTGACTCGTGCAATGGAGTGCTGATTACCTCTGAAGGAATGCTTGTGGATAGCAATTATATCTAAGCATTGTGTATGTTAATGAAAGGGTACATGAAAAATTTTGGACTGTTTCCATAATTAAGAACTGCAACAGAAGTTCTGAGTCAGTCGGTTCTTTAATATCATACAATAAACTTCCTTGTAGGATGACATTTCATTTCAAACCCAGTATGGTGCAGTGAGTTTTCGAGCCAAGTAATTCCTGTGGTTAACTATCCCTGGTGGGCCTCCTGTATTACCACATGGGCCGCGGCCCCATGTCACAGGCCGTGATGCACGGACAGACGGAACCAGCAATGTGACATCAGTACTTCGAAGCCAAATGGAACCATTGTTCTTTAGTCTTGGTTAGTGCCATAACCTTTATACTATGGTCTTCAACTTTCTTGGGTTAGAGTTCTCTTGCTTGAGGGTACACTTTGGCACAATGTTTTGTGAGTTTTTATAGTTTGTATAGGAAATGTTTGTTTTGGTGTTGTTGCTGTTCTTAAAATATTTTATTTTCCCTTGTTTCCCTTCCTCGCTGGGCTATTTTCCCTGTTGGAACCCCTGGGCTTATAGCATCCTGCTTTCCCAACTAGGGTTGTAGCTTAGCGAATAATTTATAATAGTGATAGTTTAATCCGGTGTAGCAGGAAATTTTTCCCCCCTGACTGAAATTCCCCCCGGGAAAAATAGCCTAGGATCGATTTCCCCCCCGGGAAAAGCAGCCCGGGCTGTTATTCCCCCGGGGGGAATTTCAGCCCTAGGATATTTTTCCCCCCCTAGGCCATTTCTCCCCCCACCCTCCCTTACAGAGAAACTATTTTCATGAATTAAATAATCAACGGTAAGTTTGACAAAATATTAGGATATATTATATATATATATATATATATATATATATATATATATATATATATATATATATATATATATATATATATATATATATATATATTGTGCAAACCTTACTCTTCTTTCGTACTGTCCAGCACGAAATAAAAAGTACACTTGATGCTAATAAGCACTATGGATGAGAAAGGAGATGATTTCAATTCAGTTGTGTTACCAGAGATTATGGGGGAACCGAGTGGGAAACCGGGGTTTTTAGGTTGGGGAAATGTCATAAACGAGTGATTTACAGCAATAATAATGGTCAGAAATGCTAAATAAGAACAAGATAACCAGATGGAAAAACATATGGATCATGTAAGTGGCTGAACATAGGCCAATCATGATCATTTAACACATTTGAGATTTGTAAAAGGGTACAGAACCTAACAAACCCACCTAACCTAACCTAGTAGTTCCCAGGTCACAGCCCCTAGCCGGGGGCAAGCCCCCGGACCCCCTTCCCAGGTCACAGCCCCTAGCCGGGGGCAAGCCCCCGGACCCCCTTCCCAGGTCACAAACCTTCCCAGGTCACAACCTCTTGGACTATACCAATATCAG
The DNA here is from genome assembly GCF_036898095.1 of Palaemon carinicauda. Taxonomy (NCBI): domain Eukaryota; kingdom Metazoa; phylum Arthropoda; class Malacostraca; order Decapoda; family Palaemonidae; genus Palaemon; species Palaemon carinicauda. The sequence continues at coordinate 48,609,030 of NC_090741.1, read as the reverse complement.
CCTTCATCAATAAATTCTTTAAACAAACAGGCATTTTTTTTTCGTTGCATTTTGAGATTTAAAGTTACGTCTGCACAAATTTCTTGAATTGAGGATATATATACTAAAGAATTTGATTGTTCCTTTACATCCTTCGAAATCAGCAAGCTTGTTTTCTAAGCAATATTGCATAGAGTTTGATACGGATTCACCAAGAAAGTGAATAGCACGTTTAAAATTCATTGTCCTTTTTTATCTAAGCAATATGTTGTGACCTCAATTTATTGCCTAAATGTAACCTTTCATTGTCTTGCAATTTTTACAGCTTTTCTATGAAATCTCATTGAATTTGATTTCCATGGCAAAAAAAAAAAAAATAATGGTTACTTCCACCAAGCAGAGGGGGAATCTTGGCCCAGAGGGGGGAATATTATCCTGGGACAAAGTTCCCCCGGGGGGGATATATATCCTGGGTCATATTTCCCCCGGGGGGAATTTCGGACGGGGGGAAAACCAGACCGTTACACCGGATTTTATTGTTTAATTACCTACTGCACCTTTAAGCTTATATATTTCTCCTTTTGAGATAAATCTCTGAATTCATATCATACAACTATATTAGTTAAGGCACGTATAATTCCTTTCGGTATTAATTCATAAAATGGGTTTTTAAAGGTCTATTAAATATACCATAGTCACCCGTAAATATCGTTTTCTTTTTTGAAAACTAATCCGTGCCGTTTTCTTTATCTACGTATTGTAACTGAGATGAGTGGTTGCGTTCATAAACCTATTTTTACGCCGAGAAACAGCTTCCTTCTACAATTCACTCGAGTATTTATCCCTCATATACTATATCATCATTCACACAAATGTCTTTTAAAATCCTATTGTAGTCCAAATATTCAACTGGGTATTACTTGAATATATCCAGGCCAAAATGCAAGTTTTAGCCAAAGAAAACTACAGAAACGCTGTCCCTAAATCTGGATTTTTTTTTTTTATAGTTTAAGAGTTTAGGATCAAGGTCATGAAATTAGTTTTAAAATTTGGTGAATTTTCCCATCTCGTTAATGATTAGGGCAATTTAACGTTGACATATTAAAATTCACAATGTTCCTTATAATTTAATAATAATCTAATGTATATGATTAACTGATAATTCAGCTTGCCACCACATAAATACACATTCATTTGTATGATAAATAGCCTAGGCATATTTCCGGTCAAATCTACACAATTGTTGGTTTTAATAATTTTTTTTTCATTCATGTAGTAGCCTTTGGATATTTGTATTTTTTATTTAATAAATGAATCATTCCTAAGGTGTCTATAGCCTAGTTTGATAGCTTGCCCACTTGTTAGTTTCTATATATATATATATATATATATATATATATATATATATATATATATATATATATATATATATATATATATATATAGTTTATTTAATTTTCTTAGCCAACTGGACAAGCATTATAAGGGTATAATCACCTCGTTAGCTATGACGTCACTGTTACCGAATTTGAGCGGTTTCTTTCCCTGCAGTGTTGCCAGATATGAGAATTTATCCCTAGATTTGGGGATTTTGGGTGTCTGGTGGGGATATACTGTACACTTGCTATGAAGAAGAAACAAAGATGAGTAAACCTTTATATTGTTGCAATTAGTTTTCTTGTACTTACACAAAGTAATTTCTATATTAGTAAAGCCTACATAATCAGAAGAAAATATATCTGTGGAAATGGGGATTTTTGGGGGGTATTTTGGGGATTTTTAGACCAACCCATCGGTAACACTGCTTCCCTGATTTTCTCGTCATTGTCAAGGAGACATTTTAACCGGTAAATGTGTTCCCTTACATAGTGGTACTGTGGTAATATCGTTAATCTTCGCTTCTTTTAAAGGTAATTATTAGTTACATTGCTCTGTAATACAGTAAAATAATACGCAAATTTTATGTTAATTACTGAAATTATCGCCGACTCTGTCATATTTTTTCTAAGCATAACTGATTGCAAGTCGGGGACCGCTAATGCTACCCTAATGCTTGTGAACTGAATCGTCTCGAGTTGGTGGGATTATAACTTCACGTGAGCTAAAAATATACCTTGTGTAAGTTAAATAACTTATATTCAATAGAAGGGTTTGGTTGCTTCTGTTTGTAAAAGTCTGGTCCGATTATAAGGTGATTGGAGTTGTATTCTAGTTACGGACGGGACAAGATTTTCTACTCAAAATCAGGTATTTCTTACAGATTCTGGTAAAGTTTTACTGTATTACAGGGTGTGATTTCGAACAGAAAATACGATTTCCTATAGTAAATAACGTGATTTAACCGAATTTGACCTTCATTTCAACCGCAAACTAACAGATCAACCATTTCGTCTAAGTTTAAGTTGTCGAATTGGTTAATGTTATTACGGATGAAATGAAGGTGAAAACCGGTTAAATCACATTATTTTCTACAGGAAAACACATATTTTCTGTTAAAATGGTTAAATATAAACAATGTTATATATGATGGGTTAAAATATTTAAATATAAACACTAGTACACCGGCGACACTTCCCTTACGGATGTGATGTGAAGGTAACATTAGCAACGTTACCAATGGTACACAGTTTACCGACGATGACGAATGGTACTCATCGTTACTAACGGTATGATGGCATTACTAACGATACCAATGCCAGATATTTGCATACGTATTTCAAATAATTTTTCCATATAAATTTTACACAATATATAAAAAGTTCCAAAAGGGCACAGAACCTAACAAACCCACCTAACCTAACCTAGAAGTATGACAGGTCACAAACCTCAGGTATTTACTGAGAACGGTAAAATTCTCCTTGTTACGAATGATGCACAGCGTTACCAACGGTACGGTGACATTACTAGCGATAGTATTGTTAGATATTTCCATTCGTTTATTAAATAATTTTCCCATATAAGTTTTACATAATATATAAAAAGGACAAAAAGGGCACAGAACCTAACAAACCCACCTAACCTATGAGTTCCCCGGTCACAAAACACATATAATGACTTGCCTTTTTGCAATTAATATTATCTTCCATGGGGGTAGACGACTTTTTCCCAAAAATGTACCTTTATAATAAGTAACGGTATAACCACACCGAAGTTTCTTTTTGGTTTTAGGAATGATGGTTTCGGTATTACAATAAAATTAGTGAATGTCTTTCTTGTAAGATAGGAGGGAAACGACATTTGGGGCACTGTAAGGGTTGAGGAATTACGTTGTGTGATTTCTGGAAATTATCAACATTGGCTGAAGAATAATAAAAATCACTATGGAATTCAGCAAATGATTTTAGGTACGGAATACTGAAGCCGGTACAGTATCTTTAACTTCCTCCATTGCAAAATACGAAAAAATAAACCTCACTTGTAATGACGGACACCTTACTAGACCAAAGGTTACAAGGGAAAAGGATTTGGTATGAACAGACCACTTAAAGAGACAAAGGAAGGGGGTAGGAAAATATCAGTTGACAACACCCTTGTGTAAACTTTGAATAGGTATCGGTTCGTGATTGGTTAACAGAAAAACAAAGGAGTGTAGAGGGTAAACATGAATGAACTGTACAGTATAGGGAAACTAGTCCAGAGAAAGTATTCATGTATGATGATTAATATTGAATGTGAATATAAAATGAGATGATATTAAAAGGAATAGGATAATAAAACGAGTAATAGGTAAGGGAAAAGCTTCGGCGCAGGGGGAGGGGTTTCTGCGCAGGACGAAACCGGTATGCACGAACGAACGTACGGGTGCTAATGATAGCATTGAAAGCTAACATATGATCTACATCAGACGTTGGCAGCACTGGTTACTGTATTTTTTCATGAGAGAATCTTTGCAACGGCGCCTCCAAAGTTTATTCAGATATACTGTTTTGTATTTTCCTCCGATTATTATACATTCAAGAAGTTAATGTATAGAGAAGAAAAGGCTTTTTACGATTATATATCGTTTCCCCAGTATGTTTTCCCCACCCAAAACCCCAAGTTCCCACTGGGGGTCCCCCATTATCGTAGGATATAGATGTATATATATTTCTGAAACTATTCATTTGCGACGGGAACGAGTGTCATTTTCGAAGAGAGCGTAATTTTGCCCTAACAAAAAGTAGTTTTTTTCCTAGGTTACATTGCCCTGTAATACACTACAATAAAACCCGGACGTTTTCCTGGAAGAGGTCCTAGGGGGCCTGTGGCTCCAGTGTGGTAGCCAGGATACTATTTGGGTGGTGGTGGCACGTGGTGTTTATCTGAGCTTTATAATTGAATTTTTGATCCTGCGTTTTCCAAAATTTATCAAGTCTTGACTCAAACTGTGTCACGTTCTCAGAGTGTACCACCTCGTCCGGCAAATTGTTCCAAACGTTAACCACACGGTTAGGAAAGGAGTATTTGCAACGGTTTAGCCTGGCTCTTGTCTTGAATAATTTCTTACCATGGCCCCTTGTCACACTATCCCCCCTCATCCTGAAAAGACCCTCAGTACACTCCTTATCATACTTGTTGTTGACGATCTTTAATGTTTCAATCTGATCTCTCAATCTCCTGTACGCTAATGATGGTAGATCTAATCTCTTAAGTCTCTCTTCATATGGCAGTTCCTTGAGACATGGCACCAGTTTCGATGCTCTCCTTTGCACATTTTCTATTGCATCGATATCCTTGATAAGATGTGGGCACCACACTTGGTTGGCATATTCTAGGTGTGGCCGTAGCAAGGATGTGAAGAGAGGCTTAAATGTTGCCGGTTCCAGGTGTACAAATGTTCTCCTTATAAGGCCCACTATCTTATTTGCCTTCTCTATTTTCTCAACCCAGCTGGCAAAAGTAAGTTTGTCGTCTATGACTACACCAATGTCTCTTTCCGTTCTGGTTTTGCTGATGATGATTTACATGATGTAGCCATTATTGTCTACTGAGGTGTTGCCAATTCTCATGTATTTGCTCTTCTCTGGATGGAAGAACAAAAGCCATTTCTCTGTCCATTTTCTAAGCTCGTCTAGGTCCCCCTGCAGTCTGTTGCAATCTTCCACATCCTGAATCCTCCTGAACACTTTAGTGTCATCAGCATAGAAAAACACCTCGCTGCCGTGCTTAACCACTTCAGGTAGATCATTTATGAACAGAACAAACAGCAAAGGACCCAGTACCGAGGCCTGAGGTACTCCACTAATAACCTCTTCCCAATCTGATGCCTCACCGTTCTCTAAAACCCTCTGCCTTCTCCCTGTTAAGAAACCCTGGATCCAGTTCAGTAACTTCCCTTGGATATTATAGCTGGCAACTTTTTTCATCAGCCTTTTGTGTGGTACGCAGTCAAAAGCCTTCATGAAATCACAGTAAACTACATCCACTGCCATCCCCTCATCAAGTGCACACGTCCAGTTATCCAACACTTTAATGAGCTGTAATGCTGTTGATCTCCGAGATAGAAGTCCAAACTGTCTCTTGCTAAACATGTTTTCCTTCATGTATGTTAATGTTTCTTCTCTGAGTAGTGATTCCATAAGTTTACAAATGACACTTGTAAGGCTAATTATACAGGAAAATGGCCGCCGCCTTCGAAATGACCCTTATTTTCACGGCAAATAAATACATGGTAAAATATATATCTATTTATCCACCAATAATGGGTGACCCCCAGTGGGGACCTACTTGTACGTATTGTGTTAAGTGTGATTCTATTTTAGGGAAGACATTTATTGTAATTCGATTTTGAAGATTGTCGAGATAAAAAATTATGCTGGTTAACTTATGGGAAGGAATGTGAGATTTGCATTAGTTTTTGACCTGGGTAGGGTGGTCTGTGGGTGCTTTCCTCCCCCTTCTTCCCCCCCCCCCCCCCCCCCCCCCCCCCCGCTAAGTCTGTGACCAGGGAAGGAGGGTATGGGCTAGCCCTTGCCTAGGTCTGTGACCTGGGAAGGAGGGTACGGGCTTGTCCTTGGGTAGGTCTGTGACTTGGGAAGGCGGGGTCCGAAGTGCTTGACTGCTAGTTAGGTCTGACCTGGGAACTACTAGGTTAGGTGGGTTTGCTAGGTGCTGCGGCCGTACAAATCTCGAAAGAGTTGAATGACATTTTGGTGTTTTACAAGACCACGCTTCCCATATACTGCCAAATTATACAAAGCTGTTTTCCTTTATTACTTTTTCATAATTTAACCCTTTTACCCCCAAAGGACGTACTGGTATGTTTCACAAAAGCCATCCCTTTACCCCCATGGACGTACCGGTACGTCCTTGCAAAAAAATGCTATAATTTTTTTTTTTTTTTTTATTTCATATTTTTGATAATTTTTTTGAGAAAATTCAGGCATTTTCCAAGAGAATGAGACCAACCCAACCTCTCTATGACAAAAATTAAGGCTGTTAGAGCAATTTAAAGAAAATATACTGCAAAATGTGCTGGGAAAAAAATAACCCCCTGGTGGTTAAGGGTTGGAAATTTCCAAATAGCCTGGGGGTAAAAGGGTTAAAATATTTCTCATGGAAAACAAGTTGATATTATAAGAATTAGAATTATATATAAAAAAAATAGCCTGGTTTCCTCACTAAATGACCGGGAACTGACATCAACGTAGTCGACTAAACAGAAGTTTGTGATGCCAGCGTACATTTGATACAAGTTCAAAATATTTACTAAATTAAATATCGAGTAATTACCGAGAGGTGTCGCTATAGTATGGACACGAGTAATTACTGTATTTTTTAAATATTTAACTTAGCCGGTGAATATATAATAGCTGCAACTCTGCGGCTCGACAGAAAACACACTCAAAAACTCGCGAGCGATCGCTATGAAGGTTGCGGGTGTGCCCACCAGCGCCACTATCGGCCAGATACCACTCTTGCATGTAAACAAACCCTTCAATTCTTCTCTGTCGACGTTGACGACAAGACGTATCAATACTCGCTGTAGAACCTGGAGTTTTCTCAACATATTTGGTGAAGTACTTCATTTTGGTTTGAGCTTTCGCAGTGCAGGTGTTTTATCTTCATCTTAAATCTTGAACTCGTTTTTGGATAGATTTAATTTTTGATGACAAGAGAGAGTAGGACTTTCTTTGACTTTTAAATGGCCGACCCTTCCCTTAGACGGAAGTGTGTTTTAGGCTTTTAGCAATATCTTATCACGTTATAAATTAATTATAGATTTTCCTCTATATTTTATATCTCAACCGCCTTTATTAGGCCTCTTCGATTAGCTTTCCATTTATAATAAACATCAAAATAAATTTTAATGATTTGTTTATATGCGACCTTTCCTGAGAGTAGGCGGTCCTAACTTGGAAACCGAAGTTAAACAACGTTGAGCCCTTTTCAATCGTAAATAACTTTTACAAAGTTAATGATTTAAAACTTATTAAATGAAATATTTTTAGTAAATATTTTATGATAGTTTTTTTCTTTGAATAGTCTTCATACTGTTTCAAAGATGAACTAACGTTTAGTTTATTTATGCTACGCAGTTTGCGCTCTATCGTTACGATAGAGAGAGAGAGTATCACGGTTTCACTTTGCAGAAAGAGTAAATCGATTCTGACGTTTTGTTCTTTTTTCTTTCAAAGCTTAAATGTTTTAAAGACTATTTTAAAGGAACTTTTAATTGAAAAACCTTTCAGTTTTTTCCTTTGGTCAAATAACCTGTTTATTGACGAAAGGTAAGTGGGCTCTTCTCTTCGGTGCGAAATCAAGAGAGAGAGAGAGAGATAGAGACGGAGAGAGAGAGGAGAGAGAACGTTCCGATCTTTATCTCGTCCCAAGCGAGTAACGTTGTTCTCGAGTTACTCTCGTCCCTAGTCTCTGTACGGGGAGAAAGGATAAAACGTTTTTAGTTTTTATTCTCGTCCCAAGGCACTGTTCGGTGAGAGATTGAAAACGTAGTTTTGAATGAACTAGTGTTTAGTCTCTTCCCCAGCCACTGATTTTTTTATCTTAAAATATGTTTACTGTTTTTTGCTGGTATTAATGTGCATACATTATACGACTGATTTCGCAATTACAACCTTTTGATGAGGGTAGAATTGCGTGCTTCAGGTAGAAATCAGTTTTATTCATACCTAATGTTAATTGTTAAAAAATTCGATTTCAGTGAAATAAGTGCAAAACAGAAAATCGTAGTGATAAAGTGATATTGCGCAAAGTGTTATCAGTGTTGCGACCGAGGGTTTGTCTGTTCGTGCCTGTCGTTCGCCTAGTCCGGGACCTCTTGCAAGCTCCCAAGCCCAGGGGAGAAGTAATGTTGTACGACTTATGGGTTCGAGAGGCCTTGATCAGCGAACAGACGTTCCCTCTATGGTATCAGGTGTATCTTACCAAGATCACCCCTACCATAAGGCGAGAGAGACGATTTTCTCCTCGTCATCCGAAGGCTTTTCGCATAAGAAACCGTGGAACAAGGTTTCGAGGCCCTTTAAGCGAAAGTCAGTCCTTTCAGGACAGGTCCAGCATCCTGGTTTTAACTATTAGGACAGCTCTGACCCTATGCAGTCATCGGAAGACTGCTCGCCGCCTAAACAAAAGCGTAACACAGACTCCGAGAGTCTTTTTGTAGGCAAGGTTTTGCAATCACAGACGTTACCCTCGTCTCTTACCGCAACCATTCCCGTTGATCCTAAATGGGTTGTACGGCAAGACATGCAGAATAAGCTTGCCTCCCTTATGGAAGACTATTCTGCCGATAAGTCCGTTGAGCCTAGCCGTTTATCTCATCGAGATCCTGGCCTTCATCTCGTGTGGATTTTCAGCCACATTTGGACGTTAGGCCACTTGCTGATGCTCCTGTTGACGTTCAGGACGTTCGCCAACAATCGGAGTTGACTTGTTTTGACGCTGAGCGTCAACCTCCGCATTCTAGATTTGTTTTGACTGCTCAGTCTAGGCGGTCAAAGCAGTCTCGAGTGGACGCTGTGCGTCCTCACGCACCTGTTGTTGTTGACAGTTCACAGACTGTCAAGCAGTTACATGACGTTGCGTCCTGGTCCGCTACTAATGCACCAGTGCGTGTGGACTCTGCTTGTAAAGCATTGCCACCACGGTAGGTCTCTCCCCTGCTTGAGACTCGGCTATTGTCGGACAAGGTTCCTTCAGATGAGGAAGTTGCTGTTCCCCCTCCTACTGATATTCCCTTGAGGACTCTGTCAGACGGAGAGGAGCCTAAAGCTGCTTAGCCCTCTATGGACTTTAAATAAATCATGCTGATTTTTAAGGATCTTTGTCCGGATCTTTTTGTAACTGCTGCTCCTCGTTCGCCTAAACGTCAGAGCTTACACTAGGCCTAGCTACTTCGAAGCCGTTGTTTTATAAGCTAGTGCTCTCTCGCTCTTCTAAGAGAGCTTTACGTTTGCTAGGCGACTGGTTTATCACCAGGAGGAGTTTGGGGGAGACAGCCTTTGCTTTCCCTTCTTTTAAGCTGGCTTATAGAGCGAGAGTCTGATATGACACGAGAGAAGTTCTCGGCTTGGGAGTTCCTGCCTCTGCCCAGATAGACTTCTCAAACCTCATAGACTCTCCCTGGCGCCTGGCCATGAGACGCTCCAAGATTTTACAGGTCGACTTCAGAGCTATTTTCGAGCCTTTGAAGTTTTGCTGTACAATTATGTCATGCATAAACAAGGCTTTCAGGGATGGCTCCAATGATCTGACAGCCACGTTCTCTGCAGGAAAAAGTCCCTCAGGGATGGCTCCAATGATTTGGCAGCCATGTTCACTGCAGGAGTACGTAAGAGGCAAGTGCGCTCAATGTGTTCATTGTCAAGACAAACTTCACGATGAAGTCTACCAGGCTGTCTTGTCAGCATTTATGGAAGGCGACTGGATGGTCTCTCTCGACCTTCAGGAGGCATACTTCCACATTCCTATACACCCGGATTCCCAACCGTTTCTGAGGTTTGTTTACAGGAATGTGGGGTACCAGTTTCGAGCCCTGTACTTTGGCCTCAGTCCTGCACCTCTCGTGTTTACGAGGCTCATGAGGAATGTGGCAAAATCCCTCCATCTATCGGGGATCCGAGCCTCCCTGTACTTGGACGACTGGCTTCTCAGAGCATCGTCCAGTCTTCGCTGTCTGCAGGATCTACATTGGACGTTGAGTCTATCCAGGGAGTTGGGACTTTTGGTCAACCTAAAAGTCCCAACTGATCCCATCCCAGATTATTCGATATTTGGGGATGGAGATTCGCAGTCAAGCCCTGCTCGAAGTCCAACTAATGCTGAAACGAAACTTTTATTCAGTCAGGAGTTGGAACAGTCTCGTAGGGACTCTCTCATCCCTGGAGCAGTTTGTCTCACTAGGGAGACTACACCTTCTGCCTCTCCGGTTCCATCTAGCCTCTCACTGGAACTAGGACAAGACATTAGAGACGGTATCATTCCCAGTCTCCGAACCAGTAAAGGCATGCCTGAAATGGTGGGACAGCAATATCAGTCTGAGAGAGGGACTATCCCTAGCAGTCAAGAACCCAAACCACGTGTTGTCCTCAGACGCGTCGGATTTGGGTTGGGGTGCGACCCTGGACGGTCGGGAATGCTCGGGTCTGTGGACCTCAAGTCAGAAGAGCATGCACATCAACGGCAAGGAGCTATTAGCAGTCCACTTGGCCTTGATGATATTCGAAAGCTTCTTCGAAACTAAGTGGTAGAGGTCAACTCGGACAACACCACAACTTTGGCGTACATCTCCAAGCAAGGAGGCACACACTCCTTCACGCTGCTCGAGATCGCAAGGGACCTTCTCTTATGGTCAAGAATTCGAGGCATCTCCCTGTTGACGAGATTCATCCAGGGGGACTTGAACGTCTTGGCAGACTGTCTCAGTCTGAGGGGTCAGGTGATACCCACGGAATGGACCCTCCACAAGGACGTGGGCAAGAGTCTTTGGGCTACTTGGGGTCAACCCACCATAGACCTCTTTGCCTCCTCGTTGACCAAAAGGTTACCAATCTATTGCTCTCCAGTCCTAGATACAGAAGCAATCTACATAGACGCGTTTCTACTGGATTGGTCTTTTCTGGACTTATATGCATTCCCACCATTCAAGATAGTCAACAAGGTACTGCAGAAGTTCGCCTCTCACGAAGGGACAAGGTTGACGTTGGTTGCTACCCTCTGGCCCGCGAGAGAGTGGTGCACCGAGGTACTTCAATGGCTGGTAGACTTTCCAAGAAGTCTTCCTCTAACGGTAGATCTGTTACGTCAGCCCCACGTAAAGAATGTCCATCAAAGCCTCCCCGCTCTTCGTCTGACTTCCTTCAGACTATCGAAAGACTCTCAAGAGCTAGAGGCTTTTCGAAGGAGGCAGCCAGTGCGATTGCAAGAGCTAGTAGAGCTTCTACCATTAGAGTATACCAGTCGAAGTGGGAAGTCTTTCGAGACTGGTGCAAGTCAGCATCTGTGTCCTCGTCCAGTATCTCTGTAGCCCAAATCGCAGATTTTCTTTTACATATGAGAAAGGTTTACTCCCTTTCAGCTCCCACGATTAAGGGCTACAGGAGCATGTTGGCTTCGGTCTTTCGACATAGAGGCTTAGATCTTTCCAACAATAAAGATCTCCAAGATCTCCTTAAGTCTTTCGAGACCTCTAAGGAACGTCGTTTGGCAACTCCTGGATGGAACTTAGACGTGGTCCTAAGGTTCCTCATGTCAGACAGGTTTGAGCCATTACATTCAGGCTCCCTGAAGGATCTCACCCTCAAGACACTTTTCCTAGTGTGCTTGGCTTCGGCTAAAAGGGTCAGTGAACTTCATGCCTTCAGTAAGAACATCGGCTTTTCTACAGAAAAAAGCCACTTGTTCACTTCAACTTGGTTTCCTGGCCAAAAATGAACTACCTTCTCGTCCTTGGCCTAAATCTTTTGATATTCCTTGCTTATCAGAGATCGTAGGCAACGAACTGGAAAGAGTATTATGTCCTGTTAGAGCTCTTAAGTTCTATTTAGCTCGTACTAAGTCATTACGAGGTAAATCTGAGGCATTATGGTGCTCAGTTAAGAAACCTTCATTGCCTATGTCAAAGAATGCTTTGTCATATTTTATCAGATTTTTTTAATACGAGAAGCTCATTCTCACTTGAATGAGAAAGACCGATGTTTGCTTAAGGTTAAGACGCACGAAGTTAGAGATATAGCAATCTCCGTGGCCTTCAAGCAAAATAAATCTCTGCAAAGTATTATGGACGCGACTTTTTGGAGTAGCAAGTCAGTGTTCGCGTCATTTTACTTAAAAGATGTCCAGACTCTTTACGAGGACTGCTACACACTGGGTCCATTCGTTGCAGCGAGTGCAGTAGTGGGTGAGGGTTCTACCACTACATTACCCTAATTCCAATATCCTTTTTAATCTGTCTCTTGAAATGTTTTTAATATTGTTTTTTTGGGTTGTACGGAAGGCTAAGAAGCCTTTCGCATCCTGATTGATCTGGCGGGTGGTCAAAGTCATTTCTTGAGAGCGCCCAGATTAAGGATTTGATGAGGTCCTGTTGTATGGGTTGCAGCCCTTAATACTTCAGCTCCTGGGAGTCTTTCAGCATCCTAAGAGGATCGCTGGGCTTCTTGAGGAAGACAGACTTATAAGGCAGAGTAATCGTCTAAGTCAACTTCCTTACCAGGTACCTATATATTTTGGTTTTGTTATATTGATAACTGTCAAAAACAATTAGCTTATACGCTGTAAACTTAATTAACTCTGGTCTCTACCCACCGCCTTGGGTGTGAATCAGCTATTATATATTCACCGGCTAAGTTAGATATTTAAAAATGATATTTTAATTATAAAATAAATTTTTGAATATACTTACCCGGTGAATATATAAATTAAAGGCCCTCCCTTCCTCCCCAATAGAGACGCAGCGGGACGAGAAGAATTGAAGGGTTTGTTTACATGCAAGAGTGGTATCTGGCCGATAGTGGCGCTGGTGGGCCCACCCGCAACCTTCATAGCGATCGCTCGCGAGTTTTTGAGTGTGTTTTCTGTCGAGCCGCAGAGTTGCAGCTATTATATATTCACCGGGTAAGTATATTAAAAAATTTATTTTATAATTAAAATATCATTTTTAGTGTATATGTTGAATCTATATCAGATGAATGCAGGCATCACAAACTTCTGTTTAGTTGACTACGTTGATGTCAGTTCCTGGTCATTTAGTGAGGAAACCAGGCTAGTTTTTTTTTATATAATTCTAATTTTTATAATTTAAACTTGTTTTCCATGAGGCATATTTTAAATTATGAAAAAGTAATAAAGGAAAACAGCTTTGTATAATTTGGCAGTATATGGGAAGCGTGGTCTTGTAAAATACCAAAATGTCATTCAACTCTTTCGAGATATGTATGGCCGCAGCACCTAGCAAACCCACCTAACCTAGTAGTTCCCAGGTCAGACCTAACTAGCAGTCAAGCACCTCTGACCCCGCCTTCCCAAGTCGCAGATCTACCCGAGGACAAGCCTGTACCCTCCTTCCCAGGCTAGTTTTTTTTTTTTATAATTGTTTTTTATTTCACCTATTTTCCCATTTGGTGAAAGGTTTTAAATTAGGAAATTGTAACAGAAGAAAAAAAGCTTTGTATAATTTGGCAGTATATGGAGAGAATGGTCTTGTAAGCAAATACCCATATTTTTTTCAACTTTTTTTTCCCCCACCTAAAGGTGCAGGTTCCCACCTGTCGGGAAGGTAGTGGGAGGGGTTGCGGGAGAACAGTTTATATGCGGTGGAAAGTAATGTCAAGTTCGTCGAAAGCACAAATGTTTACTGTAGGAAAAGTTTTTTTCCATTAAAGTACATACATACATATACCAAGGCACTTCCCCCAATTTTGGGGGGTAGCCGACATCAACAAATGAAAAAAAAAAAAAAAGGGGGACCTCTACACTCTACGTTCCTCCAGCCTAACAAGGGACTCAACCGAGTTCAGCTGGTACTGCTAGGGTGCCACAGCCCACCCTCCCACATTATCCACCACAGATGAAGCTTCATAATGCTGAATCCCCTACTGCTGCTACCTCCGCGGTCATCTAAGGCATCTGAGGCAGTAGCAGGGCCTACCGTAACTGCGTCATAATCAGCTCTATAATTTTACCTAAAAATTTTAAAACTTATTCGATAGCATTGATAATTAGCCAGTGTAGTTTAATCTACATATGAGAAATGTACAAGTATAAAGGGAAAATATATGGGGATTTTGAAGAATAGAGGTCGCACTTAACCCTTTTGAAGAATAGGGGTCCCAGTTTGGACCTTTTGAAGAATAGAGGTCCCAGTTCGAGCCTTTTGAAGAATAAGTCCCAGTTGGGACCTGGTGAATATAATGAGGAAAATAAAATGACCATTAATGAAAAAATACTTTATTTTGTAAGTGGAAAAAAATACATAAACATAAATTATACCTGTATATCAAATTAAAAAGTATGAAAAATTAAAAGCAACAGTTTATTGGGAGCTTTTGTATTTCAGCTGCCAGTTCCTCACACGTTGATTATAAATACATCAACCAACTTTAATTTTCCCCCCTTACCTAACCTACAACCCGTGTCCTTACCTACTTGATACATACAGGTGGCCGCTATCATACATACAACCCGTTTATTGTATACAAAATTAAATCGGTTGGAATTGATTGCACAAATATTGTTTTGAAATTTAAAAACAAAAAGAATTAACCCTTTTACCCCCAAAGTACGTACTGGTACGTTTCACAAAACACCCCCAAGGACGTAACGGTACGTCCTTGCAAAAAAATGCTATAAAATTATTTTTTTTCATATTTTTAATAGATTTTTGAAAAAATTCAGGCATTTTCCAAGAGAATGAGACCAACCTGACCTCTCTATGACGTAAATTAAGGCTGTTAGAGCAATTTGAAAATACAGATAATATACTGCAAAATGTGCTGGGAAAAAAATAAACCCCGGGGGGTTAAGGGTTGAAAATTTCCAAATAGCCTGGGGGTAAAAGGGTTAATAATGCGGGTCCCACTTTTATCCTTTTGAAGAATAAAGGTCCCAGGTTTGTATGAGACCGCTATTCTTCAAAAGCTCCAGATATATATTTGTTTTCCTGTGGAAATACTAAATGATAGTGGCTTTAATATTCTATCGTATTGCTCTCCATAACGGTGAATCCAACTGAAGGCTTTAGAGCTTCTAACATTATTTTTTTTACCTGAGATTGCATGACTGGTTCCTACTAGATATCAGAATGATTTATTATATAAAGGCTTTCAAGAAGAAGTTGAAGACTTTACGTTATCAGAATGCAACAATGGCGTAGATTTAACAATTAACTTGTGGGCAAAAGGAAAAATATCCCCCCGCCCTCAAAGTATGCCGCATTTACAGCTGTGAAAGACATCCTACAACTGTTTGAAATTGGCTTATGTTTAAATTTCTGTATTAGTTTGGTACATTATAATTAATTGCGTGCCCAGTTTCCATTGCTTATACCTCTGCCATATTTATGTAGCTGTTATGCACTTGGTTAAGCGGAAGAGGGGGAGGTTTGTTTGAATACCCCCTTCCCCAGACGTTGGTGCTTAAGCCTACTATCCTGATTGTTTGGCTTATTTGGCTAGTTAGATGAAATTGGGCCGTTTGTGGGAACTCCAGACCTGACAAGGTGCTCATTCAAGTAGCCAAAATGTGCATTAATTAATTAAGAAAATAGAGATTTAGATTATTATATACATGTTAGTTAATTCTTAGAATTAGCATGGAAAACAATGTTTTCAATATTAATCTTACCCGATAATCATGTAGCTGTCAACTCCGTTGCCCGACAGAATTCTACGGACGGGATACGCCAGCGATCGCTATACAAGAGGGGGGTGTACTCACCAGCGCCACCTGTGGCCAGGTACTGCAGTACTTCTTGTTGACACCACCTCAATTTTTCCTCTGTCGTGCTTCCGGCAAGACCTACATGGATACGCTTATAATTTTGGAGTCTTTGTTCACGGTTTTGGTGAAGTATTGCTCTGAGATTTCAGCTTTCGCTATACAGGAAGCTTTTCCCTTAGCTTAGATAGCTTTTGGATTAATTTTGATTTATGGTTTAACGATCTTTAGCTTTAATTTGGAATCCCCCTTGACTGTTCTCTGATTCAAGATGTCCGACCATTCTCAAGCTCCTCCCCAAAGACGATGTAGGACTTGTATTAGGCGGCTTTCGAAGGCCTCGGTTGATCCTCACACCGTTTGTTCCGACTGTAGGGGAAAATCCTGTCAGTTGGAAGATCGATGTGAGGAATGTGCCGGACTTTCGGAACTTGATTTTATTCGATTCCTCAAGTATACCACTAAGTTAGAGAGAGAGAGAGAGTTAGGAGGAGTTCGGCTCGCTCTTTACTTTATTCCTCCCCCCATGATCCTCAACCTTTTCCTCCCCCTGTAGTGGCTACCCCCGAACCTACTATTAGTGCTCAGCCTGATATGTCAGATGTTTTACGTGCCATTCAGGCTTTAGGTGATAAAGTGGAGTCGGTAGTGAGTGACCACAAGTTCCTTTTGGCAGACATCAAGGAACTTAAAGTGAAAAGTGCAGTGGGAAGTGGTATTGCCAGTGCTGTGCCTAGTGCTAGTGTCAGTGTTGCGCGTGAGGATACTTCTGTGCGTGCCAGTCGTCCTCCCAGTCCGGGACCTCTTGCAAGCTCCCAAGCCCAGGGGAGAAGCAATGTCGAAGGGCAAAAGGGTTCGGCAGGCCTTGATCGGCGCACAGTAGTATCCTCAGTGGTTGCGGGCGTATCTTATAGAGATCGTCACTTCCACTCTCAGACGATTGAGCCCTTAATTTCCTCGTCTGCAGAAGATTTTTCGGGGAGAAAACGCTGGACTCAGGCCTCAAGACCTCTTAAGCGTAAAGTCCAGACCGCGCGAGTCCAACAGCCAGGGTGTAGCCATTGGGCTAGCTCGGACTTGCCGCAGTCATCAGGTGACTGCACACCTCCTAAGAGAGGCAAGGCGCTGCCTCAACAGACCTCAACTTCTGTTAAAGCTATGCCTCAACAGACCTCAACTTCTGTTGATCCTAAGATGGCTTTGCTGCAGACTATGCAGTCGCAGCTTGCGGTGTTGATGCGGGAGTTTCAGGCAGAGAAGGTTAATACACCTCCTCCTGCGAGCGCTCCTCCTCCTCAGCGCAGTACTATCTGCCAGACGTATGAGGTTGAGGTTCCTCAAGCTACCTCCATGCGTGAGCTGCCGCGTTGGGAGTTGCCAGATACCAGCGCTGTGCAGCAACCTCCACTTTCTTTGAGGCAGGAGCCTCTTACCACGCAGCAACCTCCTCAACAATGGGGACAGGAGCCTTATGCTTTACAACCTCCTCTACCCTTGAGGCAGGAGTATCTTGCATTACAACCATCCTCGAGGCAGCAACCTCTTGAGGTACGACAACCTCTACCATCCTTGAGGCAGCCACCTCAACTCTCGCAGCAGCCACCTCCACTTACCTCGAGGCGAGAACCTCAACTCTCGAGGCAAGCACCTCAAGAACCTCAACTCGTGAGACAAGAGCCTCTCTCTGCGCAGCCACCTCAACCCTTGAGGCAAGCGCAACTCTTGAGGCAGGAACCTCATGCTATGAGTCAGCCACCTCAACGCATGCATCTGCCACTTTCTCCTCAGCTTGAGCCTCTTCCCATTCAACTCGAACCGCAGTCTATGCAGCATGAGCCTCATGCTTTACTACAGTCGCCTCTCACCACGCTTGCTCCTCAGACCTCCACAGAACCTCCTTCATCCCATCCTCAGGACTTTGTCATTACCAGCCCTCATCCTCTTCAACAGAGACTTGAGGATGAATCCGCAAGTGCGCATGCACCCGCTCTTCAGAATTCAACCATTCAGCAGACCGCTTTAACTTTACCTCTCGCTTCTCAACCCTCAGGTGATGAGGTTTCTGAGGATGAAGCTGCTCACCTGGATGATCCTTCATCTGACGTGGAGGAACCCAAGTCATTGCCACCCTCCATCGACTTTCGCAAGGTTCTGGCTCTGTTCAGAGAACTTTACCCGGATCACTTTGTTTCTGCTACCCCTCGCTCTCCTCCATCCGAGTTCTCTCTAGGCATGCAACCTGTTAAGTCTGCCTACACTAAGCTCGTCTTCGCTAGATCTTCAAAGAGAGCTTTGAGAATGTTAGGGGATTGGTTGCAGTCCAAGCAGCAACTGGGAAAGACGTCTTTTATGTTTCCACCTCCTAAGCTGACGTCTAAGGCGGGCGTCTGGTATGCCACAGGAGAGGAACCAGGCTTGGGGGTCCTTGCCTCTGCCCAGGCTGACTTCTCAAGTTTGGTTGACTCTCCTCGAAGGTCAGCTATGAGACGCTCTAAGGTCTGCTGGACCTTTTCTGACCTGGACCACTTCTTGAAGGGAGTCTTTCGCGCCTTTGAAATTTTTAATTTTCTCGATTGGTGCCTGGGGGCCTTGAGCAAGAAGACTGCCCCATCTGACAAAGACTCGGCCATGCTGATCATGTCCTGTATGGACAAAGCAATTCGCGATGGTTCCGGCGAACTTGCCTCTGTTTGTATCGGGAGTCCTCAAGAAAAGGGAACAGCTTTGCTCCTTCCTTTCCACTGGTATCACCTCTTGCCAAAGGTCGCAGTTACTTTTTGCTCCTCTTTCTAAGTTCCTGTTTCCTGAGGATCTTATCAAGGAATTGTCTGCGGCTCTCATTCAGAAGAACACGCATGATCTTGTGGCCTCTTCAGCACGGAAGGCTAAGATTGCTCCTTCAGTTCCTAGATCTTACCGCACCCCAGTGGCTGATACTCCTGCTACTAGATTTATTCCGCTCTTTCGTGGCAGAGCCCCCAGCCGAGGAGGTACCCGCCCAGACGGTCACAGGGGCAGGTCCAAGAAAGGTATCAAGTCTTCGAAAGGCAAACACTGACTCTCCTCCTCTCCAGACAGCTGTAGGAGCCAGACTCAAGATCTTCTGGCAAGCTTGGGAAAGAAGAGGTGCAGACGCCCAGTCTGTCAAGTGGCTAAGGGAGGGTTACAAGATACCATTCTGCCGCAATCCCCCTCTGACCACTTCTCCCATCAACCTCTCTCCCAACTACAAGGAAAAGGACAAGAGGCTAGCGTTACATCAAGAGGTGTCGCTTCTGTTACAGAAGGAGGCAGTGGTGATAGTCCGGGATCATCAATCCCCGGGCTTCTACAACCGTCTCTTTCTGGTGGCCAAGAAGACAGGAGGTTGGAGACCGGTGCTGGACGTCAGTGCGCTCAATGCTTATGTCACCAAGCAGACGTTCACTATGGAGACGACAAAGTCGGTCCTAGCAGCGGTCAGGCAGGAGGACTGGATGGTCTCGTTGGATCTGAAAGACGCTTACTTTCACGTCCCCATTCATCCAGACTCCCAACCTTTTCTGAGATTCGTTTTTGGAAAGGTTGTGTACCAATTCCAAGCCCTGTGTTTTGGCCTAAGCACGGCACCTATGGTGTTTACGCGACTGATGAGGAATCTTGCGAAATTCCTCCACTTGGCGGACATCAGAGCCTCCCTTTATTTAGACGACTGGCTGTTGAGAGCCCCCACAAGTCGTCGCTGTCTGGAGAGTCTCAATTGGACTTTGGACTTGACCAAGGAACTGGGTCTTTTGGTCAACTTAGAAAAGTCCCAGCTTATTCCTTCCCAAACCATCGTTTACCTGGGAATGGAGATTCGGAGTCAAGCTTTTCGGGCTTTTCCGTCGGCCCCAAGAATCAACCAAGCCCTAGAGTGCATTCTGAGCATGCTGAAGAGGAACAGATGCTCGGTGAGACAGTGGATGAGTCTAACAGGGACCCTGTCATCGTTAGCCCTGTTCACCGAGTTAGGGAGACTCCACCTCCGCCCCCTTCAATTCCATCTAGCAGCTCACTGGGACAAGAATTTGACGTTCGAAGCGGTCTCTATTCCTGTTACCAAAGAGATAAAGACTACTCTAATGCGGTGGAAGAGCAACATCCTTCTCAAGGAGGGTCTCTCGTTAGCTGTTCAGACCCCCAATCTTCATCTCTATTCGGACGCATCAGACTCGGGCTGGGGCGCGACCTTGGACGGACAGGAATGCTCGGGGACATGGAACAAGGAACAGGAAACGCTTCACATCAATTGCAAGGAGTTGTTGGCAGTACATCTGGCCTTAATGAACTTCAAGTCCCTCCTGCTAAACAAGGTGGTGGAGGTGAACTCCGACAACACCACAGCCTTGGCATACATCTCCAAGCAGGGAGGGACTCATTCGAAGAAGCTATACGAGATCGCAAGGGACCTCCTCATTTGGTCAAGAAGTCTAAACCTCAAGCTGGTAACAAGATTCATTCAGGGCAATGTGAATGTCTCGGCAGATCGCCTCAGCAGGAAGGGTCAGGTTATCCCCACAGAATGGACCCTTCACAAGGACGTGTGCAACAGACTTTGGACCTTGTGGGGTCAGCCAACGATAGATCTGTTCGCCACCTCCATGACCAAGAGGCTCCCATTGTACTGTTCCCCAATTCCAGACCCGGCAGCAGTTCACGTGGATGCTTTTCTGCTGGATTGGTCCCATCTCGATCTTTATGTATTCCCGCCGTTCAAGATCATCAACAGAGTTATCCAGAAGTTCGTCTCCCACGAAGGGACACGGCTGACGTTGGTTGCTCCCCTTTGGCCTGCAAGAGAATGGTTCACAGAGGTACTGCAATGGCTGGTCGACGTTCCCAGGACTCTCCCTCTAAGAGTGGACCTTCTACGTCACCTCACGTAAAGAAGGTACACCCAAGCCTCCACGCTCTTCGTCT
This sequence comes from Palaemon carinicauda, assembly GCF_036898095.1. Classification (NCBI taxonomy): domain Eukaryota; kingdom Metazoa; phylum Arthropoda; class Malacostraca; order Decapoda; family Palaemonidae; genus Palaemon; species Palaemon carinicauda. The sequence goes on along the minus strand of NC_090741.1, from coordinate 48,588,237 downwards.
GACTGCCTTCAGACTATCGAAAGACTCTCTAGAGCTAGAGGCTTTTCAAAGGAGGCAGCCAGAGCGATTGCCAGAGCAAGGAGGATTTCCACTCGTAGAGTCTATCAATCCAAGTGGGAAGTCTTCCGAAGCTGGTGCAGAGCCAATGCAGTTTCCTCTACCAATACCTCTGTAACCCAAGTTGCTGACTTCCTGTTACATCTTAGGAATGTTAGATCTCTTTCGGCTCCTACGATCAAAGGGTACAGAAGTATGTTGGCATCAGTTTTCCGCCACAGAGGCTTGGATCTTTCTTCCAACAAGGATCTACAGGACATCCTTAAGTCTTTCGAGACCTCTAAAGAACGTCGCTTGTCCACTCCAGGCTGGAATCTAGACGTAGTCTTAAGGTTCCTGATGTCTCCTAGATTTGAACCTCTCCAGTCAGCCTCTTTCAAAGACCTTACTCTCAACTCTTTTCCTCGTCTGCCTTGCAACAGCCAAAAGAGTTAGTGAGGTTCACGCCTTCAGCAGGAACATAGGATTCACATCCGAAACAGCAACATGTTCCTTACAGCTCGGGTTTTTGGCAAAAAATGAACTTCCTTCACGTCCTTGGCCTAGATCGTTCGAAATTCCTAGCCTCTCCAACATGGTGGGTAACGAGCTAGAGAGAGTTCTTTGCCCTGTCAGAGCTCTAAAGTATTATCTTAAAAGGTCAAAACCTATACGAGGACAATCAGAAGCCTTATGGTGTGCCATCAAGAAACCTTCGATGCCTATGTCCAAAAACGCAGTTTCGTATTACATAAGGCCTCTGATTAGAGAAGCTCATTCTCACATGAAGGATGAAGACCTTGCTTTGCTGAAGGTAAGGACCCACGAAGTGAGAGCTGTAGCTACTTCGATGGCCTTCAAACAGAACCGTTCTCTGCAGAGTATTATGGATGCAACCTATTGGAGGAGCAAGTCAGTGTTTGCATCATTTTATCTCAAAGATGTCCAGTCTCTTTACGAGAACTGCTACACCCTGGGACCATTCGTAGCAGCGAGTGCAGTAGTAGGTGAGGGCTCAGCCACTACATTCCCTTAATCCCATAACCTTTTCTAACCTTTCTCTTGAATGCTTTTATTGTTGTTTTTGGATTGTTACGGTAGGCTAAGAAGCCTTCCGCATCCTAGTTGATTTGGCGGGTGGTCAATTCGTTCTTGAGAAGCGCCTAGGTTAGAGGTTGTGTAGAGGTCCTTTAGTATGGGTTGCAGCCCTTTATACTTCAGCACCTTAGAGTTGTTCAGCCTCCTAAGAGGAACGCTGCGCTCAGTAAGGAAGACGAACTTATTAAAGGCAGAGTAATGGTTCAAGTCGACTTCCTTACCAGGTACTTATAATTTCATTGTTATTTTGAATAACTGATAATATGAAATACGGGATACTTAGCTTCTTGATATACATGTACACTGGTTTTCACCCACCTCCCTGGGTGTGAATCAGCTACATGATTATCGGGTAAGATTAATATTGAAAAATGTTATTTTCATTAGTAAAATAAATTTTTGAATATACTTACCCGATAATCATGATTTAATTGACCCACCCTTCCTCCCCATAGAGAACCAGTGGACCGAGGAAAAATTGAGGTGGTGTCAACAAGAAGTACTGCAGTACCTGGCCACAGGTGGCGCTGGTGAGTACACCCCCCTCTTGTATAGCGATCGCTGGCGTATCCCGTCCGTAGAATTCTGTCGGGCAACGGAGTTGACAGCTACATGATTATCGGGTAAGTATATTCAAAAATTTATTTTACTAATGAAAATAACATATTTTGAGTATATTTTTCATTAGACTATCCAAAATGTCACAAATCATACTCTGGTAAGATTATCACCTATTTTTGAGAGGGGGATATTAGGGAATTAAATTACAACGTGATGGGAACACAACTGTCAGTGATAAGACTGATCACACGATAGAAATCACATTACAAATGACACCCAGAACTGCGGTCTAGATGTCAAGTGAGTCGTCTGTTTACATCAGCATATAAAACAGAAGTTTCTCAACAGGGTGCACTTGATGATAGGATTCTCTTTCCAAATCTAAAACCCTTCTGGGTGTAGGGATTGCTGCCAGCTACCTGTTAAGAAAAACAAAGAAAGGACTTTTAAGAGACAATGTTGATGAACAAGAGCACAAGTTAACTGGGGAAAAAAAGCTAAACACTTTTTCTAATACAATACCATATTCAAAATTTGTATTTTTCCTATATGGTCGTTTTTTTTTTTTTTCCTCGGTGCAAGCCAGCGCACTTTTCCAGCTCTCGCCTCGCAAACATGCCCTCCATGCAGGTGGTATACTTCGCAAGGGAAGGTAGCTTCTCCTTCAAAGACCGATCATCCTCAGACAATTCCACTTTTGATCAAGACCACACTAGGCAAGGTCTTTCCATCTGGGAATAGAGTACCGTCCTAGGATCGTATAGAGACCGAGACATAGCCCACAGCTTTCTCTTGAGAGACATATAGCCAGCACACCAGTGGCAAAGCTGCTGGAACATTTAACATCTCTCCCCTGGATTTTTTGTTCTTCATAGACACACCAAAAGAAAGGGGGGGGGGGGGGCTTGTCTGTCAAGTTGTTGGTATCCGAGCTATGGTCCAAATCCCAAAGGCGGTGCCACAGAAATCTCTTGGAAATGAGGGCAACCTACCTGGCCCTCAAGCACTTCCATTGGCTCCAAGACCTACAGACGAGCAAGAATCCTGCTTGCAATGCAATCCTTGCAACAGGAGGACTGTTTGTCTCACCTAAACCCGGACCTTTTTAGGTCTACAAATCACTTTACTGTATAGGAAAGAATCTATTGACTGAAATACCCTACTTCCCTCTCTAAAGGAATAAGTCTATAAAGCCGCTATTAGGACGTCTGTAATGAACTCCTTTTAGGACATTACTTAGTGCTGATGAGCAACAACACTACAGTAGTATCCTGCATGAACAAACAGAGGTACCTTTTCACTGCAATTATGCCAGTTAGCTGTGAAAATCCTCAGACAACCGGAAGAAATTCAGTAGCCTTAACAGCCCACTTCATCCCAGGCAAGAACAATGTGCTGGTGGACAATCTGAGCTGGAGGACTCTGATAGTTATCTCTGAATGGTCCTTGAATCAATAGATAGCCAACAAAGTTTTAACTTTGTGGGGTGTGCCGGCAATCGACCTGTTCGCGACATCCCTAACCAGAAATGTCAGGTGTACTTCTCACCATTACAAAACCTGTGGGACAGGATGGACGTATATGCATCCCCCCCTCTCCCTAGTAAGGAGGCTGTTGAACAAGGTAAGGGCATTACAAGATCTAGCAATGACACTCATAGCTTTGCTGTGGCAACATGGAAAATGGTTTCCGTACCTTCTGCATCTGCTCACAGAGGCACTGAGTGCTCCCCCTAACTTCCCGAGCTACTCGGACCACCACACATGAAGATATTCCGCGAAGCGATACCATCGCTAAGTCTTCGTACTAAGAGTTTTTTCAGCAACTACTGGTAAAGAGAGGCTTTTCAAAGCCAGCTGCTAGCTGCATGGCTGGACGCCTCTGGGAATCGTCATCTGGGGTGTGTCAGGTGAAGGGGTCAGTCGTTTCTGGTTGGTGTTATGGACCGGGTATCTCTACGCTCAGTGCCTCTATTCCAGTACTATCGAAGCTTTTACTGTACCTCAGGGAGGAAAAAACTACTCGGTGTTAGCAGTGAAAGGCTTTCACTCGGCCTTGAGCATTGTCTTCGAACTGAATGAAGTTAACATTTCCTCCTCGACGGAATTGTCACCTCGACGGAATTGTCACTCCTTATACGGGATTTTGAGTGTTCATGTCCTCGGTTGTAAGTTAGACTATCTCCTTGGAATGTTGTTAAGGTCTTACATCCATGGAAAGGAGACTCTTATGTGCCTCTCAATCCAGCCTCAGACAAGACTTTACTTTAAAGATGACTTTTCTTCTAGCCCTGGCCTCAGCGAAGAGTCAGCCAGCTGCAAGGTTTCTTTTAATGTTGCCCATTCAAGGGGATGTTAGGTCACACTGTTTGTCCCAGAGTTTGTTGCAGACTCAAATTCCGTCTGTTGTGGATCCCAGATTGGAGCCCATTGGGATAGTGTCTCTCCGGTCTGTAACAGACGATCCTGATCAATTGTTACTATGCCCCGTAACGCCGTTTGTTGTTTCAAAAGAACGAGAAGAACTCGACCCAAGATAAACAGGCTCTTTGTTAACACAGGGATCTCCTAGTAGATCAGGCGAGCGATAGAAAGGGCACCGTCTTCATACCAATCGCCGTCCAATAGGTGCTCCTGTGCACACGATGTCAGGGGAGCAAGTACTTCCCTGGCTTTCTGTAAGAATTTTTCTGTTCAGCAGGTACCTCAAGCGGGTAGGTGGAAATCCAAACATTCAGCACTCGCTACCTGCAATACATAATCCACAGGAGCCTAGCCACATTCTCACTAGGTCCTGTGGTGGCTGCTCAAAATGTGGTCTAATACACCTCGGCTCCCTTGTAGAACAAGTAGCAGGAGGTAGAGGGCAAACATTACCCTGGAATAAGTCTAAGGTGAAGGTGGGAGTGACTGGCCACTTCCAACTTAATCCTCTCCTCTCTTGGGGTGCAGCATCTGAGGAACCCTGTACAGCTCACCTTGTCTGCGGATGAGTATCACTTTGTTTGGCAACCTGGTATGTGTGTATATTTGACCTCGTCTTCCAGTCAGGGGAAGTTTGATAAGATTGAAATTTATTAAAGGTCTCAACCCAACCCCAATGCTAAGTTCAGTATTCACAGAAACTATTTTCAGCACTGATTGCCAGGCTTAGGATGATGAGGTGCAAGGGTCACTCAAGGTCAACCTGTACAAAGCACAAGAGGCCCCCCTGGGACAGTTACCCGTTGGTTGATTTGCGGACTTCACCCTCCTTAAGGCGAGTCTCCCTAGTAAAGAGTGGGAGGTTTGTATGTTGCCGGAACAAATGACAAATTTGGAAATAGTTTTTATTTTTTCTAGTAATACAACCCTGGAACTCTTTACACATACTGTACCTGCCAGCACCTAACCTCGGAAAGTCCTGCCGAAATTATGGAAGTGTAGGTTGGTCATTAGTGCTGGTGGGATCGGGGGTGCTATCCTACCCCGATCTTACCTTACTATCTAGCAGTCGGTAGTTATACCCTGACGAAAGCTTATTGGCTGGTTTTACCCTCGCCAAAATACATACTCCATATTACAGTAAAGAACTCAAGGTTTTTATTGCTAGGAAAAATTCAAATTTCCAAATTTGTCAATTTTTCAGAAAATAGTGATCAAACACCTACTGGAAGTGCATTTGTGTCCAATTGAACAATAAGAGTATTTAAACTCATTGTTTAACCTTAATTTTTACAAGAAGTTGTGTGTGTGATTGTGCCCATCCCTCGTGTTATAATGGGAGATGGTGATGCGTTGAGAAATATTTGGGTCACACATGTATCTATTGAGCAACTTGTAAATACTTTAGAGATTTACTTGTACTAATTGGTGTACATTAGAGTAAAGGTGGTAGGCTACAAGCTAAGAGTTTTATACAATTTTTCCTTGTTTGCAGTGTGTCAAAAATTTATTTTGTGTAGTAGTCTATAGCCTCGTCTGTCAATAACTTGACCCACACAACATTTTCCTTCAGTTATTGTTATTAGTATTACTTGCTAAGCTACAACCCTAGTTGAAAAAACAGGATTTTATAAGCCCAGGGGCCCCAACAGGGAAAATAGCGCGGTGAGAAAAGGAAACGAGGAAAAATCAAATATTTCAAAAAGTAATGTTGATGAAATAATTTCTTATAATAGAAGTAGGATTTATGTTGTGGCTATTTTCACAAAACAAATGTAATTTTCCCAATGTTAAGGATAGTGGGAGCTTTGGAACATCAAAAACTTACAACTAGAGATCTATTAATCTTAGTAGAGATGGCAGGCAATAACTGTGAAAACTATAACTTAAATTCGCAAAGGTGAAAGAAAACAAAGATAGTTTTGCCATAACCATATATTCCTGCAGTAATAATCTGTTGATGCAGTCCTTTTAAAATCATTACTAATCAAAATACTTTGCGATGGTAAATTCTGTGTTAATGGCGTTTATCTCGAGTAATTCATTATTGAAGATTCAAACATGGCTATTACTTTACTAGCGGCCGTTGGTGGTTGATAGCGAGTGAAGGAACAACCAACAGAAAGAAGACTCTTATATCTATAGGTCTTGGATGGAACTGTATTTTCTATATCTTAATCTGATCTCGGAATGCGAGTTAATAATTTGATATGCGAAATGAAAGGATTTATATTCAAATCTTTTGGATATTGACATCATGTTGTCGTTGAAGTCGTATATGATAAATGCCGGCCATGATAGGAGATTTGGAGAACGTGGATCAAGCCAGAAAGAGATTCCTGGATTTAGGTTTTGTGATACTGAAAGTAACAAGGTATTCTTGTATACAAGGAAGCCGACTACTTATTTTTTGTATAAGGTCTAATTAGAAAGTCATCAAAAATGCTGCTCTAAATGTTTTACGTAATTTTTTTTTGTAAAAGGATGAAAGATCTCTTCTTCCTTGAGGATTGTTATTAAAGATTTTGTATAGGTTAATCAATCATGTTTTGTAGTCTATTATAACCATAAGGCTTTAAATGAAATGAAAACAGATAGGAAGGTAAGGAACATGAGTGGTTGGTGTACGTTTACACTGTTAATGCTTTAGTCTCGGCAAAGAAATGTTATGGGTCTGGGAGTCATTTGGTGCATGGGTGTTGATGAACGGCTAACCGGTGTTTGTTTGTTTGTGGGTGTGGGTGGGTGGTGGTTACGGTGGGAGAAGGCTTTTTTTGTGTGTGTGGAATCATTCCAGTCACACTTGGCTTTACCTCTCCCTCGGGTATGGGGGAAAGGTGTAGTCTACCCTTGTGAGAGGGGTGTACATATGCATATCTTATCTAAATATTTAGCAGTCATTTTTGAAGAGTTGCGTACACTAATATATATATATATATATATATATATATATATATATATATATATATATATATATATATATATATATATATATACACATTTCTTTCTTGCCACAGTGACCGGCAACCACTTGGAATGCACACACTCCCACAAATTGCCCAAAATTCTGTTAGGAAAGAGGGTGGGAATGGGAAGGGTTGAATCTGTGCACGTGCATGTTTATATCTAAATATTTAGGCTTCACTTTTGACGGGTATCATACATACCCTAGTGTATGTATGTATGTAACCCCCCCCCAGAAGGACACACCTGCTAGGTAGTTAGATTAGCTAGTTACCATTACTGTGTACATTATGTAAAGCAGATATATTTAAGACCGAATCTGTGTATGTGCAAGAAATAATTATTTTTGTAATCACATTTTGGATGAAACTATCTTGAATCTGGCAAAAACTGAAGTTTGTCAAAATTGGCAAAACCTATGAAATGAGATTATCCAGGTGTTTAACCCTACTACCCCCAGGCTATTTGGAAATTTTCCATCCCTTAACCCCCAGGGGTTATTTTTTTTTTCAAACACATTTTGCAGTATATTTTTTTTTTTTAAATTGCTCTAACAGCCTTAATTTTCGTCATAGAGAGGTCAGGTTGGTCTCATTCTCTTGGAAGATGCCTGAAGTTTCTCAAAAATATGCAAAAAAAAAAAAAAAATTGTAAATATCATTTTTTTGTAAGGACGTACTGGTACGTCCATGTGGGTAATGGGATGAGTTTTGTGAAACGTACCAGTACGTTCTTTTGGGGGTAAAAGGGTTAAAGTATTCCGATTCAGTGTGGAAGCACTATCTTCTGCCGTATCAGAAACAGTTAATTACTTTTAACTCATGGCTATATATATCCATATAAAGTATACTGTATAGTGCAATTTTTTTTTTCTCAACCAAAGATTTATGAAAATCTCAGACATTTATCCAACAAGTAATTAATTTACTGTGTTTTTCTTTCCAGGCAGGGTGCCGTTACAAAACTTATGGTCATTTTGATTAAAGTTGTATCTGTACATCCATGAAGTTGATCCTTGAAGTTAGACTCAATACAACTCAAGCTATCTCAGATTTTTTCCCTCGTTTTTGTTCTTTTATAACTTTAAATTCAAATAGTATATTAAAGCCAATAAGCTTCAGCTGGTAACAGAAAATGTGAAAATGTCTATTAACAAAACACTATTAACAGGGATCATTCCAAGGTAGTTTTGTATGAAAGGTTAATTGACCTTTTATCATTTGTTATTCCATTTACCTGCCTAATCATAGCCTACTAGAGTTACCGTTTATCGTCATTAATATTCTTGTTTTATATAAAAAACAACTTAGTCATTCATGTTTTTGCCAATTTTTTTCAATAAATTAATATCGTAAAGGAAAACATTTGAAATATGATGAATTTAAAAATCTTGAATTAAGGATAAAAGATTGGTAGTGTATCTAGACATTGATAAGGATAAAGTTAAATTATAGGTAAATTACTAATTAACATAAGCTATTTGTGAAGTAGATATCTGAATAATTTTGTGAATTTTCGTATTAAAATAAAACATACAGTATAACATTTATATAATTGGATCTGATGAAAAGATTGTGCGCTTGAAGAAATTAAGTTTAGTTCGAATCAATGTTTCTAACAGTCGTAGCATGGCTTTTTATAATTCCGTAATAATAATAATAATAATAAACTTGGGTTGTATCGAGTCTACTTCGTATGGATATATCGATTCTATCGACCTGACCCGAGTCCCACTTCAACATCAAAATGGAGAAGCAGATGTCCAGGTAAGTTCAGGAGGTTTGAGATTTTGCTTTATTTTTCGACTATAAGAAGTTGATTTTCACTCTTCCTCACTTTTAACCCAGAGTACAGTAAAGTTTAATACCTTGTTACCCTTTTGCTTTTAACATAGTGAAGGTCAATACATAGGTAAAATGCAAGAGTGAAGGTCAATACATAGGTAAAATGCAAGAGTGAAGGTCAATACATATGTAAAATGCCCTAGTTTAACATCATATTCATCCAGTTTTGGACAAGTTTGTAATTATATTAAGGTTTATGCATTTACTAGAGCAAATTATGTACACACACGTAAGGTATTTTTTGGACAGTAATTATGTAATCTAGAAAACAAAGGGGTTTTGTAGGTAATTGTGTACTGAATGTCAACAACAAATTTATGTAATACTCGTTCTTTGATTATTGGTGTTCAATAACTTGTCAATATGAACAATTTATAAGTATATGTTTGTCCTGAGTCTCAATTGAAAAAAAAAAATCTAGTTGATTTGCGAGTCAAATTGCCACTCAAAATATGTAATGAACACAGTAAAGTAAGCAGGCTTTAGAAAATGATTATTTATTGAACTGTTGCAGGTATCTGAAGACAGTAATTCCCACGAAAAATGTCGGTCACCCGCACCTGGAATGGGATCCCCCCCACACCTGGAATGGGATCCCCCCCACACCCGGAATGGGACCCCCCCACACCCGGAATGGGACCCCCCACACCCGGAATGGGACCCCCCCCACACCCGGAATGGGACCCCCCCACACCCGGAATGGAAACCCCCCACACCCGGAATGGAAACCCCCTCCCACATCTGGAATGGAACCCCCCCCCCCACATCTGGCATGGAAACCCCCCCCCACATCTGGAATGGAAACCCCCCCCCACATCTGGAATGGAACCCCCCCCACGCCTGGAATGGAACCCCCCCCACGCCTGGAATGGAACCCCCCCACGCCTGGAATGGAACCCCCCCACGCCTGGAATGGAACCCCCCCACGCCTGGAATGGAACCCCCCCCCCCCACGCCTGGAATGGAACCCCCCCCCCACGCCTGGAATGGAACCCCCCCCCACGCCTGGAATGGAACCCCCCCCCACGCCTGAATGGAACCCCCCACGCCTGGAATGGAACCCCCCCACGCCTGGAATGGAACCCCCCACGCCTGGAATGGAACCCCCCACGCCTGGAATGGAACCCCCCACGCCTGGAATGGAACCCCCCACGCCTGGAATGGAACCCCCCACGCCTGGAATGGAACCCCCCCATGCCTGGAATGGAACCCCCCCCATGCCTGGAATGGAACACCCCCCACACCTGGAATGGGCCCCCCCACACTTGGAATGGACCCCCCCCACCTGGAATGGACCCCCCCACACGTGGAAAGGACCCCCCCCACACGTGGAATGGAACCCCCAACACCTGGACCACCCATACCTGGAATGGAAACCCCCACACCTGGAATGGACCCCCCCACATCTGGAATGGAACCACCCACACCTGGACTCGACCACGAGTATTATGGTAAGTCAAGCATCAGTTAGTGTAGCATCTCGGTTGATATATTTCCCATTACCAAATGTTTTTAATGCAGTACCATAATCAGTGGTTCATGATGAGTATTTATTTTTAATATAACCTTACTCTACGATAGAGTAATTTTCTTGATTTTAATGTGTTTTCATTTTGAATGTCACTTAGAATGTTATAAGGGTGTTTGGTAATGTAGCTACTTGGTAAAAATCGAAACCTGTTTATGAAATTATAAATTGTTAAAAAAGGTATTACCTTCTTTAAATCTAACCCATTCTTCCCTGTAAGCCATAGAACATTATTTAAAGGAAATTAATTGCTTTTCCTTAGTAGTGTTAAGGACTGATTACATATAGTTTTGTTTTATTAGCAACTTTCTCACAATGAAAGAAAATGAATTATGGTTTTTCAATATTTAACTTAGCCGGTGATTATATACGCTGCAGCTCTGCTACTCGACAGAAAACTCTACGGAAAAAATCCGCCAGCGATCGCTATGCAGGTAGGGGGTGTACTTCAACAGCGCCATCTGTCGTGCAGGTACTCAGTACTCATTGTAAACAAAGAACTCAATTTTCTCTGTCGTGCTACCGGCAAGACCTACTAATTCGCTGTTGCTAACTGGATTTGTTTTCACAACTATTTGGTGAAGTACACTTTTCTAGTTTTGAGCTTTCGCTGTGCAGGCTTTCTCTTCAATAAATCCTTGCATTCTTTTTTTGATATCGGATTATTTGTTGATGACTTTGGATAGTTTTTGAATTCCCCTTTGACCAATTCAAAATGGCTGACCCTTCTCAAGTCCCAAAATTCAGGAAGTGTAATGCTAGGGACTGTTCAAGGCGTCTTCCGAAGGCCTCTATCGATCCTCACACCGTTTGTTCCAATTGTCGGGATAAAACCTGTCAATTGGAAGATCGATGTGAGGAATGCATTGGGCTTCTGGAATTCGATTTTATCGAATTCCAGAAATATACACGTAGGCTAGAGAGAGATAGTCAGGAGAAGTTCATCTCGTTCTGTTGATTTTTCCTCTCCTCATGCCCCACAACCTATTCCTTCCCCTGTAGTGGTTGCTCCTAATCCCCCTTCTGGCACTCAAGAACCTTCGATGGCTGATATGATGCGTGCCATCCAAGCTCTGGGTGAGAGAGTTGAGTCCCTGGCTAGTGACCGTAACCAGCTCATGGCGGACGTCAAGGAGCTGAAGTGTAAGAGTGCAGTGGGAAGTGATAAAGTGAGTGATAGTGTTGTGGATAGTGTTGCGCTTGAGGGTTCGTCTGTTCGTGCCTGTCGTCCTCCTAGTCCGGGACCTCTTGCAAGCTCCCAAGTCCAGGGGAGAAGCAATGTCGTACGACCAATGGGTTCGAGAGGCTTTAATCAGTGAACAGACGTTCCCTCCGTGGTTTCGGGCGTATCTAACCAAGATCGCCCCACCCACACAAAGACGAGAGAGCCCATTTATTCCTCGTCTGCGGAAGAGGTTTCTCGCAAGAAACCATGGACCAACGTCTCACGACCGCTTAAGCGCAAGTCGGTCCCTTCCGCGTAAGTCCAACGGCCCAGTTGTAGCCACTGGGTCAGTTCGGACTCGCTGCAGTCTTCCGATGACTGTTCACCTCCTAAGAGAGGCAAAGCGGTACCGCCGCAGACAGTTACACCGTCAGTTGCCGCACCTGCTCCTGCAGACCCCAAGTGGTCTTTGCTGCAGACCATGCAGTCACAATTAACGTCTCTGATGCAGGACTTTCGTGCGGAGAAGGTTGCTGCTGCACCAGCCTCTTGCCTACAACCACCCACACATTCGGTTGTGCGTCCTGTGGACGCTGAGGCAACCTTCTTGCGCACTCCAGTTGAGAGAGTTCCGCCACCCATGCGTTCCAGTGTACCCTGCCAGCCGCATGTTGACGTTCGGCGACGCACGGAGCCTTCCGTTGACGTTCGCGAGACACAACAACAGTCAGAGTTGTTTTGTTTTGACGCGGTGCGTCAACCTCCGCAACCCAGTGTGGTTGCCACTGCTCACCCGCATCAGACTAGACAGTCTGGAGTAGACGCTGTGCGTCCCCGCGCTGCTATGGTTGTTGCCAGCTCACAGACTGGGCAACAGTTCCATGACGTTGCGTCCGGTTCAGTCACGCGTGCACCCGTGCGACCGGACTCGGCTAACCAGCCGTTACCTACTCCATTGCCGCTTCCTCCTCAATACTCGGATGATGGACTTTCGGATGATGATGGTGACGCTCACGTTGATGAACCACATTCGGACCTTGACGAGCCTAAGTCAACGCAACCCTCTTTGGACTTTAGAAAAGTTCTAGCTCTGTTCAAAGAGATGTTTCCGGACCAGTTTGTGTCTGTGGCTCTGCGCTCTCCTCCGTCAGAGTTTGTATTAGGTATGCCATCATCCTCGCCTGCCTTTACTAGACTCGTCCTCGCACGCTCGTCCAAGAGAGCTTTACGAGTGATAGGAGATTGGATGCAGTCCAAAAAGAGTCTAGGGAAGACAGCCTTTATGTTTCCCCCTGCTAAACTCTCTTCTAAATCGAGCGTCTGGTATGCCACGGGAGAAGTTCTCGGCTTGGGAGTTCCTGCCTCTGCCCAGGGCGACTTCTCAAGTCTGGTAGACTCTCCCCGCAGGCTAGCCATGAGACGCTCGAAAATATGTTGGTCATCTTCGGACCTAGACCACCTTTTGAAAGGGTTATTTAGAGCCTTTGAGGTCTTCAACTTTTTAGACTGGTGTCTGGGAGCTTTAAGCAGGAAGATCTCTCCGTCTGAGAAGGAAACTTCCTTGCTCCTCATGTCCTGCATGGACAAGGCCATACGTGACGGGTCTAGTGAGCTTGCTGCATCGTTCGTAATCGGAGTCCTCAAGAAGCGTGAGAACCTTTGCTCTTTCCTGTCAGCTGGAGTGACACCTTGTCAAAGATCCGAACTTCTGTTTGCTCCTCTTTCTAAGTGCCTCTTTCCAGAGGACTTGATTAAGGAGATTGCTGCGTCTTTGATACAGAAGGACACTCATGACCTGGTTGTGTCCTCTGCTCGCAAAGCCACCCCTTTGCCTACCTTGTCAGCTAGACCAAGGATGGACACTCCAGCGTCCCGATTTATTCCGCCCTTTCGTGGCAGAGCCTCCAGCAGAGGAGGTGCTCGTGCCGAAGGGAGACGTGGATAGAAGAAAGGAACCAAGTCCTTTAAAGGCAGAGTCTGACTGCCAGCTTCTTCAGACAGCAGTGGGAGCCAGACTCAAGAACTTCTGACGGACCTGGGAGAAGAGAGGCGCAGATGCACAATCTGTGAAGTTGCTCAGAGAGGGGTACAAGATCCCGTTTGTACGAAAACCCCCTCTAGCAACGTCTCCCTTCGATCTCTCTCCCAGGTACAGAGAGGAAGACAAGAGACGAGCATTGAAACAGGTGGTGTCCCTCTTACTAGAAAAGGGAGCGGTAGTCAAAGTCCTGGACCATCAAACCCCGGGCTTCTACAACCGTCTCTTCTTAGTGGCAAAGAAGACAGGAGGGTGGAGGCCGGTGCTAGACGTCAGTGCTCTGAATGTCTTTGTCACAAAGCAGACGTTCTCCATGGAGACCACAAAGTCCGTTCTAGCAGCGGTCAGAAGGGAAGACTGGATGGTCTCTTTAGACCTAAGGGACGCATACTTTCACGTCCCCATCCACCCAGACTCCCAACATTTTCTGAGATTTGTTTACGAAAAGGTTGTCTACCAGTTTCAAGCCCTGTGCTTTGGCCTAAGCACAGCTCCTCTTGTGTTTACGAGGCTGATGAGGAATGTAGCCAAATTCCTTCATTTAGCGGACATCCGAGCCTCCCTCTATTTGGACGACTGGCTTCTAAGAGCTTCTTCCAGTCGTCGCTGTCTGAAGGATCTAAAGTGGACTCTAGATCTGACCAAGGAATTGGGTCTCCTTGTCAAGTGGTCCCATCCCAAACTATTGTGTATTTAGGGATGGAGATTCACAGTCTAGCTTTTTGGGCTTTTCCGTCGGCCCCCAGAACGAGCCAAGCCCAGTTATGCATCCAGAACATGCTGAAGAAGGAACGGTGTTCAGTCAGGCAGTGGATGAGTCTGATAGGGACACTATCATCCCCGGAACAGTTCGTATCGTTAGGAAGACTACACCTCCGCCCTCTTCAATATCACCTAGCTCTTTACTGGAAAAAGGACAAGACGCTAGAAGCGGTCTCGATCCCCATTTCCGAGAAGATGAAGTCTTGCCTGACTTGGTGGAAGGACAGTATCAGCCTCAGAGAGGGTCTGCCCCTGGCTGTTCAGACTCCCAACCACGTTCTCTTCTCGGACGCATCGGACACAGGCTGGGGCGCGACATTAGACGGTCGGGAATGCTCGGGAACTTGGAACTCGAGTCAAAGGACAATGCATATCAACTGCAAGGAGCTACTGGCAGTTCATCTGGCCTTGAAAAGCTTCAAGTCTCTCCTTCAAGGCAAAGTGGTGGAGGTGAACTCGGACAACACCACGGCTTTGGCGTACATCTCCAAGCAAGGAGGGACCCACTCTATGACGTTGTACGAGATTGCAAGGGACCTCCTCACCTGGTCAAAAGGTCTAAACATTTCGCTAGTAACGAGGTTCATTCAAGGCAGCTTGAATGTCATGGCAGATTGCCTCAGTCGAAAGGGACAAATCATTCCAACAGAATGGACCGTTCACAAGGATGTGTGCAAGAGACTTTGGGCCACATGGGGCCAGCCATCCATAGATCTCTTCGCAACCTCGATGACCAAGAGGCTCCCAATATATTGCTCACCAATCCCGGACCCAGCAGCAGTTCATATAGATGCCTTTCTCCTAGATTGGTCACATCTAGACCTATATGCATTCCCCCCGTTCAAGATTGTCAACAAGGTACTGCAGAAGTTCTCCTCTCACGAAGGGACAAGGTTGACGTTAGTTGCTCCCCTCTGGCCCGCGAGAGAATGGTTCACCGAGGTACTTCGATGGCTAGTGGACGTTCCCAGAACGCTTCCTCTAAGGGTGGACCTTCTACGTCAGCCACACGTAAAGAAGGTACACCAAGGCCTCCACGCTCTTCGTCTGACTGCCTTCAGACTATCCAAAGACTCTCGAGAGCTAGAGGCTTTTCGAAGGAGGCAGCCAGGGCGATTGCTAGAGCAAGGAGGACATCCACCCTTAGAGTCTACCAATCGAAGTGGGAAGTCTTCCGAAACTGGTGCAAGTCAGTATCAGTATCCTCGACCAGTACCTCTGTAACTCAAATAGCTGACTTCCTTTTATACCCGAGGAAAGAAAGATCTCTTTCAGCTCCCACTATCAAGGGTTACAGAAGCATGTTGGCATCAGTCTTCCGTCACAGAGGCTTAGATCTTTCCAACAACAAAGATCTACAGGACCTCCTTAAGTCTTTTGAGACCACGAAGGAGCGTCGTTTGGCTACACCTGGTTGGAATTTAGACGTGGTACTAAGATTCCTCATGTCAGAAAGGTTCGAGCCGCTACAATCAGCCTCCTTTAAAGATCTCACTTTAAAGACACTTTTCCTGGTTTGCTTAGCCACAGCTAAAAGAATCAGCGAGATTCACGCCTTCAGCAGGAACATCGGATTTTCATCTGAAACGGCTACATGTTCTCTACAACTTGGTTTTCTAGCCAAAAACGAGCTACCCTCTCGTCCTTGGCCGAAATCGTTCGATGTTCCAAGCCTATCGAATATGGTTGGAAATGAACTAGAAAGTCTTATGCCCTGTTAGAGCTCTTAAGTTCTATTTAAGACGAACTGAACCTTTACGAGGACAGTCAGAAGCTTTATGGTGTTCAGTTAAGAAACCATCTTTGCCTATGTCAAAGAATGCTTTATCCTATTTTATCAGACTGCTAATACGAGAAGCTCATTCCCATCTGAGTGAGGAAGACCAAGCTTTGCTGAAGGTAAGGACACATGAAGTTAGAGCTGTCGCAACTTCAGAGGCCTTTAAACAAAATAGATCTCTGCGAAGTATAATGGACGCAACCTATTGGAGAAGCAAGTCAGTGTTCGCGTCTTTTTATCTTGAAGATGTCCAGTCTCTTTACGAGAACTGCTACACCCTGGGACCATTCGTAGCAGCGAGTGCAGTAGTGGGTGAGGGCTCAACCACTACAATCCCCTAATTCCATAACCTTTTTAATCTTTCTCTTGAAATGTTTTTATTGTTGTTTTTGGGTTGTCCGGAAGGCTAAGAAGCCTTTCGCATCCTGGTTGATTTGGCGGGTGGTCAAATTCTCTTCTTGAGAAGCGCCTAGATTAGAGGTTTTGATGAGCTCCTGTGGTATGGGTTGCAACCCTTCATACTTCAGATCCTAGGGGTCGCTCAGCATCCTAAGAGGATCGCGAGGCTCCGTAAGGAAGACGTACTTAAAAAGGCAGAGTAATTGTTCAAGTCGACTTCCTTACCAGGTACTTATTTATTTTATTTTTGTTATTTTGATAACTTCTAAAATGAAATAAAAAATCCTTAGCTCATAATAATGTAAACATTTATTGCTGGTCTCTACCCACCCCCCTGGGTGTGAATCAGCTTATATAATCACCGGCTAAGTTAAATATTGAAAAATGTTATTTTGATAATAAAATAAATTTTTGAATATACTTACCCGGTGATTATATATTAAAGGACCCTCCCTTCCTCCCCAATAGAGACGCAGTGGACCGAGGAGAAAATTGAGTTCTTTGTTTACAATGAGTACTGAGTACCTGCACGACAGATGGCGCTGTTGAAGTACACCCCCTACCTGCATAGCGATCGCTGGCGGATTTTTTCCGTAGAGTTTTCTGTCGAGCAGCAGAGCTGCAGCGTATATAATCACCGGGTAAGTATATTCAAAAATTTATTTTATTATCAAAATAACATATTTCCAAGCTAGGCAAATGCTCAGCAAAGATAAAAATACTGTTATTTCAAGTGTAGACCCCGGGCCGGGAAATAAAGGTATATCCAATACCAATTCCTTTAGGGACTCCGGGGTAGTGATCTGTCATATATAATCATCATAGGAAATGTTATAAAATAATAGGGGGGCGGAACTGTAGCTAAGAACTGCCAATCGAACCCGGAGGGTTTCGTATAACATAAGCCAGAATGAAAAGTGAATATAAAATAGGGTGCACCGGGATCCAACTCTGTTGACCGGTGGCCAACCAGACTAGACAGAGACGAACCCGCCGGGCCACCCGGAGGACAAAGTCCATAAACACTTAACTACCCCCTCTAAAAGGAGGGAAGGCAACGGTCCCTTAGTGGAGGGGGGAGAAGCCTAGCCTCCCACCTAGCTAGAGGGGGAGCGTGGGGGAGGATCACGTGATACGAGGCAGCAGGGCTACCAACTGACGATCCCCAACCAGACAGATCAAACGGAGTAATGGCACAAATATTCATTATAATAATAATAATAGCGTTAAATTATATGAATAAACACACAGAAAATTTTTGGGCAAGGCATGCAACATAATAATTAAATCACAAAAGACACACCTGATGGCTAAAAATAACATTGCCGCCTTAGCACGAAGGTCGGCAGCCATAACGATACGTAAATGATATCGGCCCAAAAATTGAACCACGAGGATTCTAAACGCTAAATAATGAATATTCACAATATTTGATAATAAAAATAATACACATAGTAACACCGCAAGTGAAAATTAAAAGCTCTCAAAAACAGGAGTACCAACTGTAGTGAAATCAAGCAAGATCGGTATGAACGAAGACAATAAACTCCTATAATATAAATATTAAACGATCTAGGTTGCTCAAAACACAGTACAGGGTAAAACCCAGCTTGGTACTTAACTTAGACGGTGTCTCCTGGGAAACCGACGAAGAAGCCATAATTAAATGGAAAATAACCAAAAATCGAGAGCACAAGCAAAAATGCGGGTTACTTTACTCGTCGTGCTAAAAGGAGTTGGGTTCTGAGCGGATGCATTGTTAGTAGTACCGAGTGAGGTTGAACGGCTCTCCTCTATTGGGGTTCTCTGTCGTGGATTAATCTAAATAGTGCGGGACCTCTGGAATATACGCTCAATTTTATACCGACACCAATAGGTGAGCGAGCTAGTTAACCTAGCACTCCTTTACATTTTTTCTCTGGTATATTTAGCAGTAAATTACCTAAGAATAAGTGCTAAATGGAGCTTATTCACTGGGCGGCACAGGTTCGAGCCCAGAAATAGATTTTTCCTACGTCAAAATCCCTTATTTCAAGTACAGTACATCAGATTGATGAGTAATTTTCTTCTGTGAAGCGGAAAAATTTTATTCATGCAGTTTTTGTATTAAGGTTGCATATGCATATTGTTTTAAGGTTGCATATGCATATTGTTTTAAGGTTGCATATGCATAATTGAACAGTATTGACTGGGGTTAGCATGCAATGGCACATGATGCTTACAATCAAGGTAGGTATATTTCAGGAGCAAGGAGAGGGGCTTCACAAACTCAAAGGTACTTGCTTTGAGTAAGAAGCATCCTTCCTTTGTGGCCTCTCCTACCAGAGCCTTTCCCTTCTTGGAAAAGGGATTTAAGGCTGTTTTGAAAGCGGCCGAGACAGGTAAACCATGTCCCTCCTTGGAGGAGTGTAAACCTCTGAAGATAGTTATCAGATGTCGATTTGTGATCAGGTTAAGAGCCGGCCAAGAAATTCTGTACTGTTTTGTTAGTGAAATGGTAATTAACTTATTGAAGTAATTAACTACCAGGTCATGAGTGAAAGTAACTAACCAACAGGTTATGACAAAAATAGAATGATTTTTGAGAAGTAGAATCTCCATTTTCCCCTTGCATAGTTGAATATCCTTAATATCAAATATGTTTAGTTTACCCTGTTGAATTTCTCATTTCTCAGATACTACTGTATATATTAAAATTACCCATTAAAGTTGTCCTGCATCACCTTTAGATTACATCACACTTTGATAAAAGGTACATCATTAACTTAATTTTAAGCTTTACATAAGCACTATGCAGTCAAGACATTTGCCCGTTTCACAAGAGACCGTAATTTTCTCATTCGTAAATAGTTAATGATCAACACAACTTTGCTTAGTACTAAATGTCTCTGAAGGAATGGACAAACTTTAGTGTTTAATTTTGTTGAATATTTGCATCCAAGAAGAATATAGATGGTTGATCTTAGTCAACAAATTATATTAAGTGAAACTTTAGGCTGTACTCCTATTTTATTTTTGTTTCTAAAAGGATACAACACACTTACAGGTTCATTAATTCAGCTACTGAAGAAAGTATATGCTAACAGGGATATAATCTGTTTTTTTCAGGCCTGGTTTCTGAGAATGTCCAAGTCAAGTGATACAGAACATGAGGAATATATTCTTCTGACATAATCTCAGAATGGGATCTGCTACTGCAGAATGAATGGTAAGGAATTTTAAACTGAATATCACCTACTTTATTTTACTTTAAGATGAAAAGGATGTAGGATGATACAACCTGTTAGAATTAGTTCACTGATCTAGTGCTTAGTATAATGTAAAACTGTCAATCATTTCTTGAATGACCTTGTACAGTACATGGAATAAAGTTTTATAGCCATGATAAGGAATTAAAGGACTTTAAGAAATTCATTTTAATCAGAGACCTTTCAAGGCTTATTGTTAACAACTAGCATTCCATGTAACGAGTTTGAGCATTGGTTAAAACTTTGATAGTTGTGGCAGGTTTGAAAACATTCATATTGTCCTTTGCTGTAATATAAGTTGCATTTAGTACTCGTTGAATTTGCTGCACATACTTGATCCCTTAAGAGTAAGATGACGTTCTGGGCTGGTTTTTTCTGTGTATAATTAGCTTATACTCCCTATAGTAACATGTTTAGAACACTCCCGGAAACACTGTTGTGAACATCGAAGTTTATTTTTCATAATATACTGTGTAGGGATAGGAAGGGTGTAGAGAAGTTATCTTGATCAACAAACTAAGTCAAGTGAAACTAGGCTGTAACCTTTGAGACACTGAAGTTTTTCTAAGTGGGTAAAATATTTTACAGGTTCATAAGTACAGCTGGTGAAGAAAGCATCTACTAACCAAGAATCTCTGTGCAAAGAGCAATTGAAATATGGTTTACTCATAGCTACAAAAAAGAACATGAAGCTACAAGGCTACATAGAGAAAATTCCTTAATTCTAATGGAACACCAAGGAGATGAATCCCTGAAAATAGCCAGAAAAGCTTGAACTGAAATGAGGAATGTTGTGCAGTGAATTTTTTAAATTACAGAAATTTGGACATTTGATGAAACATACTGGGGTACTTCCTTGGCCAATATGAGGTAAGAGACCACTAACTCACAGGACAGGAATTAAGACATGGTTAAAAATAAAAGTCAAATATACACAAGTGATTAAGTAAACTACTATAAGTCAAATATGAGTTTTCCAAGCATGAAACCAGATAAGGAGTCTATTTCTATGTATGAGCAAGCTGGGAACATATTAAGATTAAGATAATAGAGGTGATGGAAAAGATTTATAAAAAGACTTAAATTGTCCATTCCTGAAAGGTAAGATGAAGATGAGGGCTGGTATAAGGTCATAGACTGCAGGTCTGGAGCATCCATTTCATGTAAGAAAAATTAAAATCGCCTTCAATCATAGTTGAATTGTCGTTTTGGGAAATTTTTTAAAAAATAGCAGTCGAGAGGATAAAAGTAGTAATAAGCAGGTAACAGAATGGAAACTAAGTCAACAATGGATCACTTGATGGACTGTCAGATATTACCATCTTTATCTTGGAAGTGACACGTCTGGTTTGACAATGCAATGAACTGTAAATCTTTGTAGATAGGATACAGAAAAGTCTAAATTACATTCAAACGAATAAGCAAAGGGAAACGTGATAACTTGATCTGTAAAATATAAGAAACATAATATACCAACCACTAATCAAAAGCATTGAAAACAAGAACAAAAAGCATGGAAATTTATATAAGTACATGCCTAGATGAAACGTTAACCCTTTTACCCCTAATGGATGTACTGATACGTTTCACAAAACTCATCCCTTTACCCCCATGGACGTACCGGTATGTCCTTGCAAAAAACTGCTTTATACATTTTTTTTTGGATATTTTTGATAACTTTGAGAAACTTCAGGCATTTTCCAAAATAATGAGACCAACCTGACCTCTCTATGATGAAAATTAAGGCTGTTAGAGCAATTTAAAAAATTATATTGCAAAATGTGCTTGAAAAGAAAATGCCTGGGGGTTAAGGGTTGGAAAGTTCCAAATAGCTTGGGGGTAAAAGAGTTAATAAGAGAACAAAAAGTAAAATGGACCAAATGGTAAAGTAATAAGTTACCTGAGATAATTAAGGGATTTTGACGAAGGAAAAATCTATTTCTGGGAAGAGGCCTGTGACGCCCGGTGAGAAAGGTCTTTCCTTATACCTTTCCTAATATAAATCTTCCAAATATACTAGAGAAAGATAAAAGCATGGAATGCAGAGGTTACAACCCTCGCGCGAACACCTTGTAGGTGTCGTGTATTAAACAAAGGCGTGTGTAAACCACTATTCACAGGTTGTCTTCCATTTAGATAATCCCTTCATCAATGGGGAGGGCCGTGACAGGCCCTAGATAACATGGTTGAACTCCCCAACGACACCTACCACGCGCGCCCTCTAGGACATCCTTCTGCAAGAACATATGGCTTGGCAAGGAAAAAGAGGGGTGGGGTCCGTATCAAATAACCGGGAAGGGTTTCACCGGGCGTCACAGGCCTCTTCCCAGAAATAGATTTTTCCTTCGTCAAAATCCCTTTTCTGGG
Source organism: Palaemon carinicauda (assembly GCF_036898095.1). Taxonomy (NCBI): domain Eukaryota; kingdom Metazoa; phylum Arthropoda; class Malacostraca; order Decapoda; family Palaemonidae; genus Palaemon; species Palaemon carinicauda. The sequence continues at coordinate 48,566,024 of NC_090741.1, read as the reverse complement.
TCGACCTGTGACGGCCGGCGAAAAAAGTCCTTCTTTGTACTTTTTCTGATATAAATCTTCCAAATATACCAGAGAAAATTAAAAGCATGGAATGCAGAGGTTACAACCCTCGCGCGAGCACCTTGTTGGTGTCGTATATCTAACAAGGGCGTTTGTAAAACACTATTCACAGGCTGTCTTCCATTTAGATAATCCCTTCATCAAAAGGGGGAGGGCCGTGACAGGCCCTAGAGAATACAGTTGGGTTACCCTACCGACACCTACCACTCGCGCTCACCAGGTCATCCTTCTATTTTGGACTTGCCCGCTAAGTTGATAAGTGTTTTGCCCAGTGTTTTTCGAAGTGATTGTCGTTAATTCAACATGACTGACGTTGATACTTCACCCTTACCAATGTTAAGTACCATAGTTTGTTTTGGCAGCTTTTGTCAGTACCGGGCATTTGTTCTGTTTCCAATATGGTGGTTTTTAGTTTTGGAAGCGATTGTCCTGCCGAGTATCGGCAGCCATTTTGGGTTATGTTCGCTTCGGTAAATATTCTAGTTAATTTTGCCCATCTGGTACTCTGTCATCTAGGTTATATCACTTACGTTTTATGGCCTTTTAGTGTTATCATTAATTTTTACTATGGTATTTATTTGCTTGCAAGTCCAATTTGGACCTACGAAGAATAGCGATTTAAAGAATAGCGAATTAAAGTTTAGCGATTTAGTCTGTTAGTTTGTACTCGCCTCAGAGGCTTCGATTTAGACTATATCCTCGTTTATTTGTTATGTTGTCGTTTTTCTTCGTTTTTGGTTATTACAATTACTAAGAAAAGCAATCAATTTTATTAATGTTCTTGTTTTATTGTGTGATGTTAGTTTTTTATTATGTAACCTTGAGAGCGAAAACAGAGACTGCTCGTTCCCTGTTCTACAGATATGAGTTATCCCTTCTCTCGTTTTCTTTGTTAGCTCGAGTAAGAGAGGTGAATTTCCCGTTCTCCGTTTTTATACGATCACGAGTTATTCAGGCCTCCTCTTAGTATCAGAGTTGATGATAGTACGTTTAATATTATAAACGTTTTTATTGATGTGGTTACTGTTAATATAGCTAACACTATTAATAGGTACGTTAGTGTATGAGTCATTAATTGGGGTCGTTTTATACCGACACCCTTAGCTCTGCCTTGAGTTATGCTTAGCTCCGCCTTGAGTTATGCTCCGCTATATGGATACTCATTGGGTGAGAACTAGTTAACGTTCAAGAGCAGATTTTTGGAGTGCAACGGTGAAATCCGGCACTCGGACTCCGGCTGAAGCCTTTTACACACGAACCTTTGTCATGTTTGATCATAATTACACCGTTACGGCCGGCTTCACGGGAGATAACACAATCATTCATTGAGGTTAATGTTATCGTACCGGGAACGGTCACGATATCACGGTGACGGGCCTTTGCTACCGGATCTCCGGTACAAACAGAGATCAAGCAGACGACCAGAACCGGAGTTAACAATGTGATACCGATGAAGACTTCACAGTTTCATTATTACGGTCCCTTTTTCATCGAATCTCCGGCTTCACTGGAGATAACACAAACATTCAGTATTAGAGAATGTTATCCTACCGATGAGGATCACGTTTTCACGATGACGGACCTTTGTCACTAGTTCTCCGTTACAAACAGAGATCAATCAGACGATCAGAATCAGGGTATGAACCCTTTTTCATAAATAATAACAATATCGTTATTACGATCCTTTTCATCGAATCTCCGGCTTAACCGGATATCGTACAGGCGATCAGCATTGAGGTTAATATTAGTTTTCCTCTGGTGTTCACGTTGTCACTATGACGGACCTTTGTACCGGGGATTGTTACCGGAGCTCCGGTACAGACAGAGATCTCTCAGACCACGGGTGGCCAAATCTCTTGTTTTTGCTGTAAAGGAAAGGATTTAACATGAATACAAAGTAAACTGTACTTACTTTAATGACACTTTGAATTTGCGTTGGTAATATTCATTAGTTATTCTTGAAAGTCCAAATAAAAATATATGAACATAACTATGCCTATATTTATGCAGATATTTAATTCTAACTATGTATAAATATGGATAAATATCCATACAACATAGTGTTCAAATAGAAATAAATTGATTATGCCTATATTTATGCATTTTCAATTCTAACTATGCCTAAATATGAATAAATATCCATACAACATAGTGTTCAAATAGAAATAAATTGATTGTGCCTATATTTGTGCATATTCAATTCTAACTATGCCTAAATATGAATAAATATCCATACAACATAGTGTTCAAATAGAAATAAATTGATTATGCCTATATTTATGCATATTCAATTCTAACTATGCCTAAATATGAATAAATATCCATACAACATAGTGTTCAAATAGAAATAAATTGATTGTGCCTATATTTGTGCATATTCAATTCTAACAATGCCTAAATATGAATAAATATTCATACAACATCGTGTTCAAATAGAAATAAATTGATTATGCCTATATTTATGCATATTCAATTCTAACTATGCCTAAATATGAATAAATATCCATACAACATAGTGTTCAAATAGAAATAAGTTTCCACTCAGTACTGGGAACCAAACGTTGGCCCCTTCTAATGAAGGGCCGGGTCGAGACTAACCATGCCATGAGAGGCTATCTACTGTTCCTTGAAACTCTGGTCAGTGAACAGATGAATCAATAGAATACTAATAGCCAGTAAATAATGTTAGACCCGGTTCTGAACGTCTGAGTCAGGGGTGGCCAACCTGTGGCGGATGCGCCAACAGTGTCACATTTCATGAATACAAGTGTCGAACTATACCCCAAAAGATAGTACATTAAATGATTTTTCTTTAAAATTGATTTTTATGAGTTATACAGCTGATCCCAGCCTGTGAATAGGATCACTAACCAAAGTTCAAGGAACATCCAGACTTATGTCCCCTTTCTTTTACAGAAGGTTCGCCTACATGGTTCCCGTCAGGATGATGATGAATCTCTCTGGCCTGCAAGAGAGGCTCTCCGCCCTTGGTTATCAAGGTTGGGAAGAAATGCTCCATCTGAGGTCCCTATCTCCTCAGAGTGTCCTCTCTAAGGTTGGACGACGACCCCACGGACGGGCAGGTAGGTGGGGATGAATTTTGAGCCTTCAGCTTTGCAATTACCTACGTCACCGACCTAGGACCCTTAATGGATCCTGATGTTCATGTTACCCTGCATAAACCGTGACTGCTAAAAGCAACACATTCTAGGGAAAACCAAGGGGCTATGACGGAGCTCAAAAGTATGGTAGTGAGTCGGATCTGTTCAGGAACTCAGAAGTTTCCCCCTACAGCCCCAGGCATATCGAAGTATCCTCCTTCGATAAAAACAACGCATAGAGATTTGCCTTACATGTTCCATATATAGATGGTACCATAAATCTGGATGGCATAGACTTCCTCCCTCTGGGGGACCTAGAATTTACTCCCAGGTACTAGAATTCCCGTTCAACGGATTCGTTCGATTGAAAGAGATTGCCTTGGTTAGGTTAAACAAGGTACCGAAGGTAACAGTATTATTTCCTAAAGGGCAGGCCCGATCTGTCTGGACCAGGATGTTGTCAGTCTGGGGGGTACGATAATTCCAAGATCTGCCCTTCCAATTCGACCTACACGTTTGATGGTCTGATCGGGTTAGTTGTGGGAAATACGTTCTGTCTGAGGCCTCTATCAGACAGGAATCGATAGTCGGTTACCCACTCGTCATCACAGCCTCCCTCTGATTCGACGTCTATGCATCCAAATCCCCCTCATCAGGTGGTCTACCTCACTGATTCTCCCGGTACACAGCCCAACCCCATTGGGATGTTTTACCTGCATACAGCCCTAGATCCGAACCCTCAGGCTCCTCTCGTGGACACCAGAGAGGAAGCTACAGGAGTAGAAGACAGTCTCGCCATCGAGACGGACCTAGAAAAAAGGGGGCTTGGAGAAGGAAAGTACCTAGATTCACCCCCTCACAACACGGTGGTCCCGGTAGGGGGTAGACTTTACCACTTTTGAGACCATTGGACCTTCGGTCTGTGGGCTCATAGCATAATCTCTAAAGGTTTGAGGTGAAAATGGCCACAAGGTCCTCCTCCTCCACCAGTGACCTTCTCCCAGAAATCCACTCCCATCCTGGAAGAGTACACCACAGGGTTACTCAAGAAGAAGCAATCAAACGGGATCGATCACTGAAGTTCCAAAGCCACCTGTTCACAATTCCGAAGAAAGGCTTGACGGCATTGAGAGTGGACCTGGACTTGTCAAGCTAAACTCTTACATTCTCTGCGACAAGTTCCGGATGTTGACTATCTCTCAGGTACGGACCTTACTTCCCCGTAGGACCGTCACCACCTCTGTCGATCTTACCGACGACTATTATCTTGCGCCTTTAGCTCGAAACTTCTCTTCTTATCTGGGTTTCCGCCTAAGCAGGAAAGCCTTTGTGTTCAAGACATGCCCTTTGGCCTCAACATTGATCCCAGGATATTCACGAAACTGGGAGAGAGAGTGTTAGAACAACTCAGGAACCAAGAGATACAGATCATTGCTTATCTGGCCGGTTGGCTCATTTGGGCCCGGCCGGTCATAGAAGGCAACAGAGCTACGAAGGAATTATTTCAATTTCTCGACAACCTGTGATTTCGAAAGGTCCCACTGCGAAGCACACGTTGTCTCTTCCTTCCAAAAGGTAAGAGGAATAGTTTCCAAGATCAAAAAATTTTCTCAAACACAAACAGGTGTCCGAAGAGCCTTAGAAAGTATCCTCGGACTTTTCCAATTCACTTCAGTAACAGATCTAATAAAAGCCAAACTCAAAGACATAAATCGAGTTTGGAGAAAGAGAGCTACAGTACCTATAAGAGACATGGTCTCGAAGATCCCCTCTGTCTTGAAAATGAGACTACGCCCATGGTCCGAACCGAAGGACCTCTCCAAATCGGTTCCTCTACAATTCTCACCTCCACAAGTGACATTCCATACAGCCGCGTCTCTAAGTGGATGGGGGGGATTACTCCGAACATCAGATGTTTCAGGTTCTTGGTCACTCTCCATGAAACAGTCCCATATCATTGTTCTCAAAGCCATGGCAGTGTTCTTGACCCTGAAGAGAGACTCTCCTCCGAGGTCGACCCACATCAGAGTAGTGTCAGACAGCACAGACGCAGTACACTACGTCAACAAGGGAGGATCCAAGTCACCCAACCTGAATCAGATCCTGGTCACTATCTTCGCCTGGACAACAGAAGAGAACTGGTTCCTGTCAGCACCTCACCTAGCGGGAGGCCAGAATGTGAGAGCGGACTCACTATCCAGGACGGATCCACTGGAGTCAGAATGGTCTCTAGACATAATTTCATTCCGGTGGATACTCAGGCTCGTTCCAGGCCTCCAGGTAGATCTATTCGCAACTCAGATGAATCACTAACTTCCTTGTTATGTGACCCCAACCCTGGACCCTCGGGCTTATGCCATGGACGCATTACCCCGGGATTGGAACCATTAGAAGAAGATTTCCGTATCTCCCCCAGGGAATCTTCTAAAAACTTTTACACAAACTACGCTCCTTCCGGGACGCAGTGGCTTTAGTACCACCTCACTGGCCAAGAACAGTTGGTTTCCTCTCCTCCTCGAGTTGAAACTCAGTCCCATCCGGATCCCGTTCCTCAAACTGACCCGAGTATCCAAACTCACTGTGTCAGATTACTCAAGGATAGCCAAAACTCTAACTTTGTGGACTACAGGAAGTTGGCTGCTCGTAGAGATGCGAACATTGAACCGGAAACGATCTCTTCATCGAATGGGACAAAAAGGGACTCGACAATTCGCCAATATGATTCGGCCGTTAACAACTAGTAGGTCCCCTAAGAGTGCAGACCATACTCGTATGTCCCCGCATTTAGCCATCTCTTTCTTGAGGTTCCTATTTGACAAAGGCCTAACAGTTAGCACTTTAACCACCATCAAGTCAGCTTTGAAGAAGATCTACCTTGTTGGGTTCAGCATTAACCTAGCTGATTCCTATTTCTCATCAACCCCAAAAACATGTGCTAGGCTTCGACCTTCGGTTCGGCCACAAAAGGACTCTTGGTCTCTGAACGGTGTTCTCAAACTTGCGATGGACACGGACAATGAATCCTGCTCTTATATCACTCTTCTTAGGAAGACTTTATTTCTAACGGCTATGGCCTCAGGTGATGGAACATCAGAACTAGCAGCTCTCACGAAACCCGGAAAACATAGATTTCCTCCCTTCAGCCGAAGTACTCCTTTTCCAGACAAAGCTTCCCTAGCTAAAAAATGAGGATCCGCAAAATAGGTGCTCCTCTCGGAAGATTATTCTTCATCCCCAGGATTTTTCTCCGTGTACAGTCACACTCTCAAGCCCCTTTTTAGCTAGAACTGCCACCCGCTCGTCTGGCCCCTTGGTTATCAGGGAACAAGGAGGTACTATTTCTATTCACGGTATCAGGCAACAAATCCTCTACTTCATTAAACATACTAATCCGGAATCATTTTCCCAGGCTCATGATATACGGACAGTAGATGCCTCCAACAATGACTTCCAGAACAGGGACTTTGATGATTTTAAAAAATATACGGGTTGGAAATCCCCTATGGTTGTCAAACGCCAATATCTAAAGATCTTACAGGCCCTTAAATACCCGACGATGGCAGAGGGGAGCCTTATCTCTCCCCATTAATCTCCTCTTCTTCCTTTCTTCCATCTCTTCTCTTCTCCCTCCTACCCGCCACTCACACCACGTCGCCGCTCTCCTTGGTAGTTCGTTAGCCCTATGATATTTGCCATGTTTAATTCCTATGGTTTAACTGTTATTGTAGTTACCGTTCCTTTAATGTTTAGATATACTTAGACATGTAAGGTTTGATGCCTTTTGCGATTCGACACTCAGTTGGTTCCTTGTCGTCATTTTTATTTAACCTTACGTTCCCTATGTCATTTGGCTGGTTGGTAATTGGACGATTACTTTATTATATCATAGTATTGTCATACATGGTGATTGTATTCTCCTCATTATGTTATTAATTTATTGGGCTTGGAAGGCATTCTCTGGTACTTTTTCGCCGGCCGTCACAGGTCGACCCAGAAAAGGGATTTTGACGAAGGAAAAATCTATTTCTGGGGAGAGACCTGTGACGCCCGGCGAAACCCTTCCCGATTATTTTTGTACGGACCCACCCTTTTTCCTTGCCAAGCCATATGTTCTTGCAGAAGGATGACCTGGTGAGCGCGAGTGGTAGGTGTCGGTAGGGTAACCCAACTGTATTCTCTAGGGCCTGTCACGGCCCTCCCCCTTTTGATGAAGGGATTATCTAAATGGAAGACAGCCTGTGAATAGTGTTTTACAAACGCCCTTGTTAGATATACGACACCAACAAGGTGCTCGCGCGAGGGTTGTAACCTCTGCATTCCATGCTTTTAATTTTCTCTGGTATATTTGGAAGATTTATATCAGAAAAAGTACAAAGAAGGACTTTTTTCGCCGGGCGTCACAGGTCTCTCCCCAGAAATAGATTTTTCCTTCGTCAAAATCCCTTTTCTGGGGGGCCTGTGACGGCCGGTGAGAATGTACCAGAGAATGCCTTCCAAGCCCAATAAATTAATAACATAATAAGGAGAAAACAAACACCATGTAAGGCAATAATATAATACTGTAAGTAAACATAAATCATAAACTAGCCATAGGCATAGGGGATGTAATGCTAAAATAATATGAGGACCAGGGATCACCTGAGTGTCCCGTCGTGAAAGGAATCAACCTTACATGTCTAAGCATATCTAAACTTTACAGGAATGGTAATTACAATAACAGTTAAATCATAACAATTAAACATGGCAAAATAACTTAGGGCTAACGAACCACCCAGGAGAGTGGCGACGTGGTGTGAGAGGTGGTCAGGAGGGAGGAGAGAAGAGATGGAATAAAGAAATAATCAGAGATTAATGGGGGGAGATAAGACTCCCCGCTGCAACCGTAGGGTATTTAAGGGCCTGTAAGTTCTTTAGATAGTGGCGTTTGAAAACCATAGGAGATTTCCAACCCGTGTATTTTTTAAGGTCATCAAAGTCCATGTTCTGGAAGTAATTGATAGAGGTAGCTATTGACCGTATATCATGAGCATGGGGAAATGATTCCGGGTTAGCATGTTTAATGAAGTAGAGGATTTGTTGTCTGATACCTTGAATGGTCAAAGTACCACCTTGTTCTCTGATAAATAAGGGGCCCAGACGAGCGGGTGGCAGATCTAGCTAAAAAGGTCCTGAGAGTAGTGACTGGACACAGCGAAGGATCCTGGGGAAGAGAGATGATCTTCCAAGGGGACCACCTATTTTGCGGGTCCTCATTTTTTGCTAGGAAAGCTCTGTCTGGGGTAAGCAGTACTTCGCCTGTAGGGAGGAAATCTATATTTTCCGGGTTACGTGAAAGCGCTGCTAGTTCTGAGATTCTAGCACCTGAGGCCATAGCTGATAGAAATAACGTCTTCCTAAGCAGAGTGATATAAGAGCAGGACTTGTTGTCAGTGTCCGACGCGAGTTTGAGGACATTGTTCAGAGACCAAGAGACTTTTTGTGGCCGATCCAACGGCCGAAGCCTTGCACATGCTTTTGGAATAGATGAGAAATAGGAATCAGCTAGATTAATGTTAAACCCAACCAGGAATATCTTCTTCAAAGCTGACTTGATGGTAGTTATAGTGCTAGCTGCCAAGCCCTTGTCAAATAAAAACCTAAAGAACGAGATGGCTAAATTCGGAGTCCTACGAGTGTGGCCTGTGTTTTAGAAAATTCTTGACCTTGGAAGCTATTTCTCTTACCTTTTTGGGAGGTAGAACCAGCTTGTGCCGTGCAAGGTCCCACTGTATGCCTAACCATTCGAAGCGGTCTGATGGAAGTAGGCGGGATTTTTGGAGATTGACCCGAAATCCCAGGTTGGCGAGAAAACGAAGTACTTTCTTCGTAGCTCTGTTGCACTCCAGGGCTGACCGAGCCCAAATAAGCCAATCGTCCAGATAAGCAACGATCTGAATCCCTTGGTTCCTGAGTTGTTCTAGCACAGTCTCTCCCAGTTTCGTGAATATCCTGGGTGCAATGTTGAGGCCGAAGGGCATGACTTTGAATGCAAAGGCTTTCCTGCCTAGACGGAAACCTAGGTAAGGAGAGAAGTTTCGAGCTATTGGTACGTGATAATAGGCGTCGGTAAGATCGATAGAGGTGGTGACGGCCCCACGGGGAAGCAGGGTACGTACCTGAGAGATGGTCAACATCCGGAACTTGTCGCAGAGGATGTAAGAATTTAGCTTTGACAAGTCCAGGACCACTCTCAATGCCGACGAGCCTTTCTTCGGAACTGTGAACAGGCGGCCTTGGAACTTCAGCGATCGAACCCGTTTGATTGCTTTTTTCTGTAGTAACTCGGTGGTGTACTCTCTCAGAATGGATGTGGGTCTCCGGAAGAAGGTCACTGGTGGAGGAGGGGAACCTTGTGACCATTTCCACCCCAAGCCTTTGGAGACTATGCTGTGAGCCCACGGACTGAAGGTCCAACGGTCTCGAAAGTGGTAAAGTCTCCCCCCTACCGGAACTATATCATTGCGAGGGAGTGAATCTAGGTTCTTTCCCTCCTCGAGAACCCCTTGTCCTAGGTCCGCCTCGTTGACGGAACTGTCCTCTAGCCCTGTAGCTACCTCTCTGGTGTCCACGAAAGGGACCTGAGGGTCCGTAGCTAGGGATGTATGCGGGTGAGGGCATCCAAACGGGGTTGGGTTGGGTACCTGGGGGAGCAGTGAGGTAGACCACCTGTTGAGGGTGTTTCGGCTGTAGAGGAGACGAAGCAGTGGGAGACTGTGAAGACGAGTGGGCAATCGACGATTGTTGGTAGTGACCTCGGCTCGTCTTGTAAGGGGCAAACCTCTGTTTCTTCCTGGAGAAGTTTTGTTTTTGACCTTCAACCCTCTTTGGCAGTGAGGCCCCACCTCACTTGCAAATTTTGATTTGCTCTCGCAGCGTCTTGTAGTACCTTGTTCACCTCCTCCTGAGGAAAAAGGTTCTTACCCCATTAGGGGGAAGCTATCAGCCTATTCGGTTCATGCCTGATCGTGGCCTCAGAAAGAACGTGCTTCCTGCAACTAACCCGAGCCGAACAAAACTCGTGTAAGTCGATTTGGAAGGACAGAGACAGGTTCTTTGTGAATACCCGGAACATGGTCTCGGTCGGGTAAAGTGAGGTTAGGGACTCCACGGAGGTAATGGAGTGGAGAGACCTAGCCAACCTATTCCGTGCCTCAAACTCAGTCTTGAGAAGAATATCTGGTAATTTAGGAAGCTTCTCGGAGAACAGATTAGAGGTACAGTCTGGGTCTAACTTCCCTACTGTGAAAGTAGCGGGGGCATCATCCCAGATAGTAACGGTACTCGGAATGAGCATGGAGGTGGGATTGGTCTCTTTAAGAGCTGGCATGGCAGAACCTTCTTTGATAGCCTGAAAAGTAAGAGCTGCCACTTTATCTGTAATAGGCAAGGTAATACCTGGAGAAGCTGTAAATATGGTGTAGGCTCCTTTGTGTGGGGTGAGCTTGGAATTAGTGCAACCCCAGTCTGACAACGTCCTGGCCCAGAAAGATTGGGCCTGCTCTTTAGGGAATATTACCGTTTCCTTCGGTACCTTGTCTAACCTAATCAAGGCATGTTCTTTCAATCGGACGAAGCCGTTGAATGGGAATTCTAGTCCCGGAGGGTAAAATTCTAAGTCCTCTAGAGGACGGGTGCCTATGCCCTCTAGAGTTATGGCACCATCAATATATGGAGCATGTAAGGCAAACCTCCAAGGGTTGTTTTTCTCGAAGGGAGGTAACTTCGATGCGTCCGGGGCTGAAGGAGGGGGCATCTGAGTTCCGGAACGGATGAGACTTGCCACCATATCTTTGAGCTCCGTCATAGCTCCTCGGTCTGCCCTAGACTGTTGAAGATATTGTTGTATCTGCTCTTTCACAATATCCCTGACCATGGCGGCGGATAAAGGGGGCTCCCGAGCCTGATCCTCTAACGAAGCCCTGGACTTAGTAGACTTTGACTTCTTAGGAGTCACGGTTTTAGGTATAGCAATATGAACATCAGGATCCTTTGAGGGTCCCGGAACCGGTGACACTGATAATGGCAAAGCTGAAGGCTTAAAGGTACGTAGTGGCTTCACCTTGGGTCATACAGGAATGGAGGGACCTAGAGGAGAAGCCGTAGGTTTATCAAAGCCGTGAAAGGAAGTAGTAGAGGAAGGAGTGTGGGGTGAAAGGGGGTCCACCAACTCAACACCACCTACCTGCTCATCCATGGGTTCCTCGTCCAGACCTAGGTAGGGCTCGGCCTCCGTCACTAAAACCTCTTCCTCAGTTAGAATGGTTTCTCTAATCACTTCAATTAACGGGGCCGCTGTCTCCGGTGGAACTGCTGCAGTAGTAGAGCCTGGGAATAGGCGAGAAGCCATGTCTCCATCAAGGAGATAGGATGCGCCAGCAGGCGCATTCCTCCCAAACCCTGACACCCAAGGCCGGAGAGTAGCTCTCGCCTCCCTGAGAGATTCATCATCAGCCTGAAAGAGGAGAGAGGGAATTAATGATGAAGTCAAAACTGAAGTCAATATACAAAGAGCAATTAATTCTTCGCAAAGAATATTAACAGGGACACTAGAACCAACTTACCTCCTGGCTCAGGAGTAGGGCTGACAGCTCATAGCAGAGCATGCATGCCTCCGGAAACCATATCGTATAGGGGGCTTGTCCCGGTTCCCGAAAGAAGGATATGGCGCAATGGGCATGGGCCCGGCATAGATCATGGCCCATGGGATCAGTAAAGGCAGCGGAGCAGCCCCTGGCAGTGCAGCGGACTTTCTGTAAAAAGAAAGAAGACATAAGTCTGGATGTTCCTTGAGATTCTTGTCATTGACTTATGAATCAGAAACACTTAAATCTTAATTAATGTGTGAGTATGGTAGTAGCTAACACCTTAATAAAATAAGAAATTATAATAGAAAACCAGTAACCACATAGCATGAATCTCTAAACTTCATCGATATCACACTGTTAACTCTGGTTCTGGACTCCTGCTTGATCTCTGTTTTTACCGGAGGTCCGGTAGCAAAGGCCCGTCATCGTGATATCGTGACCGTCTCCGGTACGATAACATTATCCTCAATGAATGAGTTATCTCCAGTGAAGCCGGAGATACGATGAAAACGGGGGCCTTAACTGTGTAATTGTGATCAAACATGACAAAGGTTCGTGTGTAAAAGGCTTCAGCCGGAGTCCGAGTGCCGGATTTCACCGTTGCACTCCAAAAATCTGCTCCGGAACGATAACTAGTTCTCACCCAATGAGTATCCATTATAGCGGAGCATAACTCAAGGCGGAGCTAAGCATAACTCAAGGCGGAGCTAAGGGTGTCGGTATAAAACGACCCCAATTAATGACTCATACACTAACGTACCTAATAATAGTGTTAGCTATATTAACAGTAACCACATCAATAAATCGTTTATAATATTAAACGTACTATCATCAATTCTGATACTGAGAAGAGGCCTGAATAATCCGTGATCGTATAAAACGGAGAACGGGAAATTCACCTCTCTTACTCAAAGAAAACGAGAGAAAGGATAACTCATACCTGTAGAACAGGAAACGAGCACTCTATGCTTTCGCTCTCAAGGTTACATATTAAAAATTAACATCACACAATAAATAAGAAAATTAATAAAATTGATTGCTTTTCTTAGTAATAGTAATAACGAAGAATAACGACAACGTAACAAAAAAACAAGGATATAGTCTAAAACGAACCCTCCAGGAGGGTACAAATTAACAGACTAAATCGCTAAGCTTTAAATCGTTACTATGCTTTAAAACGCTATCTTAAATCGCTATTCTTCGTAAGTCCAAATTGGACTTGCAAGCAAATAAATACCATAGTAAAAATTAATAATAATGATAACATAAAAGGCCATAAAACGTAAGTGATATAACCTATCTGACAGAGTACCAGATGGGCAAAATTAACTAGAAAATTACCGAAGCGAACATACCCAAAATGGCTGCCAATATCTCGGCAGGACAATCGCTTCCAAAACTAAAAACCACCATAATGGAAATAGAACAAATGCCCGGTACTGCCAAAAGCTGCCAAAACAAACTATGGTACTTAACATTGGTAAGGGTGAAGTAACAACGTCAGTCATGTTGAAATAACGAGAAATTCTTCGAAAAAACACTGTGCCCAAAAAAACTATGCTTGCTTCAAGTCCAATTAAAGAAGGATGTCCTAGAGGGCGCGCGTGGTAGGTGTCGTTGGGGAGTTCAACCATGTTATCTAGGGCCTGTCACGGCCCTCCCCATTGATGAAGGGATTATCTAAATGGAAGACAACCTGTGAATAGTGGTTTACACACGCCTTTGTTTAATACACGACACCTACAAGGTGTTCGCGCGAGGGTTGTAACCTCTGCATTCCATGCTTTTATCTTTCTCTAGTATATTTGGAAGATTTATATTAGGAAAGGTATAAGGAAGGACCTTTCTCACCGGCCGTCACAGGCCCCCCAGAAATGCTATTTAAAGGCAGACTATGTAGTAGAATGTATATCGAAGAATGCTCCACCTCTAAAACACACCAAAAGTTAAACGTACTCAAGTATTCTGGCAGAGACATGATTCTGGCTGGAAGAGATTAAAACTTTATATTGTCACCCTGTGATAAAAAGACTGATCAAGGGAAATAGATACTGAAATAAGGTGCAATTTCTGGAGGATTCATCATAAAAGAAACTATTAAAATCCGCAAAAAATATGAATCCTAGTCGAGAGCTGGCCATAAACAGACCATTAAATTGAAGAGGAGTCTACACGACAGCAAGTTTCCAAGCTGATGATAACGTATTGTCGTAACTATACTACTTTAGAGTAAAAGTAAGATAAAGATGGTTTATTGATACCATATAAGACTTGCATTTACACTAATTATAGACCAATGAATTTGTATCAGTCAGTGAGGTGACTCTTCCTCAAACCTTGTGTCTGGAGTAAGCAGTGAGGAACAATGGGCAATTGACTAAACAAGGAATTGTTAACACATTCCGAATTAGGAAACTACTCATGAGGATACCAGAAAAATGATGGGTTCATAAAGTCTTTAAAAAGAACACAAAACCAGCTGTTGTGAAAATGAGGCTCCACTACTGTATAGAGACCCCAACGGAATATCTGAAAATATTCTGGATGAAGTTAACCGTAGGAGGAAGGGACATAGAAGTAGCAAGTTTTAAAAAATCATTAATGAAAATGTAGAAAACAAAGCAGATCATAAAGAAAACTATGATAAATTCTAGTGAAATTAGTGGAACACTTGAACAAGTCAAGTGTTCCATCATAAGTATTCTGCACCTGCTCTGCTGAAATTCTACGGAAAGATAAAATGAGAGGAGAATCTCTACGAACCAAGGACAACCAGAATTAGGTGGCAGATGCCTACAAAGCAGGTGCCCACAAGATATCAAGAGCAGTACCATTAAGAAACTGGAAGGAACCAGGCTTTTAAAGATCATCGGAACCTGTTTCTCATATTGGTAAGTTTGAAGTACTTGGCAATGACCAGGTTTAGTTTCATAAATGACTATCTAAAGAGTTTTTACCATTCCTAGTTCTTAAATCAAGAACATGCTTTCAAAATAATGGAATTATAATTTAAAGAAAATATTATATTTACTGTACATTACTAATTTTGAAGTATGAAGTTTCTAATTTTTTCATGATGCAGAATCCTATGGTTATTAAAAACTTTAACCTATCAATAAAGATTACAAAAGGAAAGTAAGGTTGGATATAGACAGTACAGAAAGCAAAATCATTGGTTACAGAAGGGAATAGTAGTTTGTGTTAGGTATTTAAAATTATGAAAGCATTTTGTAAGAGAAATCCATGTGCTCCCTCCAAAGGACTGTAGGTTTTTCCCCCTAGCACTTTGTAGCTGAATGCCTTTCCCTGTCCCAAGAGGTTCATATGACCAATTCAATTAATCAGCTGAAGTAGAGTTTCTAGATTTAATTATCTTACATGGGATGGTTTAAATATCCAGAAATATTGTAATGGTCTGAAAATGCATTTGATTTTTATGAAAACTTATTAAAACAGGAGTTTGTCTTGAATCAGTGATAAAAACGTTATACTAGATTTCACGTCAAGGGGACTTTAAGCTATTTTATCAAATTTCTATTTGTGTGCACACTTCTTGTAAACATCAGATAAGGGTACATCTTGAAATTACTCCTCATTAAGTTCCACACCAAGTGAACTATGAAATATTAATTTACATATTAGTCCTGCATAGTTCAAGGAGCAGTTGGTTAAGGAATCCTTTTAAAGTTACATTCAACTTCAAAGAATCCAGACGTAAAGATTCATTAGAAATGTATATACAATTGACATGGTCGAGATAGGAGTAAGAACTGTATAACTGTGAACTTAATCTGAAAGCCTAAAATCTTCTTGTATATAGTGATTTTGATCCCACAAGTCACCGCCATATTAATCTTCACTGCCTTATAAGCATTTCATCCAGATTAAGAAGTGTCTGAAATTGAATGATAACCAATTAGGATTTAATTCTCTCAAGAAGCTGTGAAAGAAGAGTAACAAGATTAATAATTCAGTTTCCGTAATCTGTTTTATGAAAGTTAACATAAGTTCAGAGGGTTATTTAAGAAGTATTGTGCAAGAATTCAATGATATTTTATACTTAGGGCTCAGCCTTTAATGACATTTCTCTTTCAGGTGGATCAGTTTTTATCTTTCAAGTCGTATGAGGAAGTGAAAATCTGTCGAGGCCTGTTTCTTATATGGCCTATTTGTCGTCAGGACCTAAAACTTGCAGGGGTAAGACACTTATCAAACTATGACTGTTGTACAGAACTATAGTAAATAGGAGAGAGACTGAATGGTGAAATATACAGTAGTTTGGTGCATCTGTGTATACCTTTAGGCTCTATAAACACAGAATTTCAAATGAACTGGGTTTTCAAAAATAGCAGACCATTCTAAAGGCAATTTTAAAACTTAGAATCTATATGAAGTTATAAACTGCAGGAGTAATAATCAAGAGTTTAGGATGAAAGGGTTTTTGGCAAACTTTTTGAGGGATGTTAGTAGCTATTTAAGATTTTTTAGGATGTTATTTTTATACCATACTATTTCATGGAAAATATGGTTCTATCTTTTTATTTCTAGTATATCAAGGTTATGTGTTTTATAATAGTTCTGGTTATTTTATTTAAATTTGAATATGTTGTAGAGGTAGAAAGTAGGCTTTGTTTTAAAGATGTAGATGTTAGTCTCATTTAATTCATGATGCAACATTTAAATATGATTGATGTTGATGGCGGAAAGAACCCAATGTTCGTATTAGTTAAAGAAGTCAAAATAATACAAGTAAGTGCTAGTTTATAAAAGATTGCTGTCTGAAGTCTATATGCCCTATAGTTTGTTAGATCCTTGTGGTTATAATTTGTGATATTGCCAGTTTCAACCACTGACTCGTTAGTAACTACTTAACAATCTATTGAATGGTTAGGGATTTGACAAGTAATGTTAGAACAGTAAGTTGGTGAAGACAGTAAGTAGATCCTAATCTGAACATGAGGGACCAAAATTGTAAGTATTTGGTGAAATTAAGTGAAATTAGGGAATGGTTTGAAAGTTTAAGTGCTTTTATGCTGACTAAAAGCAGGCTCGAATATCAGTAGTAACCATAATGATTTTAATGCTAATAACTAATAACAATAAGAGCATTCACTAATAGCAATATTTCTTTAGGCTGGTATAAATCTACTCTAAGATATCTCTGCCAATTTTTTTATTATACTTTACAATCCAGATCTCAATTACATTGACAGTTTCTGTAACAAAATAAGATTTCAGAAAAATTTGTTCAACTCCTTGTTTAAAGAGCTCAGATGTAGTATGTTTGGGTCTTGATTGTAGAAAATCATTTCAAATCAGAGATCTGAACTGTCTTTTTACTTCACAGATCAGTGTAATAAAATACCATTTACAAACGAGAAGAATCGGCAGTTTTTCAAATCAGAAAATCAAATTGGAAAAGAAGATCTATACACTATAATCAAGAAACATTGACAAGATTATTCTGCTGCCGAAGAAGAATCGGTCTTGTTCCAACATCATTTGTTTCAATGTAGAACTCTAGAAAAACTCAATTTAGATTGGGGACGTAAAGGGGATAATTTAGGTCTCGCTCAACTTATAGATAATAGTTCTCCATCCTTTTGATATTAAGATTAATATAGTAATATTCAGTGTTCATTATTATCCATAGTGACATTCATGAGAATTCACAATTGCTTATTAACATCTCAAAATGAAAACTTGGAGTCGTCTGTAGATATTAAGTAGTTCAGTATTTTGTAGTTTATAGTTCAGTGCTTACTTTCTGAATCATTTTGATCTACAATTTAGTAGTCATCTACCTATAATTATTTCAACCACAGTAGGCTACAGTCCACAATAATTAGGTGTAATTTAGGTCTCGTTTTATAGCGGTAAACTCAGTGATTACGCAGAATAGAATTTATTAATTTATCAAAGTCCCTTTTTAGTAGTTAGATTATTTTGTGATGCAACACCGATGAAGATTAACTATGTTGGATAGGTAATATTTTGGATAAATAAGATGATCACGAATATTTTAAGCTGTTATAGATTATAACTAAAACTTCTGGCTTCTGTGATTAGGGTAAGGATTCGTACAGCAGTTAACTGATTATTTCAAAAGTTAGAACGAATTCCTTATTAGCCAGTCTTTAATTACCGTGATATCTAGATAATTAGATCATGTTAGAAATTAGTTTGATAATTGTTTGGTATTAGATACTAAAGAATATAGTTTGTTAGTATCAGATATGACAAATGGAAAATTAACCCAAATTATCAAGCAAATATTTTGAGTGTTTTGGTGTTATTGAGGAAAATTAATGTATTTTGATTAACTTTAACAATTACTGGAATCAATGTTGTAAATACTGTTGAGTATCTTATCAAGAGCATTGCAATTATTGCATCTCTGCAAAGTTCAAGACACTGTTGGCATTTAGATGTTCTAATTTAAATGTTATTTTTAGAAGTTCTAATATTGATGATACTAAAGTTGTGCGGGGTATAAATCAATAAGTAAACTCAAATTAAAACGGATCAATTAACAGTTGTGTATATTGAGTATCGTTTAGAAGATATAAATTGATAATCAAACTCAAATATAAATTGAAACATTAAGGAAAGTTTGATAATATTGGCAATAGTTTTATTATATGAGTTACTAAGCAAGTTTAAATTAAAATTCAGGGTGGTGTTGTTGACAGCGGTAAATACTGAACGATCACATTTAATCTGAAAAAGCTATTAAGCTATTTAGAAGATGTTTGGCTTTGTTGAAAATATTAAGCATAGAAATGCATTGACCCTTGAGTGAGAGTTTAAGGGGAGTTTTGGATAGTTAACATATGATATATTAAAAAAAGGAATTGATAAACTAAACTCGGTTATGAGACTGCTACTTCTGATTGGCTAACTACTTTGAAGGATTTAAAAACTTGTATTAAGACCTTATGATTATTCTGTAAGAGGGAAATTAATTTCTTAGACTTCTTACCTGTCGTAATAATTGCTGTTCAATGAATTACTATAAAGTAGCCATTTAAGTAGCTATTTAAGATATAGATAACTTCAATAACAGTAATATTTCAAACAGTTCCCATAAGTGGAATTTTATTGTAAAACTTTCGACTCGTTCTCGGGAATAGTCACTGCAGACAATGGATGCAGTTATATTCCGCAAAGAAAACGTCGTAGGTCATTGTGGTTTTGTAAAGGTAAATTCTTTGAGACATTTGCACTTTTCTTTCATTGAAATGTCTGGGGGACTTAAATTCTAAATGCCACGGTGTCTTGACAAGGTTTTTTTAGGATAAGGTATAAATCTTCATTATGTGAATGTTAATGTGTTGCATACAGTTCCCATTGAATTTCATAAGTTTTAGTTAAGTTAAAAAGTGACATTTTAAATTTTATTGATGGGAAACTTTTGTAAAAACCTAATTGTAAATTGATTTTATTGTTCAAGGATTTCTGTACTTAAGCTTATGCTCAGTTCTCACTAATTCTCTCAAACTAATGACTTAATATCTAGGAAAAAGATTGAAATAATGATTTCTAGCTAAGCTACAATCCTAGTTAGAAAAGCAGGATGCTATAAGCCCGAGGCTCCAATAGTAAAAATAGCCCAGTAAGGAAATAAATAAACTACAAGAGAAGTAATGTACAATTAGAGTAAAATATTTTAAGAACAGTAACATTAGAATAGATATTCCTTATGAAAACTTGAAAAAAACCATGAGGAATGGAGGAAAGAGAGTGTGCCAGAGTTGGTTTCTTTAGGGTTCAGTCTTAATATATATGATCCAGCAATCTAGCTTTTAGAAATTTTTCATTTCAAAGACACCATTAAAATAGTTTTCTTTTTAGAGGCCGAAGTTTCAAGAAATCTTAAGTAACAAAAAACCTATGCTATATGGTTACTCATAAAAAAATGGATCAGAATTTTATATAAAGGCTATCTAACAATGGGTTTGAAAATCTTAATTTCATAGCTTATAGTTAATGAAGATGGATTTGTTTCGTAAAAAATAGCAGAAATCTAGACAAGCAATAATCCTTTTTCTCTGACGATTGCCTAGGAAAACTTAACAATACGATTATAGTATTAGCGTATTCTCCCCCTAAGTGCGCTATATAATGTCATAGGATTTAGAATATTACTATTCTTATTCTCGGTGATCTCGGCTCTTAACCCCCTTAGTTGTTGTGCTGTTCCGTGATACAGATGTTTGAAATTGCTTGTCAAGATAGTTAACTTATGGTAAAATTTTAGACTATTATATTAATGAACTGTAGAAATATTTACTGTAAATTTATGGCAATCTATGTTCTGTATCATGATTGAAATATAGAAACATTTTTGTCCTGTCATATTTTATAAGGAAGGCCTCTTGCTCTTGTGTTAAGGACAAAGTGAGAACTAGAGCATTGTCTGTAAATATGACTTCATAAACCAGTAGTTTTAAAGAAACCATATGAGTTCATGCTCATGATTCTTTTGGGGCTAAGTTGCCTCTTAACCCAGTACAATAGTTCAAAAGAAACCGTACGAGTAATTGCTCATTATTCCTAGGACCAAGTTTAAGTACAGAAGTTCCTTTTTAAATGCAATGTGTAGATAGAAAACTTGGAAAGATTGTAGATAGAAAACTTGGAAAGAACTTAAATAAAAGACTCCTTGGAGTCAGCATTGCAATGGCCAGTGGAGGCTGAGTGTTCTCAGTGGGGTGCGGCCAGTCAGTTATCAGTTTCGGAACCAATTCAAAGGTTGTCTAAGCTGACGGCTGATGCTGAGATGGGAAGAGAAGTCCCTCGCATCTCTTGTGTTCTTCCGTATGTATATCCAATTTCTCTGTCACTGTTTAAGAATGTTGTAGTCCCTTTCCAATGTAAAAGGAAATTGCTGTATGCAGAGGTCTAAGGTGGTAGGGTGGTAAGGTTAACTCCTGTGAGGTGCCTTAGCTGCTTTTTCTCTTTTGGTTATGATGAATTTGGTACTTGAACTAACTTGTTATTTGTCTATGAAATGTGGTGTAGAATTTCTTATGCAATTTTGAAGTGTAATGGCCTAAATTTTCAAAGTACAGGTCCCCATGGATGATATAAAAACACTACTGGGTGTAAAAATATATTTACATTGTGCTTTCAACTTTTCATGGGTTTTCAAACAGGATGTCCTGTGTTGAAAAGAGAATGTGTTTTTTGTTTTTTCAAGCTCGTGGAAAACCTAAGAATTACGGACGTTCAGATATTTTTCGATCTTAATCATCATTCGTCTTGATTTTGAATTTCAATTCCCGTATTTAAAATATTTTCCTGGCCAATCTATGTATATTTGATGATAAAATTGGGAAAGATTATTATCATAGAGCATTTTTTTTTACTATGAGCAGAACTTGTCTTTTTTTTTATGAATTTTACTGACCATCACATGCTGATTTTTTTTTCTTTGACAGCAGTTTACAGGAACCTTTGTTTTACAAACATAATTTTTGTCTTCCAAGATGCCTTAAAAATTATAAATTAGAAATATTAAGAAATTAAAGTCGGAAGTTATTCCTTCGGTCGAGTTTATGGGAATACTTTTATTACATTTAAGGACACATGCCATCATTTCAAAAGGTGGTACCAGGTTGTGGCTTAAATACCTTATTGTCTTAGGCTTGGCATTCATATCCTGTACCTGAAATAAAGGTGGGATAAATACTACGATGGCCACTTTGGAAGTCTGTGAGAGAAACCTTACGAGTTTGTAACATCATCAGTAATAATTAAAACTTTATATGCACTGGACTAAGCATGGTTAAATCTTTTAAGTGATTTATTGGTATAGATTAAACATGTACACTACAGTATTTGGAAAGTCGTGAAAATGTATTAGTCTTTTACTCTTGAATTATTTCAATGAAGTTTGTCCATATAAAATATTTCTTGGAAGGTGTTCTTCAGGCATACGGATCTTGTAACTAAGCCAGCATAGCTAGGGTTTAGTGAAACTAATCGTTGCTTTTTTGCCTTTACATCCTGTTCATTCCAGCGTCAATTGTGTGGAATCTCATCTTTCCGAGTAAGGCGCATGATTTTTCTGCTTACAGGCAAAATGAAAAAGTTCCAGTTGTCAAAGGTGGTGTCATATAGAGTCCAGGCCTCTGTACCAAAATGAAAAGTCGAGATACATGCTGCTTTGTATACTTATATTTCTGCAGTCGGTTTTTGTTTATTTGAAAAACCATGGTCTGTCTATTAAAAGCAGTGGAAGACATGTTTATCCATCACATCTTCCTTGATTTCAGTACTGGATAACATAGGCTACTAAGGAATAAAATGGATTTTGAAGCAAAGCGAAAAATCTATTTTCGGGCGAGATAGCCATGTCATCCTGATGGAAGGTTCCTTTAGGCAGCTTTCTTAGGGATATTTAGCTACAGAGATACTCCCAGAGAATTGACCATAGGTCTCCAGAATTCTAACTCCTGGCGCGAGTATCCTTTAAGAAAATTCTTAAGGATATCGCATAATATCAGGGGACGTATTTCTTGATAAGACACATGACAATCTTCACCCTGAATAGAGTTTTCGCTCTGAGGGGGAAAAGTGGCGAAAATGAAGGGGGAGCCGTCATCAAGGTTACCGGTGGATCCCCTTCCCGTACTACTACAGCGTCCAACATGGTGACCCATTCCTTTTTTAGTAGCGAATTAAGCACGGTGTATCTCAGTTGTGCATCATTAGCAGTGAGAATGGGAACCTTCTGAATTGGTTTGGATATCGGGGCTTTTGTTTTTCATTATGACAAGGGTTAATATATTGAAAATAAGGTATCGAAGATGCATTACGATGACTATAGGTCTGTCATAATGCAGGGTCACCAGCACATTACAGGTCAACCAATTGGTATGTAAATGATTTTGTATGATGCTGAACTGACTAGTTTCAGTTTGTTAGCTTATTTAGGTGGAGAGCTTGTTAAGAATAGGGGCCACAACAACAACCTGTTTTTACTCCAATTTCCAAAGGAAAAGATGAGGATTCCAAACTACAAACATGACTTTTGTTTTCTCATTTCAGTGAGAGAGTAGACAGGTTTTGAAAATTTTGCAAAGTACTCCATATTTTGGAGGTAACCATAAGATTCGTGGGCTATCATTTCAAAGTCCTTCGTCAATAAAAACTGTACAGTTGTGTATTTTACTCTTGACACTTGTGTATTTGCTTCCCAGAGTAAAAATCACATCCACAGGCCCTCTTTCCTTCTTAAACTTGGAATGTGTCTTGCAGCAGACACGAATACCGGTATATATTTAGTTAACCACAAGAATATAACGGGCAAGTATTTTATCAGTTACAGATGGTAGGAAAATAAATTGGCTTTGCTGCTGCATTTCTTTATTCTTATCGAAATTGATTATGGAATCTAATAAGGCTTTTGATTTTTGCTTTCCCCTCCATGGGGAGCAGATCTTGTGCAGGAGCTTTTGGGAAAGTAGGCTTTATGCTTGAAAATTTCACAAGGAATTGCCTAAGGACTGCATCTTTTGCCTATTTGATGCGGTTTTATCACAGCTCTGTGCAATTCTGGAACCTGATTGAAGTCCTGGGAAAATGGCAAGTTAGGCAGTGTGTCAATAAGACCCTGCAAAAATTGCATTGCAATTGGCTATTGTAGCTCATCAGTTCTTAGATGATTGCTATGCCATTAAATTTTGTTCACTGGAGTGATTGTGTTTTTCTTAGCCCCATAAATGGATTTGATGGCATAATGGGAAATCCTTGTATGTGGTTTTTTATTATTTTTTTTTTTCCTTATCAAAGGGCTCAGTTTCCTTAACCCTTTCTACCCAATAGCAGTTCTGTTCCATATATCTCTAATTTGGACAGTTTGTCTTGCATCCTCAAGCTAGGCAGATAAGTTTAGCATCCTTTAATCCAGGCAGTTAATTATGCCAAGCATCCACTAAGCCAGTCAATTAAGAGTCTTTAACTAAAGGTTTATAAAAGTCGCTCATGAATGGCAGAGGCAAGGGACAAGACAATGTCTAAAGACAGACCATACATACAGACCCACTTTCTCCATCAAGCTAAGACCACAGAGGGGCCAGACAATGGCTTGTGATGACTAGGAATCATTGAGCTTGAGTGGATCTCGAACTCTGTCCAGCAGACTGTCAGTCGGGGACATGTCTAACACGCTATCAAACGTCCTTTAAATCAGGCAAGTAATCCGAACCTAATTTTTCTATTTACTCTTTCCCATACTGAGGTTGTCATACAGTACCATCACCAGATACTTTGTCTAGTCATGAGTTTTGTGGCTCTGAAATATCAAAACTTCATTGAAAGAAAGTCTGCTCTACAACCTTGTTTCTTCTGCCTTAGAAGATTGAAAGAGAAATCAGACCTCATTTTGAAGTTACCTTTCTAATTGAAGGATTGGCATGGATGTATATATGAAATTTGTAGCAAATTTTTCATGGAATAGAATCAATGAAGGGGTTAGTTTTGTTTTTCTTTTTAAAACCAACATATTTCTTTAATGCCAGTTTTGTCAATGTTTCATTGGATGGGTCATTGATTCCTGGTAATAAAGTGTAATGAGTTGGGTATGTCCCTAATATGAAGAATTTCATGGCTAAGGATGTAATATGATTTCATTTATCTTGGGTTTTATAGATAATGCCTAGATGTAAAACTTGTATCCTTTTAATTACTCCAAAATTAAGGTCGTGTTGGTCTTTCATATCACCTTATTACTGGAATTAATTGTTTACTATGCATCTAACAGGCATTAAGCCAGATCTTTAATTCCATGATTTAAGGCCAGGAGCAGGATGTAGTTTTGAGTTTTATTGGTTTTACAGATATGAAGTTTCTCATTTGTTTAAATGGTACATCTCACAATGTTTTCAAAGTTGTGGTCTTTTGGAGTTGTAGAAATCCTCTACAATATCTAAATGGTAATGGAGGCCCATCTATCAAGTTTAGGATTCAGATGTATTTTTTTACACTTTTCATAGTTCATGTTCATTCTTTGGGTGTTGAAATTTGTATTGTTTTACATACCTTTTGATATAGTTGTGGTCCTTTGCAGTTCTAGAAACCACCTACAATATCTAAATGGTAGTCACATCTATCAAGTTAAGGATTCAGATAATTTTTTTACATGCTTATTTTTCCTAATTCATCTTGATTATTTTGGGAGTTGAAATTGGTTTTACATACCTTTCTATATAGGTTTGGCATTTATAGTGTATACAGTAGTATGCTTCTTTTATCTTTTCGTATAAGAGGTTGGGATTATGCTGCTTGTACTTCATCATAGTGACTTTCAGTATATAACTGCAAATCAGGATGGGATTTTAGCTAGTTTTAAGAGTATTGGACTAAGAGACGACTTTGTGGTCTAATTTTGGACAAAAAGCGTCGTATAGTCCAAATCAGATAAGAATGGAGATTGGGAAGAATGTTTGATAGCAGCAAGTTATGACTATTGTGTGTGTATTCTTGATTGTATTTAGATGCTAGAAAATTACATAGAATTAATATCCTGATGTCAGATGGTGACAAAGCATATAGTAGTCAACCTTGAGTTCCTGATAGTGGAGTTTGGTGTTTAGATACTAGTGTCGGACTGGAATTTGTCATTTTGTTAGTTTGTAACATCAGGGAGGCATGTATGGCATCATGTGTGTGTATGCTGCTGATGAATGTGGGAATAATAACCCAAATGAACTATTTTGGTATGTATTAGTCTGAGACTATACTTAGTGCAAAGCAATTTGGATTCCAGTCTTGTCTTTTTAGTAATTAGTTAGGTTCAGGATTGATCATCTTCAATATATTTTTTCATCCTTGATTAGATGTTTGCTGCTAAGGATATGTCAAACTGATAATGCTTGTAAGAGGTTAGGAATTAAGGGAGAAAGTCCTGTTCCAGATAACTTTTTCATAGTCTATATTGTAGACAATCCAAGCCTGTAATTAAGAAAGTGTTTTTCCTAAACAGATTTTAGTCTTACAACTTTTTACTTTGTTTCTTAATGCTTCATAAGGTTTAAGTTATTAATTTATACTTTTGAATTAAGCAATTCTCTTATTAGACTTGCCAATTGTAGAATTGCTACTTGCCAGTTTAGTTATTTGTGGTAAGGCTCTGGAATTGGTTATACTTAAAAGGTCTGTTACGGCTCTTCCCTTTGATGATGGAATTATCTAAATGGAAGACAGCCTGTGAATAGTGGTTTTCACACGCCCCTGCTTTATACACGACGCCCACTGGGTGTTCGCGCGAGGGTAGTAACCTCTGCATTCCATACTTTAACTTTCTCTGGTATATTTGGAACCATTTATATCAGAAAAGTGTAAGGAAGGACCCTTTTCACCGGGCGTCACAGCTATCTCCCCAGAAATAGATTTTTCCTTTGTCAAAATTCCTTTTTGGAGTTTTAGGTTTGAAGCTTCATTTGATTTGTGGTAACTTTTGCATTTCATGATGGCATTTGAGATAACTATTCCTTTAACTACATGAATTTGGATTACTTGTGTTATTTATTTTAGTTTTGTTTTATCACTAGGAAGTCTCAATTTGTACCTTTTTTGCTAAAAAGTCTCTTAGCTAGTAATTTGGTATGGGAATCTGCCTTCGAGTTTTGCTGTACATATATGCCGAAATGCGATTTTGTTCTTGAGCTTCAAGGTTACGTTATCATAAAAGCTCGGTCTCAGTTTGAAAGTTATTTTCGTCAGTCTGTTAATTCATAAGTTTCTGAAACTTGGTAAGAGACAGTCAGTATGATAGTTCTTTAGTGTTTTTTCAACTTACAGTTTTACATACAGTTTATACAAGCATATTTGTTTTGAAGTTGTTTTAACCTGAAAGACCAGTTTTTACATAGAATGTCGTAGGTGGGAGGGGTTTTTGCAAAGAATGCTGCTCAATTATTTGCCAGGGAAGATAGCTTATGAAAAACTCTTGAGGTTTGAATTGTTTTCGGAGAGATATGCTACCAAAAAGTTGTTAGTTTTGTAATATTTTGTGTTTTTCAAAAATCTGTTAGTAATTCTTGATCATTTTGCTTTAAACGTCTTTTAGGAAATGTTATTTTGCTATATGTATTGCGAGTTGATAATTAGTTAAAAAAGTGTTATGAATTTTTTGGGTTTTTTGTTCAGTAAGTAGAAAGATATGTTCATACAGGCTGTGTAATTTGTATTGGAAAGTTTAGGGTATTTTTCCCAGTAAGTGTAAATGTTGTTGCATAGTGTTTTTTTTTTTTCGCTAGACAGGTTTTTTTGTTTTTGTTTTATTGCTTAGATAAGGGATGGTTTTTTGTTCGCTAGAAAATTTTTTGTACTTATAAAGATGTGTGCGTTTTTTACTACGAAGTTTGGTCTTTCGTAGGATGAAAGCTTAGAAATTGTTAATTTTATTAACCAACTGTGCATGTTGCAAATATTTTGGCATATAAGGTGTCTGAGTGTTTAGTCAAATCTCAAAAATTGGGCTTTAAATAAAGAATTGTCTTATGTCATGACGGTCTTTATCCAACATTTTATTGATCAGGGTACTCTGACAGTTTCTGTGTACCTTTTTTGCCTGAAAGCAGTTTGCTAGATATGGATTTAGTATTCTGTTGGGTAATTTTGGCTGCAAAAGGTGACTTATCATGTCAGGATTAGCTCTATTGTTTAAAGAACTTTTGATTAAAAAAGAGGAATCACATTTACTCCAACAGACAAAGACACGTTATTTTTGCTTTATTAATGGCCGGTCCTGTCACTTAAAAACTCCCTGAGAATCCTGCTAGACCTCTAAGATTTGTCGTATATATCTTTTGAATGTGAAAATATTGTCGAATCCATGAGTTATTGGGCCTTTTGACTGGCCAGACAGTACCACATTGATCACTCTGGTCACGGCTCATTTCATCTTTGCCAACATACACGGAGTAGTCAGGTCTATTCCTTACACTTTCTCTTTCCTTGTACACTTGCCAACACTGAAATTACCAAACAATTTGTATTCTCTCAAAAGGTTAACTACTGCAATGTAATTGGTCAGTGGCTTCTTTCCTCTTGGTAAGGATAGAAGAGACTTGCTATGGTAAGCAGCTCTTCTAGGACGACACTCCAAAATCAAACTATTGTTCTCTAGTCTTGGGTAGTGCTACATCCTCTGTACCATGGTCTTCCACTGTCGTGTGATAGAGATCTCTTTCTTGAGGGCACACTGTGGCACTCTATTCTAACTTTTCTCTTCCTCTTGTTATTTATATGAAAGATTTATCGTAATGGTTTTGTTCTTAAACTTCTCGTAGGTTTTCCTCATTACCTTTCCTCACTGGGCTATTTTCCCTGTTAGAGCCCTTGAGCTTATAGCATCCTGCTTTTCCAACTACCATTGTAGCTCAGCAAGTAGTAATAATATCATGTTATTTATTGAACATAATTTATTCTTGAAAGCTTATATATCAAAAATTTTTCTGATGCCAAATGAGAGCCTGTTAGACACTTAACAATGTTACTTAGTGGCACTATTTGTAGCTACTGTTATAGGTGGCTAAAATTTATGTTTAAGACTTCAGTTTTTCTGAATGAAATACTGTAAGATGAAAGCACACATTTCCAGAATATAAATCCTGAAAGAAGTGACTTAAACAAGGCTATTAGCTGATACTGGTGTTTTTTTAAGAGCCAATTCTTGATACAAAATTTCCAGAAATGAAAGTGTTAAGCTTTAAAGGAATTCTCTTCCAAACCAGTTTTAGTTTATAAAACGTTGCAATGGTTGACTGTCCTTATCGACAATAGGAAAAAAGGTTTTTTTATATATATATATATATATATATATATATATATATATATATATATATATCTACTCTGGTGTAGATGCAACAGTTCTTCCTTTACTTGAACCGTATGTTTGTCACTTGCTGTCAAAGGAAAAGGCAACCCTTTAGGTGGATGTGTTTGACAATAAGCAGACCAATGAAACACTTGATCTTCCTCATTCCTGTTTTCCTTGGGCTAAACTAACTAGTTTAGCTTTCTGATCTCACGACATTGAAGCGCTTTTGATGGACCTTGAAGGTGTAGACCGAAATGGTATTTTTCCTTTTTGTATTTTGTTTCTTTTTATAAAGACACTCAATTTCTTAGTGCCAAAGTTATTTTATGCAAGTTAGCAAGAAGATTCTTTTAGCTCTTAGAGAATTTGTAATGTTACTCCATTATGTAAATGCATTTGTGGTAGCTCAAGTCCCCTTTCCATAATTCCCAAATTATCTAAAGGTTTTGAGCGTCTTTTGGCAAAACGAAATAGGTTAGCAGAAAGTAAATATCGGTTCCATAATTGCAATTTGGTTTTCATAAAGGCCTTTGGGGCATGTGATGCCCTCCTTACAATCTCCATTGCTGTACAGAAATCCCTTGATTGTGGTCAGGAAGTTTGTATGATTGCTGTTAATTAGTGCTGCCTTTGACCATATTAATCATGAGGCCCTTGTTTCATAACTCGAACAGTTAGAAGGGGTTGTTGATGAGCACCGTAGTGAGTATTGGAATCTGATATCTTAGGTTCCTCAGGATAGTGTTCTTGGTCCATTTCTTTTATATACACGGTTTGGCTAAGAAGACAAACTTGTTACATAGGCAGATGCTACACTTGGCATCCTTCTATCCTAAATGTAGATCTGGGGTTGCTGAATCCCTTATTAGAGATGTTGCTAAAATTAGTGCAAAGTGCAAATTGTGGCATGAAGTTTAATCTTAAGACTCATAAGTACTGTAGATCAGGGACAGTCTCTCCTCAAAATCTGAATCTCTGTATTGCTTATTTTTCTTTAAGTTTGCATGACTTAAAATTTTAAGTGTGATTCTCCACAGAATATTTACTTTTGAGAAACTCGTTAAGTCTCCTCTTCAGTTTCACCAAAAATCGGCTTGTTGAGGAAGTCTTGTAAGATTTTCAGTGATTATAGTTCTTATGTTTAAATAATTTCATTCTTCTATGTCTCAAGCTTTGTTCTGTCTGAGCTAAGGCTGTTGATTCTCATCTTCATTTGTTAGTTAGGAACTTGCGGTCTTGAATTTCTTATTCTGGGGCTAGATATTAATTTCTGGCATTCATGGCCCAGATATTAATTTCTGGCACAGTCGTTCAATTAGTTCATTATGCTTGTTTCATAGAATTTTTCATAATTCTGATCATTCTTTGCATTCGGATCTTCCCAGACAGTACCATCTTGTTATTATTAGTAGGTTTGCAGTTAATTCTAATAGTCATGCCTTCTCCATCATGAGGCTCGGTACTACACACTACAGTATTCTAGTAGTTTTATTCCAACTGTGACCAAGTTGTAGAGTGATCTTCCTAATCTGGTAGTAAAATCGGTAGAACTTCAAAAGTTTGTACTTGCAGCAAATGTTTTAATGTTGATCATGCTAACAAGTTTCTATCTTTACTTTATATATAGAAGATCTGTTATAATGTTGTTAGTGTTCTTAACAACTTCTATAGTTTATCTCCTTTTCTCGCTGGAGTTTTACCCTTGTTGGAGCCCTTGGGCTTATAGCATCCTGCTTTTCCAACTATGGTTGTACTTTAGCTAGTCTTAATAATATAATAACATTGTGATAAACAATGAAAAAAAAATCTAATTCCTGTACAGTATTTAGGCATGTTCCAGTGATATACATCAAAGATTGATTGCTTATCGCTTGACTTGTTTTAATGATAAATACCAAAACCAGCAGTTATTTGTAGATCTGTTTTAGCAAGCAATCTTAAGGAACCATTCTCGCAGTCGTGTAAAACTCTTAAGGTGAAAAATAGTAGAAAAAGATAAAATTTCAAAAATCTTAATGAACCCTTGGACAGATCCCTTAAATACTTGGCAATGGGATGAATTTTGTAAGGTCAATCTCACAGACACTAAAGTGGCCCTTAGGTTTGTGTGTAAGGATTCTATCTTTACACGAATGTTATTTACCCAACTTAATCACTTACATGGAATTATGTGAAGCCGTAAAGCAATTCAGGTGTTTGTGTCACTTCTCTGCTTTTGAAGTAGAAGTGTGTCTTCATGTAAATAATTGTATTGCTGTAACAGACTGAAAGATGACTTGTAATCTTAAATAAAAGTGAAGGCCATTTGTTGGTTTGGTTTACTTTTGGTATTCCCTTAATTGTAATCTGTAAAATATGTTTGAAAATAAAATTAACTTAATTCTCATTTTCTGAAGACGGTAAATAAAGGTTTTTGAAGAAATGTAAACTGCTGTTAAATAAGGTAGAAAAAGTTTAACGAAGTTAAAGAGATCCTAATAGAAGCATTTAAAGATAATTTCATGAAAGCAAAATTTTTCTAAATCAAGAATTTCATGAAAGCAATATTATCCTAAATTAACCAGTTCAATCAATCAAATCGTTTAAATTAACTGGAAATTATGGAATTTTTAAGTTATAAAAATGTAATCCAATTTGCATATCAACTTTATTGTATGTACTATATAACGTTAATCTTACTGAGCTTAGCATTTAAAAAAATAATTTTGAAGATTAACTAGCCAAATTAAGTACACCAAAAATGGCCAGCAATTAAATGAGAATTTTCTCTGCTGAGCAAGCCACAAGATTCCAATTAACATACAACCTTGAAATATTCAAATTAATTTGAATTTGATAGTTAAACGAAGCTTGAACAGTAATGATTAAGTATTTAGTTGTAAAAAAAATCTTGTAGTGCTACCTATAAGTAAAAAAAAAATCAGTATTGGAAGACATGTACAAGAGAAATACAGTATATTTGGTTTGGAAAAATGTTTATTAAAAAAAAATGTTATCACTAGATGTTTTAAGAGTAGAATCAATAAGTCAATTATCAAATAAATTGAAAGAAAATCTGAAAAAAAGACAAGTTTAAAGCTCGTAAAAAATTTATCTGTTCTAAGAGATAAGTCAGCATTTACAGAATAAGTATATAATTAAACAAATTTTCAGATTATGAAATTTCTTAAGTATATTTTAACCAAGTTAAAACTATTTATGTAAGAGTATCACCAATGAGCAATTTAAGCAATTCAGCGAGAGTGTAGAAGTAAAAAAAATCATTATATCGTTCCATCTGAAAGGTTCGATTGAATTAAAATTCAGTGGATATTTTGTCACAACAATATCTCCAAGATTATATTCAGCTTATAAATATGATTAAAAATAATATAGTTTACATGAAAATATAATGCCCATTTTTAAAGTTGAACCAAGCTGAAATCAAGTACATAATGTAAAAAAAAAAAATAAGTCAAATTACAATTAGCATTGTTTTTAAAGTATATTAAATCATCAAACATACGAAAAAGGCCAGGAAACTAAAAAGCGAAATAGATTAATGAAACTGTAAAGTAAAAATGTATTTAAATTATAGAAATTCAAAGAATATTTCCTCGTCACTTCTGGTATATTTTCTGATATTTATATTTTGTATGAAAATTTCATACCAAGTCCTTCATGATTATTGCAATAATTATGATCGTGAAATTACTCCAATAATTTTTATCCTTGATGACTTCTTGATGTCATATTTGACGTCAGAATATTGAGAAAATGTCAGAAATTAAGTTGCATTGTCGTCTTAACTCGTTAAATAATTTCAGACAATTGTTCATTGCGAGCCATTAAAGTAAATATCGATCATTAATAGCTATAACACAAATTTGAATTTTATAATCGCAACTAAATAATCAATGATTGCTTCGTCTAATAATACTGTCGGTCACTTCTTAAAATTAACATTAGTCCTAAATAATTTCAGACATTTGTTCATTTCTAAATATTGAAGTAAATGATTCTAAATAGCTTTAAAACAAGGATTTAAAATTGTGTAATGTTAATAATTAAATTGTCATTGATATCTGTCTGAATGTTGTGTCGGTCACTTTTCTAAGTTAATATTCCTTCCTTAATTATTTCAATCAATCGTTCATTTCGATATATTTAAAGATATTTATTATAAATAACTTAAAAACTATGATTATATTACGTAATCACGATTAAAATACCATTGATTGCTTTGTCTGATAATTCTTTCGGTCACTTCTAAAGGTAACATCCCGTCCGTAAGCAATATAGTTTAGTTTACGTTAGCTTGAAATGGTTTTCTATGAGCAAGAAAAGACAATGAAACCCATTTTCTATACCGAAACAGAAACTCCTGTGAGATATTCCAAAGGAAATCTGAAAGCATAATGTATATATATGTTAACACCCCGTAGAGTTTTTCCTATGTCATTCATGAGGAACTTTACCTTGTAAATTTAGAACATTACCTTCAATATTCACAAGGAATTCTAACTGAACACTCTACGGAGTTTCACGCCATGTTTCATGACTTGTATGACTAGAGTGTTTCCAAGTACCAAATTAAATCATAACCATGAGAGAGAATGTAATCTCAGGCATGTCACAGGGGTCATACCTCACCCCCTACCCCCTTAGACCTGTTTAAAGCCGTTTTCTTTTACATTAGAAAGGTACTTGCATTCTTAAACAGTGACAGAGAAAACGGGATATGCATCTGGAGGATCACAAGGGATGGGGGACTTCTCTATCCATCTCAGTTATCAGCTGTTAGCTTAGAAACCTTTGAATTGGTACCGAAACTGATATGATAGCTGGCTGGCCTCACCCTGCTGAGAACACTCAGCCTCCACTGGTCATTGCAATGTTGGCTCCTTATGGAGTAAAAAAAAATATATTTTTTATAATATAAGTGTTTTTGATAGTTAACACTAACCATCCCCAAATTTGTAATTCTCCTTAGGATTTAAATAAAGGTATGTCCGGTTATTAGTTGAATTTTATTTATTCTTTTGTAAGTTTCCTACAGAATGTGACGTCATAACTTAGGACGTCACTTATACAATACATAACTGAACTTTTGAATTGATCATGGTAGTACAACATACTTGTGGAATCTTCTCTTTCCATAATGATGCATTATTTCAAACACACCAGATGACTTCATTCATACGACATTATCACTGACGTCTTCCAACTACGTCATCATCACTGGAGTCTTTCAATATCGTCATCAGTGACGTCATTTCACCTAATCAGAAATTTTACGAGTTACATTTGGCAAATTCTCAAACCCTCTTAAAATTAGTTTTTAATTTTTAAAGTATTGGAAATTTTTCAACTTTTTTTTTATCTTTACTTTAAATTTAACCCATTACTTTAAAACCTGTGTTGATAACAAAAAAATTTACCCATTACTTTGATCCTAATACAAATTTATAACCCATTAAATCCTATACTCGAATCCTTATATACGTTTATAACTTTAATTGAATACTATTACAGATTTATAGCCCACTTAATCCTATTATAATTTTATAACCCGTCACTTTGATCCTACTATATATTCACGTCACTTTGATCCTACTATATATTCACAACCCTTTGCTTTAAATCTATTACAAATCTATAACCCCTTACTTTGGTACTAATATAATTTTAAAAATTTAAATATTAATAGAAATTTATAACCCTTTATTTTGACCCTAATACAAATTTATAACCCTTATTTTGACCCGAATACAAATCTACAATCCTTTACTTTAGCCCTAATATAAATTTATAACCCTTTATTTTGACGCTAATATAAATTTATAACTTTTTGACCCTAATATTTTATAACCCTTCATTTTGACCATAATACAAATTATAAGCTTTCATTTGGACCCTAATACAAATTTATAACCCTTCATTTTAACACAAATACAAATTATAACCCTTCATTTTGACCCTAATACAAATTTATAATCCATGAATCCTAATATAGATTAATACCTCATTAATTTAATCTTACAACTTTATCAACCATTCTCGAATCCTAAAATGAATGTATAACTAGCTACTTTAATCTTAATGCAAATTTATAACTACTCTAATGACAACCCACATCTATAACACATCACTTTGATACTAATACAAATCTATAACCCACCATTTAATCCTAACAAATGTATAACCCATCACTTATTCCAATACAAATTTATAACCAATAATTTTTATCACACTACTAATTTATAAGTCATTTGATCCTAATACAAATTTATAACCCATTACTCTAATACCACTAAATTTATAACCCATTACTTTGAACATAATACAAAATTTATACCATTACCTTGATATATAAATTTATAAGTCATTACCTTGATCCTAATATAAATTTGTCATTACTTTGATCCTAATATAAATTTATAACGCATTACTTTGATCCTATTAAAAATGTATACGTC
Source organism: Palaemon carinicauda (assembly GCF_036898095.1). NCBI lineage: Eukaryota > Metazoa > Arthropoda > Malacostraca > Decapoda > Palaemonidae > Palaemon > Palaemon carinicauda. The sequence continues at coordinate 48,530,950 of NC_090741.1, read as the reverse complement.
ATTACTTTGATCCTAATACAAATTTATAATCCATTAATTTTTTCCTAATATATATTTATAAACCATTACTTTGAACACAATAAATTTATAACTCATTACTTTGATCCCAATACAAATTTTTAAGTCATTAATTTGATATTAAATTTATAACCCATTACAAATTTGTGTCTTTAGTCTTTAATTTGATCTTAATATAAACATAACTCGTTATTTTGATCCTACTATAAATTTACAACTCAATACTTTGATCCCCCTACAAATTTACAGGTCATTACTTTGTTCCTACTAATATAAATTTATGTAATTAATTTGATCCTAATATAAATTTAAGTCAATACTTTGATCCCAATACAAATTTAAGTCATTAATCTGATCCTAATATAAAGTTATAACCCATTACTTTGATCCCAATACAAATTTATGTCATTAATTTCATGCTAATATAAATTTGTCATTACTTTGATCCTAATATAAATTTATAACCCATTACTTTAATTCTAACACAAATTTTACCCATTACTATAACCCAAATACAAACTTACACCATTAACATTTAATTAACCCAAATACAAATTTTAACCATTAACATTTAATTAACCCAAATACAAACTTTAACCATTAACATTTAATTAACCCAACCACAAACTTTAACCATCAACATTTAATTGACCCAAATACCAACTTTAACCATTAACATTTAATTGACCCAAATACAAACTTTAACCATTAACATTTAATCAACCCAAATACTTAACCCAAATACAAACTTTAACCATTAACATTTAATTAACCCAAATACAAACTTTAACCATTAACATTTAATTAACCCAAATACAAACTTACACCATTAACATTTAATTAACCATAATACAAACTTTACCCATTATTTTAATCCTGATACAAATATAACCCATTACTTCAATCATAATGCAAATCTATAACTCATTACTTTAATACTAATACAAAATTTACCCATTTTAATCAATATTAATTATCCCACGACTTTAATCATTAACACAAGACTCATTTAACCAACATTTTAGTAATTAATGCGAAAAAAATACTACTTTATGCTATCATTTAAATTCTGTTGGTTTACAACCAAACCCAACCCCACCTCATATTTGCCCTTGTAAATCTATTTAAGCTTCTATCGTCTAAGTTATCATTTTGAATATACTTTACTCTATAATCAGTGAGTAAAACACATGAAACATCTTTATTTTCAAAGAAAATTCAAATATATATAAATATGTAATTAACAAAAAGTTTTTCTCCACAAATGAAGTTCTTGTACATATAATATACCTTATGAAACAAGCTTTTTTATCTCAAAAATCATAATTAAAATAGATCATGGTTTGAAATAATTCAATAAATATAATTTTTATATACAGTAAACAGATTTGTTCCTTAAATACCTCAATTTAATAAATACGTCTGTGTTTTGTGAGTCTCGCACACTGTTCCAAGTATGTGTGATAGTAAAAAAGTTTTAAAAAACGGATTTTGAGCGAAGCGAAAAATCTATTTTTGGGTGAGATAGCCATGGCGTCCTGATGGAAGGTTCCTGTTTGGTAGCTTCCTTGGGTATAAGACTACTAAGATATTCCCAGAGAATTTAACCACAGGTTATCACAGAATTCTAACTTCTGGAGCGAGTATCTCAAAGGTTTCCCTTTAAGACATCGTAATACAACAGGGGACACGCATGTCTGGTCGTGCCACATAGCTATCTCCACCCCGAACAGAGTTAACGCTTCGGTGTGTAAGGGCTGAGAATATCTGGGAGCCGTTCCACAGCTAATCTCACTCGTGGCTACTACTGATACTCGAGACGTAAACAAACGGACGCCATTGCTCTAATGACGTCACGAGCGTCTTTATCCTGGCGCCAGTTGCTGCCCATCACCATGATACAATTGTGTAGGGTGGGAACAAACTGACGAAGTAGTAGGGAGGGTCCATCAGGACGCCATGGCTATCTCACCCAAAAATAGATTTTTCGCTTCGCTCAAAATCCGTTTTTTGGGCTCAAGCCATGGCGTCCTGATGGAAGAGTACCAGAGAATCAATGTATCGTGGTAGATTTTCCCCCCAGAGTTAAGTGCCTAGGCATTGACAAAATAGCAAAGTAATCTTAGATAAGAACCATAGGAACGAAGTATCCTGCCCCCCATTGGTAGGAAGTTCCCATGGGCTATGCCGACGTCAAAGTGGTATTGAAGGACTATTCATCTTGACAGAAGAGCTTTTTAAGAGCTTAGAGATGAAGCAGAATGTTTGATATTTGTATAGGAACATTCTGAGTAGGTCAGTGGTGGTTGGGCACTGTGTGTAGGATTCATCTCCTGATTATCAGAAGTAAGTATTCGAGTAGGAACCTTACTGAGACAAGGTGAATATAATTTAAGGATAGACATCTTAAATTCTTCATGACCATAAGAAAGGAGGAATAAATAAAACTATGACAGTATGTATTTCATAGTAAGTAGGAGCTGAAAGAGACGCATAAGTAATAAAATAGAAATTTTATTTCACAATGCAGAAATTAAATAATTTACAGCAAAAGTAAAGTTCATTTACAGTAATAATAATGTACATAGAAATAAAGGCTTGCTCTTGAATCTGAAAGGGAATTTCAGGATTAGTAGGTACTCGTTCTCGAGGAACGCAAGTCTTTAAATAACACATCATGCTCAAGGCATGCGGCACTTGTGTAACACTATGACATTTCACCTGGGATAAGAACAGTTATAAAAGCACTAAGTGTTTTTAGACATCACTATGAATCACTCGAGGGTCAACATAGGCACCCGAAGAGTTAGAGTCCCAAATAACTCACTGTTCTACGCAGAGTTAGGTGCAGGTTTCATAACACTACCTGCGGCTACCACAAAATGTTTGATTTCGTGCACTTGTTTCGCATAATGTTTAAAGAAAACTCGCGAGGACTTCCAGCCCGTAAAGTTTTTAAGGCTCTCAAAGTCCATGCTCTGAAAGAAGTTCAGAGAAGATGCCACTTTTCTAGGATCATGACCAGCGGGTGTACTGTTCGGATCCGCTCTGCGAATGAAGTAGGTGATTTTCGCTCTTAATTGTTTCAGTGACAGGTCGCTGCCCGATGTTTCTCCTTTGAAGAGTTGGCCTCCACCAAAGTTTGAAGTTCTGCGAAGATAGACCTTGAGGCTCTCTACTGGACATAGAGAGACATCCTCCTTCAGGGGGCATATTCTCCAAGGGCCCCATCTTTTGGTGGGTAATTCATTTTTGGCGAGAAACGTCGGATCAGGGGAGAGGGTCACTTCTCCTGAATCAGCAAACAGGATGTGTCCCTCTTCTCTTGATAATGCCACTATTTCGCTGACTCGAGCTCCCGAGGCGAGAGCAAATAAAAATATAACTTTCTGAGTCAGATCCTTGAGGGGGCATGAATCGTTGTCCAAGTTGGAGGCGAAATGGAGCACCTTGTCTAGTGACCAGGAGATCGGTTTCGGAGGGGGTGCTGGGCGTAGGCGAGCACATGCTTTCGGCAGTTTGTTAAAGATGTCGTTGGACAGATCAATTTGGAAAGCATATAGAATTGGTCTAGTCAAAGCCGATTTGCAGGTTGAAATCGTATTGGCTGCTAATCCTTGTCCATGAAGGTGAATGAAGAAGGACATACAGAAATCAATGGTGATTTCTTTAGGATTTTTTGCTTTAACAAAGGAGACCCATTTCCTCCAGGATGATTCATATTGCCGTCTCGTGGATTCGGTCTTGTATTCCTCTAGGAAGTCTAGACTTTTCTTCGAGATCCCAAACCTCTTCTTTGCGGCAAGGGAGAGAAAATCATGAGATGAAGGTCCTTGATTTTCGATGATGAAGCGAAGACAGTCGACTTCTGTACTTGTTGAGAGAGAACTGGGCCCGGGAGAGGGATCAGCTTGGGCTGCAGCTCCAGGACCAGGGGGTACCAGTTGCTCCTGGGCCACTTGGGAGCCACTAGGGCCGCTGTCCCTTTGAAGGTTCTCAGTTTGGAGAGGACTTTCAACAGAAGGTTGGTGGGAGGGAACAGGTATATCTTCGACCATCTGTTCCAGTCCAGTGACATGGCGTCCACCGCTTCTGCTTTGGGGTCCTCGTACGGGGCTACGTACAGAGGAAGTTGATTGTTGTCGCTCGTTGCAAAGAGATCTATCTGAAGTTCTGGGACTTGATGAGAGATGAAGGAGAATGATCTTGCGTCTAGAGACCATTCCGACTCTATCGGGTTTGTCCGAGATAGAGCATCCGCTGTCACGTTGCGGAATCCTTGTAGGTGAACTGCAGACAGGTGCCACTTCTTCTTCTCCGCCAGACGGAAGATTGGGAGAAGCACCTGATTTATCTGGGGCGATCTTGAGCCCTGGCGATTGAGACAACGAACTACCACCGAGTTGTCTAGGGTTAGACGGATGTGGATCGAGGGCGGCGGGGATAGCTTCTTCAGAGTAAGAAGGACCGCCATGGCCTCCAAGATGTTTATGTGGAACGTCTTGAATAGTGGAGACCAGGTCCCTTGAGCTTGTTTCAGGTGGGAGTGACCTCCCCAGCCCTCCAGTGAGGCATCCGTGTGGATGTTGAGTGATGGAGGAGGGTGTTGGAGAGGAATGGACCTTTTCAGGGCCATTGCTTCCGACCACGGCTTTAGGAGGCGTCGAAGTCTGTTTGGAAGCCGTCTCTTGAGGTCTCTTCGAGCGATGGATGCCGATCGTCTCCAGACTCCCGCGGCATCCTTTAGCTGTGCACGAAGCACTGGGTTTGTCACTGAGGCGAATTGTAGAGAGCCTAGAACTCGTTCCTGCTGTCGTCTTGAAATGCGTTTGGATTTCAGTAGTCGCTTGACAGACCCTGCTATTTCCTTCCTTTTCTTCTGGGGGATGGAAAGGCGGTGTGACTGAAGATTCCAGTGGATTCCCAGCCACTGAAACTTCTGAGCTGGAGAGAGGCGAGATTTCTTCTCGTTGATCTTGAATCCCAGGTGTTCTAGGTACTGGGTAACTTCGTCGCAAGACTTTGTACACTCTTCGGGCGATGGAGCCCAGACTAGCCAGTCGTCGAGGTAGGCCATCACCTGGACGTTTCTTAGGCGGAGCTGTTGTACTATGGCATCCGCCAGCTTTGTGAAGATCCGAGGGGCCACATTGAGGCCGAATGGCATGGCCCGGAAGGCGTAGCTTTTCCTTTGGAGTCGAAATCCTAGGTAGGAGGAAGCGTGATGGTTCATTGGAATGTGCCAATAGGCATCCGCCAGGTCTATAGAGACCGTGTAGGAACCTTGAGGCAGAAGGGTCCTTATTTGTTGAAGCGTCAGCATCTTGAATTTGTTGTTCTCTATGAACTTGTTGAGGGGGGATAAGTCCAGAATGACTCTGAGCTTGTCTGAGTCCTTCTTGGGAACGCAAAACAGTCTCCCTTGGAACCTGGTGGACTTTACCTTCCTTATCACCTTCTTGTTCAAGAGGTCTAGAACATATTCTTCCAGAATGGGGGTCGATTGTTGGAAGAACCGCTGGAAGATTGGGGGTGGTTGCACCCAACTCCAGCCTAGACCGTTCTTGATGATGCTGTGTGCCCAAGGATCGAAGGTCCAACGATCCTGGAATTGGCGGAGTCTTCCTCCCACCGGAAGCACTTCATTGCTTCTGGTGTCCCGAGGACTTGTTGCCTCGGCCGCTAGCTCCCTTTCCTCCTCTACCTCTGGAGGGACGACGAGAGGCGTCTCTGCTTGCACCCCTGGACGAGCCTCTACCTCTGGCATGAAAGGTAGTGGATGGCTGTTCAAAGGCAGGGGTGAAGACCGGTGACTGTGACAACACCGGTTGGGGGACCAATTGAAAGGTCTGTTGTGGTTGGGCAACCACTTGGGAGGTAGCGGGTCCCGGAAACTGACGTCTTTGTTGACGTTGCTGGGGTTTCGGTTTCTGAGGTTTCCTCTTAGGCTGAGGTCCATCGTCCTGAGAGGTTTTCCTTTTCCTGGACATGCCCCACTTGTGGAGAAGGTTCCTATTCTCCGTGGCGGCTCTGTCCGTTATTTCCTTGACAAGGTCCGAAGGAAACAGGTGCTTTCCCCAGATGTTGGAGGAAATCAGCCTCCGGGGTTCGTGTTTCACGGTGGCACCGACAAACATGAATTCACGACAGGCTCTACGAGCCTTTATGAAATGGTACAAGTCCTTCATTACCGTCAGTAAGTGGGATTTGGCCAGTACCATGTAGTGATCGGGTACTGCTGTGTCACAGGCCATAACTTCAAGTTGGACTTGATGAGAAAGAGACGCTGCAAGCCTCTCCTTCGTGTCTTGTTCCCGGCGAAGGAGGTGATCATTGAGCTTAGGGAGGTCTTCATTAAACTGACGTCCGGCAACGTCAGGATCAAGCCTACCCACAACGAAAGTATGTTGGACATCTTTCCATTGTCTAGTGTCAGGGGGCGTTACGATGGAGAAGGGTCTGCACTCCTCCAGTGCAGGGCAGGGTTTCCCTTCTTCCGCCGCCTTAAGGCATGCAGCCAAGGCCTTTTCCAAAAATGGAAGAATCGCAGTGTCGGGAGCGACATAAGTAGGATGCTTCTTGCTCAAGGCAGGAAGCTTAGAGCAGGTAAAGCCCCTGCTCTTAAATGCGGAGGCTAGCATAGCCTGGGCCTTTGCGAGATCGAACACTATCTCTTCCTTAGGTTCGGTCTCCTCCTTCGAGGCAGGTTCAGAACGAAGCCGGACGTAACAGTCCGGGTAGGCCTCGAAGCTTGGGAAGAATTCCACATCTTCCAACGGGACCGTGCCGATTTTGTCACTAACAAAGATCCTGCCGGTCGCAATAACCATATGCTCTGCATACCTCCACGGGTTGGCATGAGAGCAAGCTGGGAGATCCTTAACCGAGATCTTCTTCGGTTCTCTGGATCCAATCATAGACCTGATGGACTCCTGGTTCTCCTTCAGTCTGTCGTCCATGACAGCTCTAATCAGTCGGATCAGTTCTTGTGTAGAGGAAGAAGGATCCGGGGTCGAGGAGGTAGACGGAATGGACACATCCGTCGGTGTAGGAGTAGGCGGAGGGATGGACGAGGGAGTAGCTCCAATCTCCGACTCGGTGTATTCCACCTTGTCTTCGTCCTCTTCGGCTCCTTGAGCCATAAGCGTCTTCTCCGTGTCTTCCGAGACGTCAGAGATCTGTTCATCCTCTTCGGAATCTAGGCGACACTCGTGCATGGACTGAGCCATGACCACATCAGGTTCCACCGTAATTTGGACAGTGGGGATTGCTTCCTTTGGAACCACTGAATCAGGAGAGGCCTTAGGGAACAGCAGGGACCTCAGTTCTTCGGTGGCCAGGTACGGTCCAGTGGCATTCCTCTGAAAACCACGCACCCACTTGCGCAGTTTCTCACGAGCAATGTCTCTAACCTCCGCTGAGGGAGGGTTATGGAAGGCCTCAACTAGGTAGGCCTGGCAGACCGTACAATCCAGTGGATTCCAGAACTTCCAATCCCCTCTCTTGTCTGAGCAAGGGGCGTGAGTCCTGCACGCCGTATGTCCGTAAAACTGGGAGCGTTTCACGGCACAGTATGCGAAATCGCACTTCATCTGCTCCTCCTGTGGAAGAAAGAGAAAATGAGTATGGGGGAGTCATAGGAATGGCTCTTAAATTAAGTTAATATTAATCATTAATTTTAACTTATATAAGGTGTGATGCATAGAGAGTGAAACAGTAAAGGAGAACACGCTCCATGCATCTCGCCCGGCTGGTTACCATAGGCTTGGTCCTGGGATAATCCAAATGACCGAGATCATTGGATATAGTTTCCTAGGATTCCCATTATATTGGAACTCCATGGAAAGCCAAGGACAAGGTTGGGATCGAATTCATTCGGTTCCCAGATAAGAGCCAGAAGGTCTCATTAAGGGTAACTGCTTCTGGCAACCAGCCGTGCTAAGATGCACATAGCATGCTGGAAATAGAAGAATGCAAAGAGACAGCATGATCACTAATAGAGCAGTACTAGGTACTGATCTTAGAAGCAAAGCAGCTTATCTATTTGCCAGGTAGGGCTATCTTAGTCTTATGATAGCTACAGAGAGGGGGTGCAAGTATTCTTGACGCCTCCGGGGTATCCGGCAAGCCGCCGGCACGCCGGAGCTCGCTCCAGCATAGATTCTGGCATTAGAACAGACAATTTTCAAAAGTCAGTTAGATACCAGGATGGCGGCCGCCGGCACAACGGCGGCACGCCGGCAGGGAGCGGCGGCTCCGGCAGCCGGAGGATGCCGGATTGGTGACTGGGGTAAGGATGGTACAGGTAGTATCGGGTTGCCGGCAGTATATGCCGGCACTCCGGAGATCGACCGGCAAGCGGACGATTAGATAGGAGTAGGAGAGCCGCCGGTAGTAGCCGGCGGCAGCCGGCAGTCCCTCGGAACACGGGGGGCTGGCGGCAAGGTTAGGGAAGTCACCAAGAGGCAGGTATTGCCGGCATAAGAGGCGGCAAGAGACCGGCACCCAGATAGATAGAGAGACAGGGGGAGGGGGGGAAGGATGCAGGAAGTACCTTCAGGGTTCCAGACATCCCTCCCCCTCCCTGAGGGGGTGTACCCATGATAGAGACAGGCTCTATCATCCATATGCAGGGGTCACTAGGGACCGGGAGCAGGTAGCCCAAGGGAGGACTAGGGAACACCCAAGATGGGGGGGGGGGGAGACTCCCTTATGCAGAGCTACACTAGGAACTAACCTTATAGGACACTATGAAGGTATATGTACCAGAGCGGACTGCACAAGGAAGCTCGGGTAGCCCTACTCATCCACCCTAAGGAGGAGTTGTAGGACAGGGGACAGATGAGTATAAACTAACCTAAGCATAGGCTAGGCTATACAAGAGATAGGTGGGGAGGGAGAAGAGAGGGGTCTTCCCAGGAAGGGTTTCTGTACCAGAGCGGCCACAAAGGGAAGGGAGGACACTCCCTAACCTAAGATTAGGCTGATCGGCTAAAACGGTGCAAGAGTACAGTTTCAGCATGGAACAGAGAAACCTTCCTAACCCGACCTAGATCAGGGCTAAAAGTCCTGAACTAGGCAAGGAAGAAGACGTATCGCTATCGCAGGAAAGTCGCAGACTATCCTAGCCATAGAGGTAGGCTAGCCTAACCTCACTCTCAGACGCAATCCTAAAGGGGGTTCATTCCTTTAGGGAGGACTGAGAGGCGATATAATACTCTATTAGACAATGAATCCCTTTACTCAGAAAAGGGATCAAGGCTAATTAGAGGGAATGCCAAGGCAGGGGATGAAGGAAGCATATAGGGGTCCTAAGGTTAGGTTAGGCTAGTAAGAATCACTGACTAGCCTATCCCCTATATGGTCCCTGAAGGCGAAAACATTTGCATCACTAGTCAAAAGTATTGTAAAATAATAATGCCACTATCTTCATAACTTAGTCTAGGATCACTGATAAATCATGCATGAACACTTGTATATAGGCTCCTGGCCTGGGGGCTATAGTAGCCGACTGGTATGAGGTCAATCGATGACCGATAAAAAGCGTCTAAACACGAAATAAAAGTTCCTAGCTATGAAGACTAAATAAACTAATGTATTCGATTAGTATATAAAGCCGGAAGCGTTGTTGTGGCTAACTAAATAAGACATGCAAAACAACAACGACGCCATAAAATGGCGGGTCCGGTAGAGGCACAGCTCTGCCACAAAACATCAATTATTTCGCAAAATAATATTTACTTTACGGCCAGAGCTTAATTAAACAATACTGGAACCTTGTACTCAACTTTCCAGAAGAAGGCGAGGCTGAAGGTAACGACATAGCGAAGATGCAAAACGATAAAGTTCACACAAGGGAAAATCCGTCTCAGTAGGGCAGCTACTAAACAAAGGATGAAGACGCTCGTGACGTCATTAGAGCAATGGCGTCCGTTTGTTTACGTCTCGAGTATCAGTAGTAGCCACGAGTGAGATTAGCTGTGGAACGGCTCCCAGATATTCTCAGCCCTTACACACCGAAGCGTTAACTCTGTTCGGGGTGGAGATAGCTATGTGGCACGACCAGACATGCGTGTCCCCTGTTGTATTACGATGTCTTAAAGGGAAACCTTTGAGATACTCGCTCCAGAAGTTAGAATTCTGTGATAACCTGTGGTTAAATTCTCTGGGAATATCTTAGTAGTCTTATACCCAAGGAAGCTACCAAACAGGAACCTTCCATCAGGACGCCATGGCTTGAGCCCAAAAAAGGCAATGTATAAGTAAATAAAAGGTAAATATGGAGAAATGAAAGAGGAAAAGGGAGATGTCATGGAACAATAGAGCCAGTATTTTGAAAATACTTTTGGATATAGGATAAGAATATAACTGGACATTTGCATTATGAAAGGATCAATAGGAAACATTAACAGCAAAAGGTTAAAATAGTCCCCAAGATGATAAAGGAATCCTGGATCATCTTCAATTAAGTAATTTCATAAAATACAGAAAATTTCATTCAAGAATTATCACACGATGTGCATGAAATAAATGAAAATGTTTGAGCGTCTTTTAAAATTCTGGAAGGAAGAATAGAAATGGAATAGAATAAGTCCCAAATGTAAAGATATTCAACTCTATGAACTATTATTATGTAGAAATAGCAGAAGGAATCTTTGATACACATGTAGGAATCTAGCTCATTAATATTAGCGAGAGAAGCTAACTGAAAGCAGTGTAAAGCTAAAGTGGGTTATGGAGTTACAAGTTAAATAATATTTGATTTAAGAACATCTCAACTGGAAAACCACCCACTTTTAGAATGTCTTCTTGTTATGTAGGGGAATTACTGTATATGAAAACCTGACAAAGGCAGAGATAGAAAATATAATTATATACAAAGGGAATGATGATAGAAATGGATAATGGAATTTAGGCCTAAAGGATGAAGGCAATGCACCGACATTCAGAAATTAGGGAGGAGCAAGACTGGCCAAGTATAAATAGTAATGATAGAGAGAGTAATAACACTCAGTTTAGTTTTAATGGCTAGACATCAATAACAGAATTAGTCTTTGCAAAGAAGCAATTATAAAAACAAGTAAGAGAATATGCTACAAGCTTGTGGATCATGTAAAGACATCTGAAGAGTCAATATGCAAAATATAAAGTATAAAAGAAAACACGAGAAGCAAAAATTCAAACATAAGTGGTTTTACTGTGAAGTAACACAAAATTGCTCCATAATTAGAAAATCTGATGAAGAGGTTATAAAAACGTTTGATAAAGCAAATGGATGAGAAGGGGATTGAATATCAAGGTATATAAAACAAAGCTTAAAATAACTAGAAAGGAAAAACAGAAAAAAGGTTTAAGCCTGAAAGTAACTATGATAGTTGACCTGATTAAAGTTGCGAGATGTAAGCTTTGTACTATTGTAAAAAGTAAACACATGAAGATGTGCTTAGGATTATCAAAATACAGAGTAATATTCCCTTATGCCTGGAAAAAAGTTGACAACCTTATTATGAGGAGAGGGGAAGTCTTTATAGAGGTAGAGCATTTGTTACTTAGGGGACACACTGGACAGTGAGGCAGGAAGGGAGAATAAAGCAGTTGCATGGATGAAAGAGATAGCTGGACTACCGAAAAATCAAAATTCCCCATTAGTTGAGAGGTCAACATCTGTTCTATTTCATGTAGAAGAGACATTGGCAATGACAAGATGAAGGGGGTCAGAGTTACGTGGAAGATGAAAAAGTACAAGACATATGGTATCAAAAGAGGCTGGAAAATAGATTTCAAAGATTTCAATGGTTTGGACATGTAATGAGAAGAGACGAAGAACAATTGGTCAAAGTAGCAATGGAAATATCATGATTGCTGGCTGGAATACTATAAACGAGGACCCAGTGGAAATATGTAGTAAGAAGCTGAATAAACGCCGATAACTCAAGACTTGAGAGTGCTTCTCGACATGTTATAAGTAGTAAAGAACATGTGGTGAGAATACAGTAGCACTATATAAGAATTGGCAGGACAAAGACTTGTACAAAGGCCAAAGAAAATCCTATAAAGGGAGAGAGAAGGATCTAAGTATATACACCAATGTTGTTTATCATGATGATAGTAAAGATGACTGAAAATGAATGTGGGCCCAGTACTAAATGTGGTGACAAATTGGTACAGAATATGTTTGGGGCTGTAACTTTGAACTGTACTGTGTACTAAAGGTCAAAGATTATCAAGGTGTATTTAGAATTACAAAACATGCAGAATAAGATTCCTTGAGCCCCTATTCAAGAGCATATGTGAAAGAAAGCGAGTGCAGTTTATAACTGCTGTTATAGAAAGAAAAATACTATTGAGAAGGGTAGAGCATTTCTGATATATTGAGAACACGCTAGACTACTACTGTGAAGCAAGAAGACCTACACTTAGGGTCTGTACTACTGTACACTATATAACTAAGACAATTACTATGATAAAGACAGATTTTGAAAATGTGCAATACTACCGAAAAGGATGAATTAGTGCCCAAATTTTGGAAAATACACAAAATATACAGTAAACTATCATGGCAGTTCAGTATATCAAAGATGAAAAGGTAGAATAAATATATGTATTGGATCAATCAAGGCGTAACTTTGGAAATTTTCTGAACAGAGAGATGAAAAGGAACTGGAGACAGCAAATAATAATAATAATAATAATAATAATAATAATAACTAAGCTAAAACCCTAGTTGGAAAAGCAAGATGCTATAAGCCAAGGGGCCCCAACAGGGAAAATAGCCCAGTGAGGAAAGGAAACAAGGAAAAATGAAAGATTAAAATCAGTAACAACATTAAAATAAACATTTCCTACATAAACTATAAAAACTTTAAAAAAAACAAGAGGAAGAGAAATTAGATAGAAAAGTGTGCCCGAGTATACCCTCAAGCAAGAGAACTCTAACCCAATACAGTGGAAGACCATGGTACAGAGGCTAGGGCACTATCCAAGACTAGAGAACAATGGTTTGATTTTGGAGTGACCTTCTCCTAGAAGAGCTGCTTACCATAGCTAAAGTCTCTCTTCTACCCTTAGAGAGAGGAAAGTTGCCAAAAGAAGAGTAACTAATATACAGTAAATTATAAAAGCTGAAAATGTCAAAAGGGATCTTGAGAGAATAATTGGGGTCTATCTGGAATAACAATCAAATTCAAAGAAGAGTAGCAGAGAGTGTTATGCGATTACATGAATACACAAAACTTGGTAAAAAAAAAAACGATAATAAAAAAAACTCAATGCATTTGTATACAATAGAAAAAATTAAGGCTGCATGATCATGGTATAAAAATATTGAAAAATATGCAAGAGCCAAAAAGCAGAAAAACTGCTGAAATAAATAACAGAAGAGATAGAAAACTAATTTCTTTTTTTTCATAATGAAGCAGTTACAAAAACAAGATAAGGCCAGACAAAGGGGACAACAATATAAGTACTGTATTTCAGTGTCTTGAAATGAAATTTCACGACAAAATATTTGATGTGAATTACAAATGCAGAAGATACCATTATTTGGGATACTAATGTTACTCAAAGAGGTATCAGAAGAATTTTGCTCATGCCAAATGGAATAAAAGCGAAAGACACTGTTAGGTCAATGGCCATGTGGTTGAACTGTTTTAACAAATAAAGCTGAAAATCGTGTCATTTACCCAAAGCACTATTTCAAATCTAAAAAGATCAAGATATTCCTAAAGCCAAATTTTTTTTAAAAAGATGGTGAAAAGAGGGAAAGGGAGAAAAGTATTGTAATAGATGGATAGATCTTAGAAAAGGTAGCTTATGTTATCTTTAGGATACACGGGACTGAGAGGCTAGAGGTGGGTGTGAGGGTAGAAGAGAGTAGCTGCACCAGGATGAAATGGATCAAGATTTCTAGATTACAAGAAAATAAAAAAGACCCATCAGATGAGTAAACAGACTTACAATAAGCACATAAGGTTTGCACTACCCTACAAAAAACAAACATAAGTGGCACTAACAAGTAAATGTTTAGAGAATGAAAAAAAATATATGTCATAGCCAGAGTACAGTGGGAAAAGATATACATTGACAAATAAATTAGGAAGTGAAAACTTTTTAAATGTTCAAGAACAGAATGGAGACAAGTTCTGACTTATGACTTTGGCATGTGGATGGACAGATCCAGTACTCAGGGGAAACCTTACAGTTGTGGGGTTGGACAGAAGATGGAAGAAAGGAAGCGGGGACATTGCTTCAGTATGTGGTTATAAAGTGGTTGTAGTTAGTGCACCCTAAGAGTTACAACAAAATCTTTTTAAGTTGAGTCTACAAAGCACCACTGAAAGTGCACTGACAGTACTACAGTACTTTTCTAGAGGAGTGGAATGGAGATAGGAGAATTAAAAATCAATGTAGGCAAAATTAAAAATTTAAAAGTAATTTGTAATTTTCCTAACTATACAAACCTGAGCTCGTAACTATGTACATATTGTACTGGCATAGCTGGAATCTAGCCATAAACTTTATGAGAGGTGTAACAACCCACTGCTAGTTAGTGAGGGTTAGACCAGGGGTCCCGCTCGCACTCTCACCAAGTGTATTATGTCACTGATTGTAGGTAGGACTTACCCGGGGATAGGTGATGGTGGGCCAAGGAGAGGTAAAGAGCTTCCTAATTTGTCATTTATTCCTACACATACAAACCCTTCGCTTTTTACTACTCTCTCTCCTCATCCTCAAGTGGGTGGGAGTCAGGGCCTTAAACTGGCAGGGAACTTGACATGGGTTACTACTCTGAGCTTGGGCAAGCTTGAGAGGGGTACCCTGGCACCTCGTGAACTCTTGGTCTGATAAGCTAGAAAGCTAACAGCTCAGGCAATCTCAGTAAACTACTGGAAACTAATCACTGTGACCTGCCCAAGTAAGAATATTGGAGTGAAAGCACTCATCTTACTTAACCTGGCCACTGCCCGACTCCCCTTCCCAGGGAGGACAGGGGCATGAAAATATCAAATATTTCAGGCCACACAAGGGAAATGGTTGTTACCTGCAATTGGAGGTAGGCTAGCTTGCAGTCCTCAAGATGCTGTTCCCCCAAGAGAGGGGAAGATGGAGGAAGGAAAGGCCAGTCATTTATCCATTCATCCCAGACTAACACTTGATAATGTCTGCCCTCGGCTAACTGCTACTTTTCCTGAATGGGAGCTGAAGTAGCTGACACTTGTACTACCGCCACGGACCTATGGATTAAGCATCCAGACTCCTGTGGATTATGTCTTGCAGGTAATGGGCTGTAAAAGTGTTCTGGTGATACCAGAGACCCACCCAAAGGACCTGCATCACAGAAGTTTTGTTTAAATGCTATGGGCATGCATACAGCCTTTAACATACAGTACTTTTGTGAGGTCTGTGTCTACGCTCATGTTGAGGAGAGTTGGGGTTCAATGCCCGGTCAATGACCTGGTGAATCCCCACTGAGATTATCTTTCAGCAACTCTTAACCTTGTCTGTGCTAACAAACAGCCTTTCGACACAAAGGCAAGCTCCAGTTGTTTGAGACCATGCCTCAATGCTCTTGCCTGACATCGTAACTACAGAACAAGGTCGGCGGTTACATGACAGAGACTCGAAATTCAGAAAGGCCCAAAGGTAGAATCCACTACAGTCAGATTCCACGTCTTAGCAATGAACTTGTGGACAAAGTTGAGCATTACCTACCCCCATCCCCTTGACTGGGCCATGTTGTAAGAGAGACCAAGAACATTCACACTCTTTCAGCAGAGGGCAGAGCAAGAAGGAAAAAGCATCATCTTAAGAGTCAAGTCATTATTGGAGGACTGACAAAGGGTTCGTAAGGAGTTCCTTTCAGTGTGTGTAGAATATGAGCTACTCTCCAAGGAGGTAGTCTAATTTCTAACGAGCAAGTAGGCTCCAAGACTTGTATGAGGAGAGAGAATTCCATTGAGGAGTTAATGTTAACTCGGTTCAATCTAAAAATGAGGTGGAAGTTCGAGCATTAGCCTTACCCCACCGAGACTGAGCAGTCTTTCCTCTGAGGTACAGTAAGAACTCTGCTATCATGGAGATAGTGGTATCGAGGGAAGCTAAGTCTTTTCCCATGACAACCCCACCTGATAGACAGCAAAAGACAACATACAGAGATACCCAGACTGGCTTTTCGCCGCAGCTTGCGAAAAGTCTGAAAAATACTGGAAAACCTCCAGGACTGAAGTAAAAAGTGACTGCCTCGTGGCTACCTCTGCAGGAGGTTGTTTGAGAAGGTTGGGAAGGGGAGGAAGTTCTCTTGGTACCTCTGTGGGCAGTTGTAGATCTGGGTACTAATCTGTTGGCTACCACAGCAGAGCTATCATGGTCATAGACAGGTCTTATGATGTCCATACCTTATTGATGTGTCTCCTTATCAGTCACAAAGGGGGGAATGCATAACTTCCAGGATGCTGATAGGCACCTTGCAGAGATGCCGGAGGATCCCATAATAGTGAAGAGTACCCTAGAAGTTTCCGGTTCAGAGATGTCCCGAACAGATCTATCATCGGCGACCTCACCCCAAGGTCAGGATTTTGATGGCTAACTGGGGAAGGCAAGACTCCTCGGAGCAAACTAAATCTTCACGCTCAGATTGTCCTAAAGGAATGAATCAGGCTGAACAGGGCAATCAAATTGTCTTCTATCCATCATAGTATTCTTGAACTAGTTGACAGGCTCAAGGAAAAAGCAACCTATTTGTTTAGATATTCCACTACCTTCATGCTATCAATCATAAACACTATAGTGTCTCCTAAAAGGAGTTGTTGGAAGTGCATGAGAGCCAGAAGTTCTGCTCTTAATTCTAGGAGGTTCATGTGGCATTGCCCGTTGGAATCTGACCATAGGAGATCATGTGTTGCAACAAGTAAGGCCTCCCTTTCTTTTGATTTCTCCATGAAGAGCATCAAATCTGGGGGAGGAGAGAAAATGTCTACTCCCCTAAGGAGGTTAGTATGCTCTACCCACCAATTCAGGTCTCTTGCTTAAATCCTATAGAAACTTGGAAGTGCAGAAGACCAAAAGGTTTTCAGTTGCCACTGTAGAGAATGAATGCGTAGACAGCCGTTGGGGACCAGACGATTCAGGGAGGTCAGGTAACCTAACAGGCACAGCCACAGGTGTCATTGTAACAAGTCTCACTTGAGGAAGAGATGCCGCTTCCAGTCTCTCTTTCGTGTATTGGGACAGAACAAATCTTTGCCTCTTAAGGTGTTTATTTGTATTTATAGAAATGTGAGTTCTCATGAAGGCAGCAGAGAGGACTACTAGCGGTTTATGGTCATCCCCGATCAAAAAAAAAAGAATAATAATCCCGGTATAAGAGAAGAGTCTCCCGAGTCTGCTAGAATCAATAACTCATCTAGGTAGCGAGGAGGGAAAATACCACTGGCATGGATCCAGGTTGAAACCAGAGTGAACACTTCTGTGAACAATTGAGGGGTTGTAGACTGGCTGAAGCACAGCCCTTGTACTGGTAAATCTTCTCTCGAAGGACAAATCTAGGTACTTTATTGATGTTTTGAGAGCCAGTGTTATTAAGAAGTCCATTAGTCTGGCGACCAGCATGACCATTACCACCCAAAAGGCAAGGACCTTTGCTGACCAATACAACCAGAAAGGGTGAGGACCTTTGCTAATCCCTTCACAAAGTGACAGGGTATCACAGAACGTAAAGTCAATGAAAGAGAGAGAGAGAGAGAGAGAGAGAGAGAGAGAGAGAGAGAGAGAGAGAGAGAGAGAGAGAGAGAGAGAGAGAGAGAGAGAGAGAGAGGACGGGATGTAGTACCCCATGCAGAGAACCGACGCTGACCGAGGTTTGCCCCAAAGACACTCAACTTTATACCCTGTGCTTCAGGTATCTTTCCATTGGTAGCCTGAGTGGGAGGAATAGCCCTCCTTAGCAGGAGCTACCACATCTCCCACTATGCTTCTATCAACATTCCTGTTTAAGGCCTTCTTTCTTATGACCTTGTCTATGAAGAGAGGCCCTCAATGCAGGTGGCGCCGTTGACTTTCCCCTCTGGTGCAGCAATCCAGGCATTCTAGAGCCCGCATTGTGGTGCAAAGAATGGAGAAATAGTTTGCACAAGCAAACCTCCCCGGTGAAAAACTAACTTTGTCCTCTGATGCCATCAGCCAATCACAGACAAAAGGTTCTTCTAGTAACTCTAAAGAGGCAGAGAGCTCTCACATCGGAACATGAGTGATTCAGAGCTATCTGGGTAAAAAACTGCTCTACTAGGACAGCTGGTCGAACCCAGTGACTGCATCTGCTAAAACCCCAGAAGTGTTGGCGAGCTCAGCGAGAGAAAGAGGCAAGCATATCTCTCAAATGAAAGAATTTCCAACCGAGTGCCCAAGGGTGCTATACATACATATACTAAGGCACTCCCCCCAATTTTGGGGGTTAGCCGACATCAAACAAATTAAAAAAAAAGGGGGGGGGGACCTTTCCTCTCTACATTCCTTCCAGCCTGACAAGGGACTCAACCGAGTTCAGCTGGTACTGCTAGGGGGCCACAGCCCACCCTTCCCCGTTACCCACCACAGATGAAGCTTCATAACGCTAAATCACCTACTGCTGCTACCTCCACGGTCATCCAAGGCACCAGAGGAAACTGCAGGGCCTACCGGAACAGTGTCACAATCGATCGCCATTCATTCCTATTTCTAGCACGCTCTCTTGCCTCTCTCACATCTATCCTCCTATCACCCAGAGCTTTCTTCACTCCATCCATCCACCCAAACCTTGGCCTTCCTCTTGTTACTTCTCCCATCAACTCTTGCATTCATCACCTTCTATAGCAGAGCCATTTTCCATTCTTTCAACATGGCCAAACCACCTCAACACATTCATATCCACTCTAGCTGCCAACTCATTTCTTACACCCGTTCTCACCATCACTACTTCGTTCCTAACCCTATTTACTCGAGATACACCAGCCATACTCTTTAGACACTTCATATCTCAAGCACATTCAATTTCTGTCTCTCCGTCACTTTCATTCCCCACAGCTCCGATCCATACATCACAGTTGGTACAATCACTTTCTCATACAGAACCCTCTTTACACTTATGCCCAATCCCCTATTTTTTACCACTCCCTTAACCCTGGATAGGTACGGTGGGTCGTTTGCGACCCCGAGCGTAAAAAAAAAACAGGTTTTTCTCACGTGACTCACCCCTGTGACTGAATTTGTGGGTGATCGACCTGCAGGAGGTGTCTCCCCTACACGCTCTAGTAGTGTCCAGATGTGCATTGCTGTAGCTGTACTCCTTCCCCGATTTCTGAGACGCGTCGGGGTCGTTCGCGTCCGAGTTTACCCTTCTGAGGTAGTTTGCATAATTATCAAAGTTATTACGTATTATGAAATTGTCGTAGAATGGTGCAACTTGTATAGGTTATCAGTTGTGGAAAGTCTTGGTGGATTGTTTGGCTACCATGTGCATGTTTTTTTTTTTAGTTAAAATGTCGTTCATCACCACGAGGACCATTTTACCGCGAGTGCCCCTTTTTCATTTTTTTTCATTTTTTTGCCAAGTCATTTTTCCGTAAGATATTGCCAAATAGTGTCGTAAAACTTTTGCTTGTTTAGTGTTGGAAAGTGTGTCTAGATGATCTGGCTACCCATGCATGACTTTGTTTTTGTCAGATACGACGTAGTTATTGGTATATTGGGTATTTAACTGCGGTTACCAATTTCTGTTTTTTTTTCAATATTTGTAAAAATTACTACGTAGTAAGGAATTGCCGTATATTATTCTTTTTTTTTTCATGTTTATGTGTTAGAAAGTGTGCCTTGATGGTTGGGCTAACACGTGCATGTCTTTTTTTTTATCTGAGATGTCGTATATTAGAATGTCGGGCATTTTACCGCGAGTGTCCCTTTTTAATTTTTTTTAATTTTTTTGCCAAGTCATTTTTCCGTAAGATATTGCGAAATAGTGTCGTAAAACTTTTGCTTTTTTAATGTTGGAAAGTGTGTCTAGATGATCTGGCTACCCATGCGTGATTTTGTTTTTGTCAGATACGACGTAGTTATTGGTATATTGGGTATTTAACTGCGGTTGCCAATTTCTGTTTTTTTTTCAATATTTGTAAAAATTTACTACGTAGTAAGGAATTGCCGTATATTATTGATTTTTTTTTCATGTTTATGTGTTAGAAAGTGTGCCTTGATGGTTGGGCTAACACGTGCATGTCTTTTTTTTTTATCTGAGATGCCGTATATTAGAATGTTGGGCATTTTTCCGCGAGTGCCCCTTTTTATTTGTTTTGCATTTTTTTGCTTAGTCATGTTACCGTAAGGAATTGGCAAGTAGTGTCGCAAAACTTATATTTTTATAGTGTTGGAAAGTGTTTCTAGATGATCTGGCTACCCATGCCTATTTTTTTTTTAGCCAGATATGGCGTATATATAAGTATGTGTTCGATTTTCCTGTGATTGCCATTTTTTCGTTTTTTCCCATTTCTTTCAAAATTACTACGTACTAAGGAACTATCACAGAGTAATATTTCATTTATATGTTTATTTGTCGGAAAATATGCCTTGATGGTTTGCCTAGCACGTGGCTGAAATTTTTTTTTCTGAAATGCCGTATATTAGAATGGCCATTTTTCCACGAGTGCCCCTTTTTATTTGTTTTGCATTTTTTTGCTTAGTCATGTTACCGTAAGGAATTGGCAAGTAGTGTCGCAAAACTTATATTTTTATAGTGTTGGAAAGTGTTTCTAGATGATCTGGCTACCCATGCCTATCTTTTTTTTAGCCAGATATGGCGTATATATAGGCATGTGTTCGATTTTCCGGTGATTGCCATTTTTTCGTTTTTTCCCAATTCTTTCAAAATTACTACGTACTAAGGAACTATCACAGAGTAATGATTCCTCTAGATGTTTATTTGTCGGAAAATTTTGTTTACTTTTTTTTTGATTGAATATCATCAAATTTTTTTAGCTAAAATATTGTTTTACATTTTTTTTTTTCGATTTTATTTCCCTTCAAAAAAAATTTTTTGGGTCAGAATTTTAATTTTATAGTCGTAAAATAATCGACAATTATCCAGCAACCCACCATACAATTTTTATGCATATCCAATAATAATTAGATTAGTAAATAACACCTTGAAATTGACATACCCTTCCTACATTTCAAGTGGCAGATTAGGGAGTCTGAGTCAGTGTGGTTGGCGGCCATTTTGTGGACATATCCGAAGCGTAAGCTGCCCTATCTATATATATTCTTGTTCCCTATAGAATTTGTGATATTTTGGTATATTTTTACCTGCATAAATATCATATTATATATTAAATATATGTATTTTTTTACGAAATTTCCAAGTACTCAAAAAATTACCTTTAGATATGGCCCCTGATATAAATGTAATTTACAAAATAATGAAGATTTTTTTACATATTTCTATTTTAGGATAACATATGTTTATTCCCTAAAAAAATTAGCCACTTCCTATTTCATTTGGGTACCCAAAAAAATTCATGAAATTTGGACAATTTTTTTTGGCCAAAAAAAGTTACCCTTTTTTTCTCATTTCAGATCTTCACCTCCATGGGTCTGACTTCATCCAAAATACATCAAGATGTGTCCTAAACATTCAAGAATCAATTCCTAAAAGGATTTGTGTATATATGTATAAACTTTTTTTTTATGAATTTTTATGTCAGGTCTTTTTTTTTCTACTTAATTTTTTAAAATATTTATAATAAATAGTTTTTCTGCAGATGAGTAGTATTTATCTTTACAGTTGTTTTAAGCATTCATTGAAGTTTTTTTTGGCAAAAGAAAAAAGGAGGTTACTGCAAAATCTGATTTTTCAAGAATTTTTTTTGGCGTCGGGGTCGTTCGCGTCCGAGTATACCCTTAAAGGGGTGTCCGAGGACCGTACCTATCCAGGGTTAACTGCCCCCAATACTTTGTGTCCTTCATTCACTCTCTGACGTACATCTGCTTCCAATCGACCATTTGCTGCAACAATAGACCCCAAGTACAGTACTTAAACTGATCCACCTCCTCAAATAACTCTTCATTCAACATGACACTCAACCTCGCACCACCTTCCCTTCTCGTACATCTCATAACCTTACTCTTACCCACATTAACTCTCAACTTCCTTCTCTCACACACTCTTCCAAATTCTGTCACTAATTGGCCAAGCTTCTCTTCCGCATCTGCAACCAGCACAGTATCATCTGCAAACAACAACTGATTTACCTCCGATTCATGGTCATTCTCATCTACCAGTTTCAATCCTCATCCAAGCACTTGAGCATTCACCTCTCTCACCATTCCATCTACATACAAGTTAAACAACCATTGGGACACCACACATCCCTGTCTCAGCCCCCCTCTCACCAGAAACCAATCGCTCACTTCATTTCCTATCCTAATACATGCTTTACTAACTTTGTAAAAACTTTTCACTGCTTGCAACAACCTTCCACCAACTTCATATAACCTCATCACATTCCACACTGCTTCCCTATCAACTATCATACGCTTTCTCCAGATTCATAAACGCAACATACACCACCTTACATTTGCTAAATATTTCTCGCATATCTGCCTAACTATAAAAATCTGATTCATACAACCACTACCTCTTCTAAAATCACCCTGTACTTCTAAGATTGCCTTCTCTGTTTTATCCTTAATCCTATTAATCAGTACTCTACCATACTTTTCCAACTACACTCAACACACTAATACCCCTTGAATTACAACACTCATGCACATCTCCCTTACCCTTATAAAGTGGTACATCTACTGGTACCATTGACAACACTAAACACACATTAAACAATCTCACCAACCATTCAAGTATAGTCACACCCCCTTCCTTCAACATCTCAGCTCACACCATCCATTCCAGATGCTTTTCCTACTCTCGTTTCATCTAGTGCTCTCCTCACTTCCTCTCTTGCAATCTCTCTCATTCTCATCTCCCATCACTGGCACCTCAACACCTGCAACAGCAATTACATCTGCCTCACTATTACCCGTAACATTCAATAAACTTTCAAAATATTCCACCCACCTTTTCCTTGCCTCCTCTCCTTTTAACAACCTTCCATTTCCACCTTTCACCGTCTCCTCAATTCTTGAACCAGCCTTCCTTACTCTCTTCACTTCTTTCCAAAACTACTACTAATTCTCTTCATATGAACGACCCAATCCCTGACCCCACCTCAGGTCAGCTGCCCTCTATGCCTCACTTACCTTGCGCTTTACTTCCACATTTTTCTCTCTATTTTTCATACTTCTCTACACTATTACTCTGCAGTCATTCTTCAAATGCCCTCTTTTTCTCTTCCTCTTTTACCTTCACTCCTTCATTCCACTATTCACTGCCCTTCCTCATGCTGCCTCCAACAAACTTCTTGCCCCACACACCATTTGCAATCCCAACAAAATTTTCTTTTACTAACTTCCACTCCTCCTCTAAATTACCAGTTTCTCTTTCTTCCACTTCGTCATAAGCCATTTTCAACCTTTCTTGATATTTACTTTTTACCCCAGGTTTTATTAGCTCTTCAACCCTCACTAGCTCTTTTTACACCCCCCTACTCTATTCCCCCACTCTTTTGCTACAATTAATTTTCCTTCCACCAAAAAATGATCAGACATACCGTTAGCCATACCCCTAAACACGTGCACGTCTTTCAATCTTCCAAACATTCTTTTAGTTATCAACACATAAACCATTAACACCCTTTCTTCCACTCTACCATTTGCCACTCTTACCCATGTATACTTGTTTTTATCTTTCTTTTTGAAAAAGCTACAACTTATCACCATCTCTTGCTCAACACATATCTACCAGTCTCTCACCACTCTCATTTTCACCTGGTACGCCATACTTCCCAATGACGACACCTACCTCTCCAGCGCCCACTAGCATTTAAGTCACCCATGACAACTACATAATTCATTCTACCCAATCCTTCTACACACCTAGTTAATTCATTCCAGAACTCATTCCAATCTTCTTCAATTTTCTCACAACCTGGCCCATACGCACTGACAAAAGCCCAACATTCCCTGCCTAACCTAAGGTAGCTTAAAAAGCAAACTTCTCAAATTGATCACTATCACGTCAGGCAATGTCACAAAGCAACTGCTTCTAAAAAGCGAGGTTGAAACGTTGCCTCAAATGTACTCGTTAGGATGGAAGTTGTCTGTCTCTCTCCACAGAACGGTAAACACTGATGGAACAGATTATCTCTTTAGAGGATTTATGATATTAAAACGAACCTCCCAAGTTTATCGCTACAAAGCAGACTATCTGTTACAGTGTAACTGCTTTCGAAAAGTGAGGTTGAAACGTTGCTTTAACCGTACTTGCTAGGATGAAAGCATGCCCCCGACTATGAACCTACAGAGTTAATGGTTAATGGAGTCTTGAGACTCTGTTGCAAAGTCTCCAACATCAGAAAAACAACTGCTCAAGATGCAAGAGTCAACAGTAAAACAAATCTCTTAAAGTAAAATCAACAAGTTCCCAGTAGGGGCACGAGACAGGGTTCCCGAGACAAGAACCAAACCAAAGGCGCCCTTACGATGTCCCGGGGCCTCAAGCCTTGGAAGCAAAGCCTTCCAGAAGAGTTCCTAAGCCTTCCAGAAGAGTTCCTAAGCCTTCCAGAAGAGTTCCTAAGCCTTCCAGAAGAGTTCCCGTCACCTTTTGCTTTTGGGGCTCAGCCATGAAGGAGTCAAGAAGACAGGGCATCTCCTCCCGAGGAGCCTTCCCAGGAGGCAAAGCCTGTGGTGGGTCCCAGCAGAGTAGATAGTAGCTCTGGGAGTAGAATGGTTGATCTGTTATGCATGAACTCAACCAGCTATAGCTGGTAGTTATCCATAAATGAGACCACCCTCAAGACCCAAAACCCATGCCCACTCTCGGGTGAAAGGTATCCCCTAGAAGAGGAATATCCTGTTTTCGGATCTCTCCATTCTTGATTGTTTCAACCGAGATAAGTTCCAGTTGTTTCTCCAAGTGAACAGACTTGCCCTCGATCAGAAGTCGGAGGAGGACCTGAGGAGAATGGAGGAGCAGCACACTTGAAGGCATCCCTCCTATGCCTGGGTTCTACAGGTGGGCAGGGGCTCCTCATTAAACCTGACATCCAGAGGGGTACGGCTATTGGCAAAAAAGGGGCCAATGGAGATGGTGTTAGAACAGGGATGATAACTGCCAGATTCATGGCTCTTACAAGTTGTAACCAAAGTGTATCTTTTGTGAACCAAGGTGCATCCTTCGTGAACCAAGGTGCATCCTTCGTGAACCAAAGTGCATCCTTTGTGGATCAAGGTGCATCCTTTGTGGATCAAGGTGCATCCTTTGTGGATCAAGGTGCGTCTTTCATAAACCAAGGTGCGTGCTTTGAGAATGAAGGACAGCTGTAGGTTCTCTATGGGGCAATCACAAGACCTTTCTTCTTTTGCAAGAGCACCTAGGCATGCATGTCCACCACCGAGGTAAAGCATGCAGCTGGAGAAGCAATCAGATCAGCAGCAGTAGGAGTTTGCCCCCCCAACCCTGCCCACCTTGCAGGCGGGATTAGCAAGTGTGTGTCGAAGCGCATATCTCCCACTATCCCAGTATAGTGACTATAGTACAGTATAGTGAACATGCATGCCAACATTTGCTAGAGAACTTACAAGAGGTTTTTGAATTGCCTTTCATACTCCTGAAGCAGGCCACGTATGCTTGAGTGGATACGAGCAAAGTACAGAGGTTTGTTTGTGATGCGTACTCGTGAAAAGCAGAAACAGTCAAGTTTACCTCAAAGGGGTAGACATCTGGGGTAAGGACCCAGGAGGGCTGCATGCAAAGACTTTGTGCTATAGAGGCACGGTGGGGAGGCTACGATTACAGGGAGATGGCAACCGCCATAAACAGGGTGCTTTGTAGTGCTCAGCTTCGAAGGGCTGGGGGGAGACACTGACGAATCAGGTATCCGCCTCCGAGGCACTCGAAAGGAAGACCACTCAAGTGAGGAAGCTCTTACATTGGCAAGGACACCCTACCACAGAGGGCGAAAGAACCAAGTCCCTCCTGCTGAGTAGACTCAACATGCTGAAGCCTGTCAAGGCATACAAGGAGAACCTGCCTGCAACTAAACTGTGGGAGAAAAGTCACTGAGGGCGTTAAAACAAAGAGCATGAAATAATCTGGAGGAAACGCCACTCCAAAGGCTCAGGGTGGAAGGCCTAAGCCAGTCCCCTACGGAGGTAGGATGGACGAACTAAATTCAAGTTTCTCCTGCTGAGTAACCCCAGCTGGTTGAGCAATCTAAGCCAGCATGCTCACCCCAGAGGAAATGCGGGTCCGGCAGGACTCCAAGGCGAACCAGCAGTAACTAACTCCTCTGGAGGTGGGGATTTAGAAAGGGTGCCTCTAAGGGGCACAAGACCACCTTGAAGGAATGTCACTCCAGAGGCTCCAGAGGGAAGGCCAAGGCCAGCCCTACGGAGGGTGGGAGGAACAAAATTTCTCCTGATGAGCAGACTCAGGAGTGCTGAGCAAGCTCTACCAGAACACTCACCCGGGATTGATCGCAGGCCTGGCAGGGATTCCGAGGAGAACGCTTCAGTGGGGCACGAGACCTGCTGGAGGGAACACCCCTCCAGAGGATGGGGGGGGGAGGCTGTGGCCAACCCCTGCTGAAACAGATGTGCACTCCCACTGTGCCCCAAGCTGCATCACCTCCAAGAGCCGTTCTTTAAAGGGGGGACCGGAAAACCCCATGGAAGGTCAGAGATGGTGATGTCATACAAAAACGAGAGCCCTACAGTCGGAGCCGCCGCTTTGCTAAAAAAATTGACCAGGCCCTCTGAAACTAAGGGTTATCCAGGAGTCAATCAGGCATCACTATTACTTGTTCTTCCTCTGGAAGACTGAACGAGCAGAGCCCATGGGGAGGGAAAAAGGCGCGGAAAGACATCGGGAGTTCTTCGCCCTTGGGGAAAGGAAGACTGAACGAGCAGAGCCCATGGGGAGGGAAAAAGGCGCGGAAAGACATCGGGAGTTCTTCGTCCTTGGGGAAAAGAATATTTCAAACTACTATTTCCATCACCTACCAAACCAATCTCCTGGGAGAGAGACTGTATGTCCGAAAAGCTTCAAGCCATAAGCAAAAGTGACGTACAGTAATACACTGGGCGAGTGTGTGAGCGGGATTTGTCGGTCTACACACACTAACTAGCGGTGGGTTGTTACACCTCGCGTAAAAATTTATGGCTAGTTTCCAGCTACATTGAAACAACATACCCATGGTAAAGAGCTAAGCGGTTTGTACAGTATATGTGTAGGAACCAACAAAATGCTAAGTGACTAATGAATGCACAACAAGAAGGGCAAAGATGAAAGTGATTGTTTTGGTTCTTTGAACTGAATTCAAGAAATGGTGTAAATAACAACAGGTGCTTTGACTCGCAAAAAACACTTTAAAGGTGAAAAGGTATTCAACTTAACATCACATGTTTGTTTAGTCAGCCCTATTGGAAAATTACTCATTCAAATATCTCATAAACTAGGGATGCTAGGAACCGTCCAAATAGCAGCCCGAGGTCAACTGTCCCTTTGGAGAAGGATGCACATCGTTTCAGCCGTTGCTAGGCTATCTGGTTTATCTTGTGGACAAAGGATGTCTGCACCAAGAACCTGAAATGAAGTTGTTTATTTAGTATTTGATTTAAATTAAGAACCTTCATACCACTTAATATGAATTATTTTCCAAGAACCTCTAATGAATTTACATAAATGTCAAAAGATATTTACTCAAAAGTGCAATATTGACATATCATTTTAAAGTTCCATACATTTACAAGATCCTAATCATCATTATTATAATTTCTCCCATTATCACAATATATATTAATCTTATATTATTAGTATTATTGTGCTATTATCATTATTATTATTACTAGATAAGCTACAAGCCCAGTTGGAAAAGAAGGATGCTAAATCCCAAGGGCTCCAACAGGGACAATAGCTCAGTGAGGAAAGAAAATAAAGAAAAAAAATAGTGTCCTTCAGTGTACCCTCAAGCAAGAGAATTCTAATCCAAGACAGTGGAAAACCATGGTACAGAGGCTATAGCACTACCCAAGACTAGAAAAAAAAAATGTGATTTTGGAGTACCTTTCTTCTAGAAGAGCTGCTTACCATAAGTAAAGTCTTTCGCTCTTACCAAGTGGAAAGTAGCAGCTAAACAATTATAATAGAGTAGTTAACCTAACGGGTGAAGAATTTCTTTGGTTATCTTAGTGTTGTCAGTTGTATGAAGAACAAGGAGAATGTGTAAAAAAAATGAGTGGTAACCAGAGCGTAGTTCTAATCAGGGCATTTTTACACAGGGTACAATAGGCTTTCTAATGAATCTAGACGGATAGCTGCTAACCAAACTATTTTGGATTTAAAATATTCTTCTTGTCACTTAAGGATGAGGTATTAACAAAAACTTTGAAATTCTCCTCATTATTAGCTTATATCAGGAGTTCAAAATATACTGAAAAAATAAGTTCCTAAAAATCAAGCAAAGCAAGACAAGCTATATAACTCCAAAGAACAGACAAATCCTGTTGAATTAAATGAAAATTAACTAATAAAAAAAAGTCCATGATTAACACTAACTCGATTCATGCCCTTAGAATTACCATAAAAAAAGAAAACTAATTCATTAATGCAGAAGCCCATTAACCCTTTTACCCCCAAAGGACGTACTGGTACGTTTCACAAAACTCATCCCTTTACCCCCATGGACGTACCGGTACGTCCTTGCAAAAAAATGCTGTTTAAAATTTTTTTGGCATATTTTTTATAATTTTGAGAAAATTCAGGCATTTTCCAAGAGAATGAGACTAACCCGACCTCTCTATGACAAAAATTAAAGCTGTTAGAGCAATTTTAAAAAAATATACTGCAAAATGTGATGGAAAAAAAAATCCCAGGGGGTTAAGGGTTGGAAATTTCCAAGTACCCTGGGGGTAAAAGGGGTTAAATAGAAATCAAAGTGAAGAATATTAAAAAAATCCAAAAATTTCCTCTTCATTATGATGCACATGAACATTAAAAACTAAAAAGTAACATTAAGTCCCTTTGAAGTAAGTGGCTTTGAATACTTACCACATTTCCCAATTGTGCACTACTGTATAGCGATATATATATAGAATTACTCTCGATTTAAGTTACAAGATAGATGATTCTACCAGGCCTACATGCTTCAGCCTAAGGAGCAATGATCTAGTAACCCTAAGGAGGAGACATAACATTTAAGGGGAGATAGGAAAGTGTCTTTAACCCAAGAAATAAAATTTCTGCTGGTCCTAACCACCTCACTAGAATATTGAAATAATATAAACAAGAACTAAAGAAACTGACTTACTTTCTATGACTTACAATCCCTAGCAAATAATGACAATGGGAAATAAATTCCCTAACATGCTATAACTTCTCCAGCAGCAGTGTCTTCCAGCAAAAGCTGCTTCAATTATGCAACCTATATTATCAATACTTGCATCTTCTCTTGAGATCTTTGGGAAAATCATATATAAAGCAATTGTCACATTCAACTAATGATGATCTACCAGCTTGGCTTTATACAATGGACAACAATATCACAGCTAACTACCATGGTCAATGATCACAATTGTTGAATCAGGGAGTAAAAAATTGACACCTATTATCTTTGTTTTGCCAAGTCTTAGGCCCTGTCTACACTACCGGGCAGTCCTCGACGGGCAAACAGTGATACCAGACCACAATAGTTAGTAAGGTTGAGGGTTAATTACATCAGAAGCGGGAAAACCACAGACAGGGATCTGGCATCATAAAGTGTTGCCAGATCCCTGCCTTTAGTTTTCCCGCTTCTGACGTCATCAACCCTCATTTTCACTAACTATTGTGGCCTGGTATCAATGTTTGCCTGTCGGGGACTGCCCGGTAGTGTGGACAGGGCCTTAGGATGAACACTATCATTTATACTATGCCATAAACGCTAAGAAAACAAACAGATGGACCTGCAGAAGCCTGGCTACAAAAAACCCTTCCAAAAGGCAATCATTTCTGGTACAGTATCATAGCTAATTGAGCATGGTCCTACAGAAGCTTGGCTACATGAAACCCTTCTAAAGTAATCTTCTGGTATCACAGCTAATGGATCATCATCCAAGCCCATCATATCAGGTGTCTCCCAAGGATCAGTTCTTGGTCCTCCTCAAAATCAATGTATGAATTGCCATTTGCTATACTGTATATATCCACATCTTAAGCCATACTGAACTAAAAAACTGATGAGCTTCAAAATGACCTACATACTATAATAACCAGATCAACTGTTGAGAAATAATTCTAGCCCTCATATCTGGTTACCAATCACAATTATTCTACAATATCTATACAAATGTCATTAGAAAAAAAATAAAACTGAGTTATCGTAAGGTGGTCTACTCACATTGACAGAATCAATGCAAAATTTCATAGGCAATTGAGGGAACTAAGGACATCAAAAAGAGATGTTGACATCATGCTAATACTATGAGTGGAATTTAGACCAATTATAGGATACTGATCACCAGTACAGTACCCCACCGTGGATAGAAAGCTACCTAGCTTCCATATTTCACTATATTGTACAGGAAGGAAGCTATGCTCCTTGCCCACCAGTGACCTAATAAAGTGAGAGCTTATTGCCTTTCAATTCCAGTAATCCTAGCGCATGCTGGATGACCATTACCCCAATTCTATACCATTACTCAGCCAGAACTGCTCAAGTATATCACATGCTTTATTTAACACAAAATTATCACCAGCATTTCATCTAGCAGTACCAGCTGAACTCTGTTGAGTCCCTTGTTAGGCTGGGAGGAACGTAGAGAGTAGAGGTCCCCCTTTTTTTTTTTTTTTTTGTTTCATTTGTTGATGTCGGCAACCCCCCAAAATTGGGGGAAGTGCCTTGGTATATGTATGTATGTATGTATGTATGTATGTATTTCATCTCAATAATTAAAGAACCACCAATAGACATACTGAAACAGATGCTAGGTTTTTATGGCTAATGACAAATCACAATCACATAGGTCATTTCAGTAAGGCATTGGGTGGAGCTTCCTGCAGCAAAATACCCATCAGGAGACATTTTGGGATCAAACTGCTAACCTAAATTTACAAGGTTCATCTGAAATGTTTTCCATGTTGAGATATGCTTAGAAGACCCCATAGAGAATTGAAAAATTCAAATTTTCAAGTTCTATGATGTAATATACAGTAAATCTTAACCGATAAACATTAAGTGTGAGAGGATCAATTAGAAATAATTTAAACAGTAAGTTACACAGAAGCATCACCATAATGAATTATATAATCCATCTGGATGGTATTAATAAGTCAATTTTACTAAAAGAAAGTTGTACCTTTTCGACCCAAGTCAGTAACATGATTTTTATTATCTAGATATATTTTTAAAACACTGCACTCAAATAACGAACAAATATGGTAGCTCACTAGTCATTTATTAAAGTTTAATGAGAAATTAACCAGAATTTAGGTTGTTAATGTATAACATTCTAAAATTTTAACCAAGACAAGAATGGGGGAGAATCCAGGTTAAAGACTAAACTAGTGGATTAAGAAGGCAGTAGAAAGTAGCAATCAGGCTAGCAATCTATTCTTGCAGGTAAGGGAAGCAAGTCCCCTAAGCTATAATCCACTTTTGCGCACAATCCAAGAAGGATTATGTGCTCTGGGGCAGAGGCATTAATAAGAACCTACTCTGCCTTAATCCATATGATAGGCTAACTTCTTTGGGCTCTATGTACCAGTTAGTAAAGTTTCTGATGGTACACAGATTCAAAAGCCTTATTGTTTGCCTCGCTCATTGATTCAGGCCCATCTATAGCTAAACCTTAGTATTTCCACAATCATGTCTGCTCTTTACAACCTCCGGATTATGCAAGAGAGGACCAGGTTAATAGTTAGGATCCTAGTATCTTACCTGTTAAATAAGTGCTCAGTACTTTTTACCTACCTCTGCCAACGAAGTTGGGAGGTGGTTATGCTTGATTTGTGAACACCTTCCTGGCCACAATTTTACTCAGTGATGAAACTTTCAGGGATTAATTATGTTGAGACATGGAAGTGATTCAATATGGGAAGTCCTAGGTCAATAGGCCAAGGTCGAGCTAAAGGTCAAACGAAATATCCCGAACCCCAAGTTCACATGTGGTTGTCACATGGCTTTGAAATTTGAGCTGTTTAAATCTATTGTGATAGGCAAGATGGTTTTGAGAAATAAGCTACCGTGGCAGAGGTCTGCACTCTGCAAATCTTTTGGTTTATAAGTTGGCTTAGGTTGTTCATAAGGATCAAAGAGCACCAATTCAAAAATCATTTAGAAGTCTCTGATCAAGTTGAAAAACCGTTGCATCATGAACCAGGTAGCAGTGGCTTAATACCATGTGTAAGTTTTGCCACATCTATTTTACAATGGCCATATTTATGTTGGAGCTACTACAAGGATAAAAATAAGCCAAGAATATCTCCTGGTAGCAATTGAACAGCTTTTGGAGCATTATAATGAGTCAGGCCGCAGTTCAAGGCATCTATTTATATGTGCAAATATTTCCGAATACTGTACAGTATATATTTAATAGTATGTTGCCAGATATCCTAGCCTACTCTAACATTATCGATGTAACTTGAGATGACTTGCGACTTAAGTAAATATATACCTAACCAACAGCAACAAAGTTTTTAATAAAGATTTAACAGCATCTGCTCAGGCAATGGTTTCAACATAATACACACACGTTACTGTATTTCTCATTCTTGAATGTGCTGCTAGACTTCACATGTGAAAGTGTTCCTTGCCCTATGAAAGTGTTCCTTACCCTGTTCCTATCTGACAATTTTTTACTACAATTCTGAAATACAAGAGCACCTTGTCTCTAGCGATCTACCACGCTTTTCAGAATAATAAGGTCCTAAGGAGTCCCAGAACCAAGCAGTTTTTTCTTTGAGGTTTCTAGCTACAAAGCTAAGTGAGAAAAGATAAATAATATGGCTTGCAGTGGCCAAGCAGCTAATGATTTAGCTATAAAAACTGTTCTAAATCACCAGAAAGATGAAGTATTTTACTGTCCAAATGCTAACACCATAGCCACAGGCTCTATTCAACAAGAGTTGCTTTGCTGAGAATATTCAATCATTAAATTTCTTGAAACTTATATGCCTATAGATTTTAAGTATCTAATTTAGAGTAATAATTTACAGTGCCTTGGGTTTAAGATTAAAAATGGATACTGGCAGACAGTAACTTAACTGATACAGTACCCAGAAATGTAACAGATGAATTTCCTAGTTCCTCAACTTGTCCTGTACCAGGTACTCAGTAGTGAATGACAATTTCACCAAATGTTATAAATCTATCTAGAAACCAAAGTGCCATACAATTTAGACAATAGGTAAGACTTTCTCCACCCAAATCCCCGACAGGTGCAGATAATCCATGATAGCTTCCCACCCTCCCCGGAATACATCAGGTAAGAAGGGTCTAGAATGCTGAACTCCCAATGAAACTAGACAAACTAGGGTTCTATGATCATTCAATCAATTCAAACTGATTTTGAATAGGGATAATGCCAGTTTTGTTCAACTCAGAGCCTGTATCCACAACTGTATAGTCCTAAAATGCCCCAGTGACAACAAAGAGGCCATAGTTCGCGGAGCCTCATCAATGTATGCACCAACAGATTTTTCAGGTTTCAAATCACCCATCATTTAGAAAGGAGCGAGACTTCATATTAACCAGGACTACCATACCCATCAACGAGTTGAGCAACTATGGCATGCTTGACACTTTTCTAGAAATTTAAAAAAGTCCTCCAAGAACAGAAGTACTATACCCACAGGAAAGATACCATGATTATAGTTTCGTATCACCCTATGAATATCCGAGGATATGGCCTTAGGCCAAAACACAGGCATTTGAATGGGCTAAACTTCATATCGTTCATAAAGAGTAGGGGCTTTCCCAAAATCGAGATAATTGGGTTACTGAAAATGGGTATCCATCAAATATACATCCAACCTCCTCACTACCCCCAGGACTGCAGTAATCTTCATTAACCCTTTTACCCCCACCATAAGGTTAAATTTCGAGCACATTTTGCTATATATTTTTTTTCAAATTGCTCTACCAGCCTTAGTTTTTGTCATAGAGAGGTCAGGTTGGTCTCATTCTTTTGGAAAATGCCTGAAGTTTCTCAAAGTTATCAAATACATGCAAAAACATGTAAATAACAGTTTTGCAAGAATGTACCGGTACGTCCTTTTGGGGCGAAGGGCGAAAGGGTTCAAAATACTCTAACAGTACTGTAAATGTTCAAAATTGAAATTTACTGAAGATGCCTCTATCCAAAAGAAAGATCCACTGCAGTTCTATCTCAATCTGATTGTCTAATGTATGAATCAAGTTTTGGAGAAGGAAATGGCTTTCCAATGCTAGGGACTAGTAGACCAATCAAGAGAGCAAAGTGAGAAAGCATTCAACTGTGTTCCTAGCATGACCAGAATGTAAAACAAAAACTGCTTAGTAAAAACTTAGGCCAAAATAAACAGAGGTCCCCCTTCGACAAAACCACCTTCCTCAAATGGGACTAGTGATATCAAAGGAATACCAAATTCCTTTAGTTCACGTTTTCGAATGGCCACACTAGAGGACATGACAGAAGCTACCCAACAGGAACAACCATGTTGTGAAAACTAAGTCATACAATTTATCCACATTACTGCATAGCCTATCTTCCTTGAAAACATGGCATTCCCCTAACATATGGCTTCAAGTTTATTCACTAAAACAATAATAAAAGTTACAGCCAAACTAGGTTGAAAGTAGCAAAGATGTACAACTCTCAGCCGAAATAAAAACTGGGCTGGGAGCTAGGCAGAAACCTAGGTGGGAGTGGCTTACCCTAACCCCACCAGCAATTACAACCACCTCTAAAAGTAATTTCTGTTTCAGCTTTGCTTAAATAACAGAGTTACGACTGATTTGTATTAGTGTAGGAACAAAGTTTCAGGTTAATACTAACAAGGAGTAAAACCATCAGACATCTCATGGATTTAATGTGTGGGTGCCAACTCTTAGATTCTTCTGACTGCACCTTTGCTCTATATTGAGTGAATTTAATAACAGAACTTGAGTTTTTTTGCTCAGCAACTGAATTTGTTTTTAAAATCCCTAAATACATAGGCTAATTACATTAAAAGTTTAAATATTAGAAATTGTATCATGTGATTGAAAAAAGAATAGCAACAACGGTTGTCTCAAAAATTACTGTTCCACTACATTTTTGTAGCTGATTCAGGATTTTCCATATCATTTGTTCCCTCCAAATGCTAGGTACGCACTTAGACCAGCAAGGTCAGCATCAGTGTACAGCTTACATGTGCAATATTTTCAGATTAAATTCCAACAATTATTTCCTTGGTGCTATGCTTTCAGGTGAACCATTGTTAGGTAAAACAATCAAAATTATTAATTCAACAATTAAGCTATAGAATTCTACCTATCAAACAGATATTGGGCATACAAAGATTAGGTTTAACAGATCTTCAGTGTCAAATCTAAGTTACTGTAACTAACCCATTCCATGGAAGAAATATTCTTATCTACTTTCAGTGTCAAATCTAAGTTACTGTAACTAACCCATTCCATGGAAGAAATATTCTTATCTACTTTCAGTGTCAAATCTAAGTTACTGTAACTAACCCATTCCATGGAAGAAATATTCTTATCTACTTTCAGTGTCAAATCTAAGTTACTGTAACTAACCCATTCCATGGAAGAAATATTCTTATCTACTTTCATTGGGTATCAAGATCTTAACTTTCTAGTACACCAAGCTTATTAAAGCTACCCTCATCCAACCCTGTTATTTAAGCAAGAAAAAGTTGAATCAGCTACCCCATATAGTTTCCAAAGTGTCAAACTTGAGGCTTTTAATCCCTTAAGCACCAATTTTAATACAAGTCTTTACCACAATAGGTTACAATTTCGGTTCAGTCCACCACCACCAGGATGTCCAACAAGTGGAGGGTCAAAAGGTTAAAGGTTAAAACATTAAATGATTAATAATAAAGTTTACTAGTATCAAATATAAACCAGATACATTAAATGATTAATAATAAAGTTTACTAGTATCAAATATAAACCAGATAAGTTAAAATTTCTTACATCAGCAATAAAGACTTGCTAGAACTCCAACATCAGCCTTTCAAACCAGGAAATTCCGGAAGAAACATTTCTTGATGTAGACCACTGAATAATTCTTAACAGAACGCTTATCTGAAATATAAAATGCACAAACTGTAAATATTTGCATACAGGTAGTCTGTACAGTAGTAACTAATGTATTAATGGATATGCACTAAAACGTACACAAAGAAAGTCATACATTTAAAGAAAGTCATACATTTACTAGGTTTTTTCCATTTTAATAAATTCATATGCAATAACCTAAGAAATTGCATTAATGTTTTTGTTATTCAGGTGTAGCATCATTAACGTAAAAATATTTAAGAGGCATTTATATATATATAAAGAAAAAAAAAACTTTGAAGAAAAAACACCTTTAATGTGTAATTCCTGTTGCTTACTAATATTTGAATTACCATGTTTACTAATTTTCAAATTAACAGTAGTTTCAAAAAATTTTAGGACCACAATTACTATAAAAATAACATTGCACTATTTGCCAAGAAATTTCACGGTAGATTAAAACCAATAAATTTGTCCACTAAGCACAGTTTTGCACAAAGCACGACAGCTCATTGAACCCGAGGATTAATATTGATGCCTACAACCATACACAGCCTTCAGTATCTTCCATGTGAATTTTAATTAAAAAATAAATCTGAAGTAAAGCAAGTCATACTTGCCAAGGAAAGTGACCAATCTAAAAAACTTTTCAAAGTATCAACAAATATCAAAAGTATGTAGACTCTAAACTTCCTATGACAAGCATGCACCTTATGAAATTTCAAAATTAGCCAATCATTTCACAAGGCCATAATGTTAGTTTTGATAATTTCTTCACCCTACTGTCGTTCCCCCGCAGGACAAACAAGTCATCCTGATCCCTTGAGTAATGTCGCATCAAGATGGAAAGGTCTAACCTTTAGTAGTGGATGGCTGGATCCTGGGTTTTGCCTATGAACTGACTAAAGTGAAGGAAACCTTGTTCCATCACTCTTTAATGATGAGCAACATACGAAAAGCTATGTAACTAACCAATTTATTGCTGAGGTCCCAGCCTGAAGAAAAAGCTTGATCCATATAAGACTACTTTCGAGGGGTCAGAGATTATGAGCTGAGAATCCAAGCGATTTCCCATTCCAGGAGCTGGAGTTTTGAGAGGACAGGTGTTTGAAGCTGCTCATAAGCAGACAATTCCCACTTAAAGGAAAGGTCTAAGAACTTAACCCTTGGAACCTGGCTGAAGTCCAGGCAATAGCTTTTCACCACGGAGACAGGAGCATCTTTCAACGAAGGTACACCAGGACAATCAACTCCAGAGGCTCAGACAGCAGAATTATCCTATCACCATAAATGGCAATAGATGGCCCACTAACCAAGTAAAAAGTTGCAGAGGATCTTCGCAATACCTAGATATCTCCGATAGTGCGCCTCACAGATACTGATAAGATGTTGCAAGTGGCTTCCGCCTCATTGAGACTACAGGAATACCAGTCGTGGTACCTCTGAAAGTTTGGGCTATTGAGGTAGTTCCCTTGGTACCTCGACAAGATGCATCAGTAGGTCTGAATACCATTCTAAGTGTGGCCACTTGGGAGCCACCATGGTTATCCTAGGTTATAATTCTTCAACTATCTGTTCAGCAACCAAAAAATAGGGCAGAAGGGCAAAAAGGCATATGCATTCTTGTCCCAGGATTTTGAAATACATCCTCCAATGCCATAAGCTAATCCAGAACTGGAGAACAGAGCATTGGAAGCTGCATTGGTAACTTTTTTATTCAAGTTGCAAACAAGTCTATTGATGACTAACCCCAAAGAGCAAGAAACTTGGCTGCCATGCAGAAAGATCACTGGCCATGGCACCTTTCCCTGGCAACTGTCCACTAGTACATTCTTATTGCCTTGAATGAACTTCACAGACAAATCTACGGAGTTATCGAATAACCAAGTGTCTCATTCACTCGAGGGACAAAGTGTCCCCCTGCTTGTTAACCTAGGCCACCACTAGTGTTGCTCATCAACACTACCGAGGGCTCTATTAAACATGTGACAATACGCTAGATACTTATCAACAGCTGGTTGATATGCAGGAGCTTTATTCCATGTACAACATTCCTGAGACTCAGGTTTCCTCAGATGTACATGCCACATGTCCTTAGAAGGCCCTTTACAGCATGATCTCCAGAGGCACGGAGTCTAGCGGAACTCCCTTGGTGATGGTTTCAATCTTTCAACCACCCAGCTAGGTCATCCAGAACTTTTTCCTTAGGAACCGAAAGGTAGGGATGTCTGTAGTGGCTATCCAGTGATGCTACAGACCCCACTGTACCCTTCACTGGTAGAGATGCCCGTAATCAGCGATGCTTCAGATCACTGAACAGATAGCTGGTGGAGGTGCCCGTGAGGAAATAGCTTCGCCAAATTTAAAGATGTCCCAGAAGACATTGCTGCTGTGAAGCCAGAAGTTCTAGATCATTCAGAAACTGTTGCATTACCTCCCTGAGTCTGCTGATATGATAGTCTGATAGAAGACACTCACTGTTCTTATGTTTATCAGCATAGAACTACTCTATTGATCACTATCGAGATTGAAACCAAAGGGAATTGGTCTTTATTCTGGAGTAAGTACACTACCTCCTGGAGGATGACAGGATAAGCCAATCATTGAGATACCTTAGCCTACCAATCCAGTTGTGGGTTTAAGACAGTCACTTGTCATCTTTAGGCCACTTAAGTGTGAACATTTAGAGATCGGTCTATAGTCTAAGTACAGCTTTAAATTGGTACAAAATTCTCAACAACAAAGGAAGAGCTCTAATTGAAAATCCTTCAGATCAACAGCAGGCATTTAGTTTTCTTTCCTGATAGTGGTATCTGTCCCAGAAGACTTCAAAAAACAATTGTGTACCACTTTGACCAATGGCCCAAGAGACCTCCCCTTCCCTTTAGAAGGGGAATGTGGATTTCAGCACCTGTTTCCTTCCTACCTTCCTGGCTCTTCCAGTTCAGCAGTGAAAGGGAAAACATTGTCCCTGCCTTTCCTAGATAAGCAGCTAGAGGAGCAGATCAAGCTCTGGAGGCTTAAGTTGAAGATGGGGTACTTGGAAGCTTTCACCGTCATTACCCTCAAGTCTTGGGCTCTTAACATACCTACTTGATGGAGCAGAGTCATGACTCCCCTTACTTAATATTTCCATTGTAGCCCCATGTCCTCCTACAGGGTAGGAAGTGCGCTGCAGACTCTTAATAGGGTATTCCTTATGCAGTGCGAGCACCTGCTTGTCTTTCCCTAACTGTCTGGTAAAGTGGGAAGCCACTTTATGACTTTTCATGACCCAATTAGCACTGATTTACCAATTGACGCTTCAAGTACGTCCCTGCCTTGGTACCCCGAGAAAGTATTTTTCAGTCATATAAGAACTTGCCAAATTAGTCCTGGAAAATTGTGCATCAACCAACAATTGGTTGATCCAGGATGTGACAAGGCTAGCCATTGAAACTACATGATACAAGACAAGCATTGAGAAAAAAGCCCTCATGCTTGAGTGTCTTCTGGCCATTCTGTTATTACTGCTACTGCAGGATCAATTGTTGGAGGTGACTGATCTCTTTCTTCCAGCAAATAGAATATTGGTTGCTGGAAAAGGCTGGGAGCAGGATCTTAGTTGAGCAACTGGGGGTAGAGAATTCCTCCTAGTCAAGATTTGGGAATTCACCCTATCAAAAACTGACCACAATGATTAGGTTGGGTGTACACCCTTGGAGGGTGTCAAGAGTATCAGTGGTAGTCATCCTGCCTTTGATGGAAGCCATGGTAACTTCCAATGACCTTGGATTCATCTTCCAGTGACATGGTACCTGAGCCTGGTGCTGTAAGGTCTACTGTCTAGACTAGCCCCAATCAAACAGTCAAATTTAAGAGGCAGCAGTACAGTGTGAACTTAACTGTGGACAAAGAAAGTTAGGGTTGCTCTATCTGCCAGCAACCACACCAGAGTTAAAAGTTTTGAATGGCCATACAATCTTCACTGAAGCCTTACTCCCATTAGAGGAGAATGGTTTGTATACGTGTAGGACGACAAAAATTTCCTCCACTCCCTTTAATAAAAATTTAGGGGACCCCTCCCCAGAGTAAATATTAACACAACCCACACAATTATTATTTTATTCATATCAGACTTCTTGCTAAATTACCCTATACATAACTTTTGTAGCAGTATTTCCCTCTTAATTGATTTCACATTTTCCCTTAGCAATGGAACCTGGAAGCTATTCGTGAATCAAGATGCACATCGATACCTGGCAAACCATAATTCATCAGGGAAATTGACAGGAATATGACCCAGCCCAATGTAGTGTGTGCCACAACAAAGGTAAGCAATTTGCCAAATTCAAATCCCCACGTGTGCCCATTGGTAATTATAAGCAAAAACGCTTAGCTTTTACAAGTTTTAGGTTATTTTACAATAATCTGGAGGAAAAATTAAACTGAGGATGTGGCGTTAAGTTTATACCGCATTTTGTGCGTAAAAGTTTTATGCTGTTGGAAATAAACATTGCACTAAGCTTTATTAAGTCTTGCATAAATCGCATAAATCACCAAATTATTTTAATAGATATTAGTAATCAGTTTTCCTATGTAGGGAGAATTGCACTGGAAAATAAGGAGTTTTCTATCCTAACACCAACCTAACAGGGGTGGGGCTTCACCTATGCTCTCACTCTCTCTGATAGGTAACAATGGCTTCTGTTAAACCTTTAATAACTCTTCTGTCAATGTAACACTATTCGAGGTGAATGTAGTTTATCGTGACAGGGCCATATCTTTCTTACTAGCCCAATCTTTTTTCCTTATGGGGAAGATGTGCTTTACTATGATCAGATATACCATAATATGAAGTTATTTTATATTTTCTTAAGTTCAGCCCAAGAAAGCGGTCCGGGGGCTCACTCTGGCTAGGGGTTGTGACCTGGGAACTACTAGGTTCGGTTAGGTTGGGTTTGTATGATAGCGACAGTGGTTGGGGGGTTGCAGGGGGACGTTAGCCCCCGTTAGGTCATTAGGAAGGTAAGGACATGGCTTGTAGGTCAGGTTGGGGGGGGGGAAGTTTGGGATAGTTTTAAATTTTTCTCGGCGTGTCCCCATAAACTACAAAGGCTCCCACTATTCCTTACCTTAGGTCTAGGAGATTGAAGGCTGATGTTCTCTGTAGCTGGTGAAGGTGGTAAGGGAGGGCTACTACGAGTCTACTTCCCATTAGAATAATTTGGCAACGTCTGAGCAGATCATTTTGATGCCGTTGTCTTGGACTCTTGGTGCGTTTGGGACTTGTGCTGTTGAATAAATTGGTATAATTAAATGTTTTGAAATTCTTTCCCAATAATAATTAAAAAATAAATAAAAAAATGATAGTTAAGATTAATTCCTAGCCTTTATAAACATTAAAAGCCATAAATTGCTTCATACACAAATGCAAAATGCCACTAAAACAAGACTTTAAACCTCCTTCAGATAAGATATTTTGATTTCCCTAATACTCCTACAGGTCAGTGAATGCCAGACTCACCGGTGGCAGTCAAGTTCTAGCAGTAGTTTAGATATTTCTGAATAGATCCTCTAATTTATACAACTTTAATCCAGTCAACATTTAAGGATCATGAGAAAAGGGTCAAGTCAAAACAGTACAAAAGTTAAGGTAAAAGCTTCTTTCCAAAAACTGGATTAGCGTACAAATAAGTTAACCCTGGTTATAATAAAACAACCGATGCTGTATTTAACCTGATAGGTACTAAGACCGATCAAGGGTATACTTGCAGTACATTGCTGGTCGACCTGTCCCGGGAGAGCTCCCACTGTGACACCTTGATCCACGCTAATCAGTGACCACCTGCTCTCCACCCTCACCTCTCCACCACCACCACATGACCGACACTTAAAAACCACTGAACAAACAACCCACAAACATTCCCCTCTCTTCTTTTCTTCCAATAAGAGATACAATGCCATATTAACCCGTTTACCCCCAGGCTATTTGGAAATTTCCAACCCTTAACCCGCAGGGGGTTATTTTTTTCCCAGCACATTTTGCAGTATATATTTTTTTAATTACTCTAACAGCCTTAATTTTTGTCATAGAGAGGTCAGGTTGGTCTCATTCTCTTGGAAAATGCCTGAATTTTCTAAAAAAAAATACTGATAAAAAATATGAAAAAACTATTTTTTATCACATTTTTTTTGCAAGGACGTACCGGTGCGTCCATGGGGGTAAAGGGGTGGCTTTTGTGAAACGTACCAGTACGTCCTTTGGGGTAAAAGGGTTAAAAAGGTCACTCAAAACCAGCAATATCTAAAACCAAAACCTTTATAGCTACAATTCCATAAAATTTCAAGACTGAAAATCAGCCACGTTTAAAACCTAGACTTTCTTGTTCACACAAGACATCTAAAATAAAGATCCATCAATCATAAAACATGTGAGTGAACACACCAACAAGACAACACTCAACCAAGCAACAACATATAGATCTCAATATTCCCAAAGCGACCTGTCCGAAATACAGTAAGCAACTGTTCACCAGATACCTCCCTTTTTGTCAGGCAATTAGCAAGCTGGGATGATCCTGGTAAGTATTTAACTTGCTTTATGTCATTTTTTAACATCTTTATTGCCCCAAGATCAGTTCTCAATCTTCTATCACTCACCAGTTTGGTAGAATAAATAGCCTCCACCAAACTCTTATTATCCACATAACCAACAACCGGAACTACGGCACTGGTGTCAATTTTCATCAACAATGATCTAAGGTTAAGTGCCTCCTCTAATCCTTCCAACAATGCTAAAGTCTCAGCCGCCAAGGTCGATCTAACTACCCTCTATCTTGTTTACATGCCAGGTAAGAGAGCTTGATCTATTCCCATCAGTAATAAAAATAACACTACCCAAAGAACTACTAACCCCATCAGGTAAATTAGCTGATGATGCATCAGTAAAAACATACAAAGACCAAGGATTATCTATGCATGGAAACAGAATACAAGACTCACACTCTTGTAGCCTTCTCAAAACCTTTCTAGCCTTAACTAAATCCTCCACGGTTGCATGATTTACTCTAGTTGAAAGCTCCACCATATCGAAAGCCACATCAGGTCTTGAACCCAACACAATCCAATTGATTGCACCTACAATAGACCGATAACTTGTCTTCTCAATTGCTGAAAGTTCCGAACCCCTTTGCGAAAGCCTTTCTTGATCTAATTGTTCCATCTCCACACTATATAACTACTTTGATCAAGCAAAATACCCTGTTTACTTTGCACTATTCTAAAACCCACATAAGAAAAATTACCTCCCTCAACCCTACCGTCAAGAAACCTACCTCTCTCTCTCTCTCTCTCTCTCTCAATGGTTCCATAACTTCCTCCCTGAAAACACTCTTACCTGCATGCCAAATGTCATCTATGTGAGTAACCAAAATGCCCTCAAGTTTTCCCTTTCTGGACAATTTGTAAAATAAACTTGGCTCAATAACACTGTTGACATCCTAATCCTTGCATCTCCTCCCTAACACAAAATTGTCTGGATGCATCTCCCAACCCTTAGAGGCACTTTTTTAGTTTCCACACCACATCCCTCTCAAGGTCCCTTCCCTGAAGGAAAGCGGATTTAATATCCGTAGTTCTTATTTCCCACCCCAAACTAGCTACCACTGTCAAAAATAATCTGAGGGCACTCTTACCCACTGTTGGGGAATCGCTCCTTAAAGTACTTTCTTCCTCAACCCTCGCCACCAAACGTGCTTTTATCCCAGAATCTTTCCTAGTCAGAACCCACCTGGTTGAAATATACTTCTGACCCCAAAAAGGTACCTCCTCATAAGAGCCAAAGTCACAGTCTTTTCAACTCCACTTGTTTTGCTTCCTGACACTCAGACGTGTTCTGTTCGGCTTTGGTAAGAGTTGTAGCATATATTTTCCAACAATCAATCTCTTGCCTTCGAAGTCTAATCTTAGGAACTGAAAGATTCTCACTTTCATTTTACCTCACTGCTTTCAACCCCATTATCAGTGGCAGCGGCTTCCCTTAAATCTGACTGAGCAGACTATGTCAAGTCCCACTCCACATCACCCTCTAATCCTTCAGCTTTATTACCTATGTTCCCAGCACTATCAGATTTAAATTACTGAACTCCAACCCCTGCTTAATAAGTCTATTGGGTGATACTCTAACAATTGCACCCCTATGCATTACAAAGATCAACCTACCATCCTGACAAATGACCTTCCCAGCCCCAAGCCAACGATCATGACCCTCCCGTTTATAACACAATCACCAAGCTGGAAAATTTGCTCCGCCACCCTAACCTTACTCCTCAGAGCCCTCCTCACTCTCTCCTCGGCTTCTGTCTGTATGAAGGCCTGCCTAGATGAATGTAAAGCACTAGATGCCTAGCAAATACCTCACTGGTGGTCTTGCCCTCCAATACAGGAACCTTCTTAGTCATAAAGTTTGGAAGGTTAGGGTTTTCCC
The DNA here is from genome assembly GCF_036898095.1 of Palaemon carinicauda. Lineage (NCBI taxonomy): Eukaryota > Metazoa > Arthropoda > Malacostraca > Decapoda > Palaemonidae > Palaemon > Palaemon carinicauda. Next base: position 48,486,088 of record NC_090741.1, on the reverse strand, counting down.
CAAAAACCAACTGGTGGCTGCTAAAGCCATTCCTTATCTGGAGGGAATTTCTTGCCATATTTGACCACTTGTACACATTTATAGGAGTTCAAGGATATTGAACTTAATTTAACAAGCATGTCAGTGACTGCATTTATTCGCTCACACCCCATTCTGAAACTGACTTTCCGCAGCTGTTGTGTTAAGCCTTACATCTAAAACTTTAGCTACATCCCTTATCTCATCTGAACTGAATTCCCCACCATTATCATGCAATACCCCCTCCATAACCCCAAAAGTTCCCACCCAAAGTTTCAATATTTGATCAATCACATTAGTGGCTTTCTTCCTATCTATGAAAGCCGACTGTGTATCGAGACCACATATCTATAAGATAAAGAATCCATTTTCCCTCCTGCCTATATTTCAAATCCATAGCACCAACCAGATTAAATTATTTTGCCATGCCACTGGTCTAGGAGTTCTCTTAAATTGCTTACACAAAACAAGTTATTCTCAATTCTCTCCAAATCATGGGCATACTGTTCCAGACCAATCCCAGCATCACTCTACAAAGCTTCCAGCTTGCTCTGCCTTGGGTGAGCAAACTGTCTATGCAACTTTAATAGGGTCTTTAATCTTTCAGAATCTGAAAGCTCAAATTTTACCGAGTTTACATACTCAACATTGACATTATCAAGAGATATACAATTATGTCCACAAGAGGTATTATTCAAAACTACTGGTTTGCCTAAAATCTCCGCAGTGTCGTTTTCAATATCCATCTTTACCTTGGCAGTTTTCATAGCCTGCCTTGATAGCAACATAGTAATGTCAGAATCAACAATGTCAGTTTTAATGGTTACCTTATTCGCAACTAAGGAAGCCGGTAGACTACACTCCCCAAGAGACTTCAACTGAGTACCCCCCCCCCCAAATTTGAACACCCTATTAAAACTTAAAGTCGCGGGTTTTAGGTCTCCACTGAGACGATTTATATAGTTCTCCTCGGGCAACCTCCCCCCCCAGGCACCACCCTGGAGTACCCCTCGGTAGAAGGTCTCACGGTATTCGCGTCCCTGGCGGGGACCGAACTCGGGACCTCTGCAATAGAAATCCGCAACGCTACCAACCTTGCTATCCGGAGTATTACTATCTGTGGTCTCGACTAACAACCTATCCTCCTCACTCAATGTACTCAAATAACCCTGAAGCCACGTTTTTCCACAAACGGTACTTGAACATGCACTGTCTAAAACAGCACAGCTACCTCCTGGCTAGTACAGCGGTAACGTGTTTGCCTCGCATTCGTGTGGCAAGAGATCGATCCCCGCCCAGGGCCGTGAGTTTAAGCTGTTTACTGGGGAGGCTACTGCTGTGGTAGGGCACAACAGTGGGGGGTTGGGCTTGCCCGGCTGACGTTCTGGTGAGTATCTATTCTGATGGAACTGGAACTGAAACCAGACACCTTTAACCTTTACCCGCCTCAATCCAAAATCTAGCAATCACTAACTTATCAAATCCCGTGAATAACACTATACTCTCATCAGCACTAGCACCCACTCCACACTCATTACTAACTTCATCAGACCCTTCACCCTGACTAGTTGTGTACACTGTTTAATCTTTCCCAACTATCTGGGCAGACTTTCACAAAATGTCTAAAAGAACCGCAACCTTTTGCAAGTTAAAGGTCAACCATCTGGTCCAGTTGGGTTCACAGGTTTCTCCCCACGCTTGCCAAAACCAGAGTATCTACCTACACCCCTGCCACGCCCAGTCTTTGTCTCACCATGCCATGGTCTAAAATTCTTCTGTTCAGAAGCTATATAGGTCGGTTCTAACTTAATAACCTCCGAATCCTGGCTAAGCCTATTCCCCCCCACATATTCCCTCTATGAATTTTCTTTAAGAGATCTCTTGACCTGCTCATACAATGTGCTTTTCTCTTGATAATTCATACCAGAGATGACTAGCAATTTCTCTTGCTTTGTTCAACCTTGCCTTCCTCGGCAATTTGAATGCAAGAATTTCAGATGGTAATTTAAGTCAGTTTCAATTCTATAGTACTCGAGATGAAAATTAGTAATAAATCGATCAATATCCTCACTAGAACCTCTGCAATAGTCCTCGAAATCTTCAAAATTTTTGAAAATTATACTCCAACTCATCCTTCCCAAACTGTTTATCTAGAAATGTAATCAAATCCCTAACACCATCAACACCCTTTAGCGTATCCAAGCTTAGATTCTCAAAAACTCCCTCAAATTAAAATAATAAGTTTCAGGCAAACTCGAAGCCAACACAATACCCAGTTTCTCCTCTAACATGTGTCACCACTTGCCAAGCCTCTACTTTCTTAACAACTTTTATCTCTTAATTTGTGTTAGTGGAATTTTACCAGTCGCCATCTCAACATAGTTAAGCTTAGGTCACCTAAATCATAAAAAAATAATCTGTTCACTTAACACCGCAACACTACAGCAAACAACCCCACAACAACACAAGTCACAACCAGAGGTAGCCCAGCCTGACCTCAACCCAGAGTTGCCAGGTTTGCTAAATATAGAAAAGGCCAAGTTCTAATCAAATACAGTTTTAAAAGGCTAACTTATTGGTGGGAAAAGGCCATAAGTATAGCATTTAAGGCCAACCTTTTTTTCATGATGTTACTCAAGGCCAACCAATTTCAAAATACCAAAATTGGAGGCTTTGGGCCTGAAAAGGCCTACCTGGCAACTCTACCTCAACTATGAAATCGACATTAAAGACATCAGTTCAGGTCTGCAAGGCTAGCACCAAAAAAACAAATGTACACACTTTAAATAATTAGGCTATATACTATTCCCACAATGGTCCACTTCATGAAATAATCCTACACAGAAAATAATGCTATAGATAAAGCACTGAATTTTTTCATCGGGCTATCCCGTGGTCGAACGTTGCTCTGCTACCATTGAGGGTATACTCACAGTACATGATACATTGCTGGTCGACCTGTCCTGGGAGAGCTCCCGGTGTGAAACCTTGTTCAACGATAACGAGTGACCGACTAACCGACCTGGTCCGACCACCTGGCATCAGGCACAAGGTTGCCAGTTTGGCCTTTTTCAGGCCAAAACTCCTCGATTTTGGCCTTTTTTCGTGCCAAATATCTTAATTTGGCCTTTTTGAAATTTATTGGCCATAAATGCTTTATTTTTTGCCTTTTTTCTATTAGTGGTTTGGCCTTTTAAAGCTTCCGTTGTTTAAAACTTGGCCTTTTCTCATTTAGAAAACATGGCAACTTTGGTCAGGCACCTGCTCTGAGTGCTCTCTAGGGTTGACAGTATCTCGACTGGATTATCGTACATGAGCCTTAAAATTGTCGTTTTTCAACTAAATAATCGTACACAGTTTCAATATAATTATTAGGGAGTTACATGATTGACTTATTTGAAAATATTTTAGTATAATTGTTTAATTAAACACATTTGTATATACCTATGGTATGTATCGTACATTGTACTGGACCTAAAATAATCGTACATGTATGATAATTATCGTACGCATGGCAGCCCTGCAGTGCTCTCCACCCTCCGGCCTCACCTCTCCACCACAACACGTCCCCCCCCCCCCCAAAAAAAAAAAAAAACACGACCGACACTCCAAACCACCGAACAAACCACAATCAAATACGTTTGAAAATCCTAAAAATATTAATTTCGTTTAAATTATCTTTAAAATTGTTCCTGCCAGTCATCGCCATAAGACTGGTCATTGAAAAATATGCGTTATCAAAGAGTAACAATAATGCATAAGTCACTCGACCAGGGCTCCCATGACTTTCAAGGGATTACCCAATTTACCCCAGATATTACCTAAAATTTCTGAAAAATTACCTTAAAGCTCAAAACTCAAAAAAATATGACTAACAAACTATTTTGTTAAAAATCTGGAAGACATTTTTATACACTTAAAAGTCTATGATCAATTGATTACCCGATGAAAAAAATTACCTTAGAATTACCTACAATTACTCAAGAAATTTCCTTGAATCAACCAAAATTAAAGCAGCAATTACCTTTAGAATGAGCATTGCATGAGACTTTCAAAAGATTATCTCAAATTACACAAAATTTCGAAAATTACCTTAAATACTAAAATATGTAGTATGATTAACAAAAACCCTTTTGCTTGAAAACGAGATAGTTGGGAAGGAAGGGATTTTGAAGGTATGAATTTGTCAATTTTGTGACCCTGCCTGCGTAGTATGTAAATTTAAAAATTTAAGCATTGTTCACAAGGTGTTAATCGAGAGAAATTCTTTAAAAAGATTGACAAGTTCTTTAAAATTTAGCACCTACGTCCAGATTATCTTGAAACTGCCTAAAGAAATTTCCTTAAATCAAACAAAATTACTCAATTTGAAGAAATTACCTTGTGAATGAGAGCACTGCTTGCAAGGCCAGTTCCGGAGGCATAGAAAACGGGATGCTTTTCATATTTTCTATGGAGTCTTATTATTAATACTTGAGAAAATTTGCTGGTTTTTACTCTGCAATATCTCTTCGCTCGCGATCAAATCTCATTGTTCCTACGTTCTGGCAAGCGGAACCAGTTTCGCTAATGGCGTTAGCCTTGTGGACTAGTATTTCAGTGTTAATTATCAATTATACAAACAAAGTGGGCGAATAAAGACTTATAATAGGAGAGTCGAAGCTTCGTGTTCTAGCCTATGTTCGAAGATGAACTTTGGCTTTAATTTCCAATGATCAGACTAAGTATATCAAAATTTTTCTTCCCAAATTTAAATAAAATAAGAGCTATAATTATATTATATATTCCAATATGGTAAACAAATAAAGAATATAAAACCTTGAGCCCTTCTGTTCGAATAAGTAAATTACTACGATGTGGAGGGAGGCTCCTATGGACTGTGCTAAAAGGAGCAATTTTTTTTTAATATATATCTAACGGTTGATAGGTTTCTGTTAGTATATGGGATTCAAAATATTGCATTTGCAAAGATAAAGTCAAATTGGAATCACAAGATCCTTCCATATTACACTACTATAATGACACCTTAGATTCGCTAGTAGAAACCTTTACCAGAGATTAATGAAAACTTCAAAAGTCCACCATTGCCTTAATTATAAAATTACAAACCACGAAGTTCAGGTTATTTTAAGATTATAGACGTTTGTTAGAACTAATGAATTTTTTAACATGGATTGCTTCCAAAAACTTTAGAAAAGCGCATGATAATTTTTTACTAGCGGCAAATTAATTTCACAAGGGAAAGAAACGGGAAAGAAACTTACATGCGTTTAAAGTTCTACTTAAAGCATGACTAAAATTAAGGGTTTCATTGTAGTGTATTACAGGGCAATGCAACCTAGGAAAACAACTACTTTTTCTTATATACAAAATTACGCTCTTCGAAAATGACTCGTTCCCGTCGCAAATGAATAGTTTCAAGAAATATATATATAAATCTATATCTTCCGATAATGAGGGACCCCCAGTGGGAACTCGGGGTTTTGGGTGGGGAAAACATACTGGGGAATCGATATATAAACGTAAAACAAGCCTTTTCTTCTCTATACATTACCTTCTTGAAATTATAATAATCGGAGGAAAATACAAAACAGTATATCTGGATAAACTTTGGAGGTCAAATTAAGAACTGAATAGGAACATTAATCCCAATGTTACATCTTCAAAATACACTATCCTCCCTTGGAATATTTTAACCTTTATAATTCTGACAAAAACCGATAATCAGACCTACGTTGGTCTATGGCATTAGTAACCCAGTCAATATTTCAGAAGTACCACTGCAGCCAAGGTCAAAATGCATTAAGCCTTCACTTGAATAAAACCTTTTTAATTCGACAAAAGCAGTCAATTAGAATAAGTAAACAACTATTTCAAAAGTACCACAGCTACTAAAATATAAAATGCACTGTAATCCTTCCTTCGAATAGTTTAACATATAAAATCACTACTACGCATTAGTAAACCAGTAACTTTCAAAAGTAGGACTATCACTGCAACTAAAATGCACTAAGCCTACCTAGGAATAGATCAAATTTTCTAATCACTTCGGTAAAACAGTATTACAAACTTCCATGAACGCCAAATAAAAAATACGTAAATAAAACAATTACCTTTCAATAAATGGGAAAACCAGTCTGCCACCATCCAATCCTGTGAGTAAATGGCGAAGAAATGGAGACAAAGGAATTTCTTTGCTGAAGGAAAATATAATATTCAAGGACGATGGAACAAGTGAAATATTTTTGGAGACTCGAATACTTTCTCTGGCGTCCTTGTAGAATAGGTGGCGCCATCTATGTTTGGGGATTTCAAGTTTCAGAGACATTGGAAGGAGTGACGTAATTTTGGGATTTGAATATTAAATTTTGTTCCCTTATGAAATTTGTGGCGCCATCTATATTTGAGTTTCTCAAGATTCAAGAACACTGGAACAAGTGAAGTATTTTAGGAGGATTTGAATATTTACTTTGACGTCCTTGTAAAATAAATGGCGCCATCTATATTTGAGTTTTTCAAGATTCAAGGACACTGGAACAAGTGAAGTATTTTTGGAGGATTTGAATATTTACTTTGACGTCCTTGTAAGACAAATGGCGCCATCTATATTTGAGTTTTCTAAATAATACACATTGAAAATGAGGTACTGTAAACGCCCCATACCAGAAATATAGTGGTACTCAATTATAAATAATATTCTAACTGATATAGAAAAAAAATATGAATATATCTGTTTAAAAAGTATCAATTTCTGCACAATTTTCTAAACATCTGCGAAGATCAGCTTCGCTTTTCATATCTTAATTATTATTATTATTATTATTATTATACAAGCTACAACCCTAGTTGGAAAAGCAAGATGGTATAAGCCCAGGGGCCCCAATAGGGAAAAATAGCCCAGTGAGGAAAGGAAATAAGGAAATAAATAAATGAAGAGAACAAATTAACAATAAATCATTCTATAAAAAAGGCAACAACAGTAGGCCTATTCATGAAAATCATTCTGTAAATTATTTTGCTAAAATCTCAAGATTTCTGTTTCTTACCTAGATCTTTGGTTCACAGGAATGTTTAATGAAATCTAGATACAGTGAAGACGGGGCTTCAGTTTTATTCTTATACCTTGCATTGGCAAATTTTTTCTATATATTGCAGATATTGATCAATATGGGACATTGTAGCTACTTGACGATTTAAACGTTGTACAAGCTGTGCCCTAAGTGCAAGAGATAATGCAGCCTGTGATTTTAGCTTCCTGGATGCATTCTAAATGTTGTAAAGGCAAATCTGAACGAGTACTTTTTCTTAGACATGACGGAAGAAGACATCTAACGGTCTAACCTAACTTTGTTATGCATGTCTCTGACTCAGTGCAGGGTTGCCACTTTGACTCAGCTCTGTGTTGTCAGGTATGGGGATTTGTCCCTAGATTTGGGGATTTTGGGTGTCTGACGGGGATATTGTAAAAATTTCTATGAAGACTCAAAGATGAGTAAACCTTTATATTGTTGCAATTAGTTTGCTTGCGCTTATATGAAGTATATTGAGTAATTTTTATATTAGTAAAGCCTACATGATTAAGACAGAAGAGAATATATATTTTTAGGTTCTTTTAAGGATTTTTTATCACGAATTTTAGGGATTTTTATACTATCCCATCTGGCAACAATGGGATGTAGCCTCCAAATTTAAATTGAAACAATTTATTGATGTAAAAATGCGTCAAAAGGAGCTGTTAGTTTTGCAAGACAGCCCACTCAATCTACAATTTACATAGATGAACAAAACGTAAGTACAAAAGTAAAACCCCAGTGATAATTTAAAAAAAAAAAAAAAAAAAAAAAAAAAAAAAAAAAAGTTTCTAGTTTTTATAATTGAAAATTCAAATTCAAACAATTTATTGATGTAAAAATGCGTCAAAAGGATGAACAAAACCTAAGAACAAAAGTAAAACCCCGGTAATAATAATAATAAAAAAGTTACAACTACTTTTTACAAATGAAAACACTTTCTAAGTAAACAATTTCGAAATTACACAAAGCGAATTTACACAAACTTCATAAGATTATTGATACTTTCCTGTAATTGTCCCACCACTAATTTCCGATATAACCCAAATACTATTTGTAGGTTATTATTTAATTTGTAGGTGGATAAAATTCAAACCTAACCTAACCTAACCCAATCTAGCCTAGCCCAACCTAAAAAATTATATTGGGGTTATATTGGTAATTAATGGTGGGGCAATAACAGGAAAGTATCCAATTATTTCACAGGATTTAAATTACACAATATTTATCATAGTAATTATTTTCATGAAACAAACATGCTAGTAAAGACTCCCAGCTTCAATATTTGTTTTAATCAATTTATTGGGCCCATTGACGTCAGACATTTGAGTACATGGTAATACAGTAATATTGTTCACATTTACATTGTAATTGAGTTATGCAAAAAAAAAAAAAAAAAAAAAAAAAAAAAAAAAAAAAAAAAAAGTATATACAGACATTTAAGTACATATTAAAACAATATTGTTCCCATCTACAGTATATAATGAAGGTTATACAAAGGAATATAAAATAGAGTATAGACAGACATTTAGTATATATTAAAAATATTCTTAATTTCTATATATTAAAGGTTATACAAATGAATTCATATGGAATACAAATTGAATTTAGTTTGATTTCGTAGGTAGGTTGTACCTATCTTTAGTTAATATTACAAAACAGTTGATTATTCAGTATCCACCAGCTTCAGTACTTGTACTTCATTGTACTTAATTGCAGGAGTTTACTATTGAAAGTAAAATTGAGAACCAGCTAATCATTAAATAATTTATTAAAGACTTGCAAATAAGGCAGAAATCTTTGTTACAAACTTGACATGAAGAAAAAAAATGTTTTGAAGTTACTAAAATACAGTAGCCTGAGGTGGTATGGTCATGTCACGAGAAGAGATGAACAGTATAATGGGAGGAGAGTAATGGAAATGGAGGTACAGGGAACGAGAAGGAGAGGGAGACCAAAGCAAAGGTGGATGGACTGTATCAAGGATGCCCTTCGATCAAAGGGATTAACCGGTGATGAAGTGGGGGACAGAGGTAGATGGAGAAAGCTGACCAGAAACATCGACCACACACAGAAGTGGGAAAACATGTGGACAGAGAAGAAGAAGAAGAAGAAGAAGAAGAAGAAAATACAGTGCTCAGTGCCTCAATCACGAGAGAAAATTAATTTTTTCATCATAAAGACAATTAACGAAATAAGTGATGATACATTAGCGAATCATTGTTGCTTGGGATGAAAATAATAATTTTAAAAATCCAGAATACAAATATCCATTTGCTTGCTTAATGGCATAAGATGATCATATTTGAATTGAATTTTCCAAAAATAAGGAAAATGAGAATCTCTATTATAATACTTGGAACTTGACGTGGTCTGTGAGATAGTCTCTTTTATACTAATATTCATAACTCAATGTACTAAATGTTATTACATTTATTCAAGATAAAAGATTGCTATAGCTTCTTAAATAAACACAACATAGACAGAGACATATTTATGTATGTATGTATATTACACATATGTATGTATGTTTATATATATATATATATATATATATATATATATATATATATATATATATATATATAATATGTGTATACATATATATATTTAATATGTGTATACATATATATATATATATATATATATATATATATATATATATATATATCTATATATATATGTGTGTGTATACATATATATAATAAATATATATATATATATATATATATATATATATATATATATATATATATATATGTATGTATATATATATATATATATATATATATATATATATATATATATATATATATATATATATCTGTGTGTTCTATCTATATATCTACACATATATATATATATATGTGTGTGTGTGTGTGTTTAATTATGTGTGTATGTGTTTAAAGATATGTTCATTCGATTTCCATCACTTCTTAAGGACAAACACATTCATATCATTAAACTCCATGTAGGTGGCATTAGGGAAAACTTTCTGCACGCTGATGTATCTACCAACAATGCCACTGTAACTCGAGCATAAAATGTGACCTTCTGCTGGGTCGTATTTCTTCAGGTAGGAGCAGAGGAGAGTGTAGGATGATAGATCCCCATCGCCCTTGAAGGCCACTCCAACCCGAATCTGGAATAGGAATGGAGATTGTCGCATTACCATTCCTCCCCGGGAATATGCCGCTCATTTGGCTGACCCGGCTCTAAATGGATGTTACGATTAAAGTTTTTAAATGTCGCTAACGAATCGGAGAGAAATATCAATAAGAGTGCAGGAAGGAAGATTGAGATGGTATGGACATGTAGTGAGGAGGGAGGAGGATTGTGTGGGGAGGCATACTATAATAAGGAGAGTGCAAGAAGGAAGATTGAGATGGTATGGACATGTAGTGAGGTGGGAGGAGGATTGTGTGGGGAGGCGTACTATAATAAGGAGAGTGCAAGAAGGAAGATTGAGATGGTATGGACATGTAGTGAGGAGGGAGGAGGATTGTGTGAGGAGGCGTACAATGGAAGTTCAAGGTAGAAGAATTAATGAATCGGAGAGAAATATCAGGGAGAGTCCAGGATGGAAGATTAAGATGGTATGGACATGTAGGGAGGAGGGAGGAGGATTGTGTGGGGAGGCGTACTATGGAAGTTCAAGGTAGAAGAAGAACTATTGAATCGGAGAGAAATATCAAGGAGAGTGCAGGAAGGAAGATTGAGATGGTATGGACATGTAGTAAGGAAGGAGGAGGATTGTGGGGGGAGGCATACTATGGAAGTTCAAGGTAGAAGAAGAAGGGGAAGACCAAGAAGGAGATGGAGGGAATGTGTAGTGGGGGGACTTGAGAGAGAAGGGAATTGATGAAGCAGAGGTGCAAGATGGAAATAGATTGAAACGGCTCATTCAAAACGGCGACTCCATAAATGGGAATAAAACAAAGAAGAAGAAGAAGAATGAATCTCTGAGACAAGGGACAGATTATCGTGATAAGCAACAAAGCTCCTTCTCCAGGTCCAAGGTGTACCAGGAAAACTCTGTTGACGGTTCAACAGATAAATCTAAGGGCTCCTAAATTCCCACTTCTAGCTTATAGAGTTAGTAAGGTATTGATTTAGAATTGTGAGCCAGTAAAATATATCAAGCCATGAGCACAACTTGAATTTAAGGCCCACAGACTGAGTTATTGACAGTTCCACTAAGATGGAGGGAGAAAAGAGTCTGCAACCCTGCTCAACAATCCTACTCCTAGTGTGCTCGTCTCTCTACAACATGCCTTCAACACCATGCAAAGGTAAATATCCAGGGAGTACATTCTAATTCCAACTTTATCTTACACAAGCACGTATTTTTATCCAAGATCTAGTTAAATGTCCTGATTTACAGAAAATTTTACGGAGTCAAACTTTGTTGGTATAGGCCCTAGTTAAGTTTTGGCATTATTTCTATTACTCAGAACTAATGGACTTACTTAGTATGCAATAATAAATCCTTGCCAGATGTATTGACAGCCCCTAAAAAGTAAGTTTTAAGAAATATCATGAAAAACTTATCATTCTAACCAATACATTACTATTTTACTATCCAAACACAGACTAATCAAACCTCATATTATAGTATCCACAAAAAATGGGGTAGGAATGGTCAAAGAATTGATCAAAATCATAGTCCTTAAAAAGATAATAAAATTCACACCATGTAGTGCATGGAATCTGGTGTTTATCACAATAACACTCCTTTATTTTGGAAATTTCATTCATTCTTAACTATCAACTGATTATCATTCCTAATGATTAAATAAATTAGACTTCAACACCTTACCTCCATATTCTCGAATCTTTTAAAATATCTTCGATGTTGCCTCGGGAAGATCTGAACTTGGTAAATTATTCTGTCCTCAGTGAGATCAACTTGCCACCAAGGTTTAACAGCAAGTGCGGAGTGATACATGGTTTCATCCGTTAAGTTTCCATCAACTGCCAAGTTAGAAGTCTGGCTGCAGGATAAAAACGGTGATTAATTTAAAAAAAAAAAAAAGGTCACTTTATCATTACTAGTGCAAGATACTGGCTGTGGAAAGGAAGTTTAGAATAGGTTTCACAATAAAAGGGAACTGTGTTTAACAAGTAAATTCTGACCCTATATATTGACTAAGAACTCGTTTTTCATTTGGTAGTTTTGTTAGTCGATTTAGATTTATGGACTTAGGCTATAAAGCCTGGCACTGGGGCCTGTGAGGCTAATCAGCAATCAAGTGCACCTAAAGGTAAACAACTAGAGTTACACTATGGGGTAAAAGTTAGAAGTTGGACAGCAAGATGGAATTCAAAACTGAGAAGTAGAAGAATATAAAGGGTGCAGCTAGGGGCCAAAGGAACTCTGTATAGACCCTTCAGTAATGCACACAACACACTGTATCACGTGCACTGAACACACTAGGCCTTAACAGAGATTTTGCATATGAGGATCCTGTTTCCCTACAGAGTGTACCGTATGTATTTCATACACGCTAATACATTGTAATGCTATTGCTTTTTTATGTCTCGCTCTCTTCTGCAATGGGGCAACATATTGTTATGTACTAAGAGAAAGGCGAGGGGAATTTAACTGTGGCTTATTCAACAAACAGCTTATATACAAACAGTTGAGGTGAACAATGTCAAAAAACTTCAATGTAAAACATGCAATGGCAAGCTGAAGCAGGTTTTTCTAGTATCATTACAGGAGAGAGAAAGAAATTTAGAATAGCAACAGTATTTTAGTGTATGAGTGTGTATGAAACACAAGTGGTACAAGAACATCCAAAATGCGACTGCATTTATTATTATTATTATTATTATTATTATTATTATTATTATTATTATTATTACTTGCTAAGCTGCAACCATAGTTGGAAAAGCAGGGTGCTCTAAGCCCAGGGGCCCCAAACAGGGAAAATAGCCCAGAGAGGAAAGGAAAAAAGGAAAAATAAAATATTTTAAGAACAGTAGCATTAAAATATTTCCTATATAAGCTATAAATACTTTAACACAACAAGAGGAAGAGCAATTAGACAGAACAGTGTGCCCGAGTGTACCCTTAAGCAAGAGATCTCTAACCCAAGACAGTGGAAGACCATGGTACAGAGGCTATGGCACTACCCATAGAGATAAAAACTAAGCCAAAATAGTGTATCCGAGTGTACCCTCAAGCAAGAGATCTCTAACCCAAGACAGTGGAAGACCATGGTACAGAGGCTATGGCACTACCCATAGAGATAAAAACTAAGCCAAAATAGTGTATCCGAGTGTACCCTCAAGCAAGAGATCTCTAACCCAAGACAGTGGAAGACCATGGTACAGAGGCTATGGCACTACCCATAGAGATAAAAACTAAGCCAAAATAGTGTATCCGAGTGTACCCTCAAGCAAGAGATCTCTAACCCGAGACAGTGGAAGACCATGGTACAGAGGCTATGGCACTACCCATAGAGTTAAAAACATGACATGGAGTAAATTTGGCTACTTACTTTACATAATGCGGCGTTGCAATTGTTGGCTTTCCCCGAGCCACTTCTTCAAAGTCGGCGAGAGGTGGAAAACTTATAAGGCGATAGTAAGAATGCTGGGCAGAGGTTCCACTCCCTAAAGCGAACACAACACAGCTGCCACCTGGAGGGAGATGTCTTTATAAGGGACTAATTCTAGAAGGTGGTGTTACGCAAACATGGTTTCGTGTATCTTTAATGTATATTAATACTGAGCTTTGTTGAATTTTTTTATGTATATTAACACTAAGCTTTGTTTGCCTTTTAATGTATATTAAAACTAAGCTTTGTATACCTTTTAATGTATATTAAAACTAAGCTTTGTATACCTTTTAATGTATATTAAAACTAAGGTTTGTATACCTTTTAATGTATATCAACACTAAGCTTTGTATACCTTTTAATGTATATTAAAACTAAGCTTTGTATACCTTTTAATGTATATCAACACTAATTTTTGTAAACTTGATAACTAACGACATATGGGAATAATAATAATAATAATAATAATAATAATAATAATAATAATAATAATAATAATAATAATATAATGGTAATGATAATGATAATGATATTAATAATAATAATAATGATAATAATAATAATAATAATAATAATAATAATAATAATAATAATAATAAGAAGAAGAAGAAGAAGACGAAGAAGAAGAAGAAGAAGAAGAAGAAACTAAAAAGAAGAAGAAAAAACTAAAAAAGAAAAAAAAAATGTCATCGAATAGAAATGAAGTGTCTATGGAGGAATCACATCTATCATATAGACTTACCTTTGAAAGAGAAGGCAACTGCCGCCTCTGCATTAGCCACAGAAGCGCACGTGATCTTGGAGGAAACTTTGACCTCGACATAATCATCAGCTGGGAATAAAGGCAACTCTATTACGTCAGTCAAGGGGGAAGATATGAAGCTCGGCATACAGTTGGCAGTCACTCCGTAGAGGCCGTTCGCTGGACGGACTGTCTCCAGGATCACAGTCATGGTTAAGGCACCTAGGCCCGCGAGGTAAGCGAGCGCAGCCATCATCTCTTTCCAGTTGGTCGTTCGGAGGACTGCTGAACTTTTGGCAGTCTTGAGTGAGGAATATTGGGACTCCAACAGTGCTACTGCGCTGGGTATGGGCTACAGTTGGTAGTTCAGAGGACTGCTGAACGTTTGGCAGTCTTGAATGAGAAATATTGAGACTCCAACAGTGCTACTGCGCTGGGTATGGGCTACAGTTGGTAGTTCGGAGGACTGCTGAACTTTTGGCAGTCTTGAATGATGAATATTGGGACTCCAATAGTACTACTGCGCTGGGTATGGGCTACAGTTCGTAGTTCAGAGGACTGCTGAACTGTTGGCAGTCTTGGATGAGGAATATTGGGACTCCAACAGTACTACTGTAAGTGCTACAGTTGGTAGTTAAGAGGACTGCTGAACTTTTGGCAGTCTTGAATGAGGAATATTGGGACTCCAAAAGTGCCGTTGGCTAAAAAGAAAAATATGATACACTGTTAGAAAAACCGTAATTCTAATCTGAAATTCTCCGTAAAAATATATTGCGCTCAGCCGTATTCCAGTAAAGTACAGGCGATCGTAATCTTACCAGACTTTTTTATTAAGTTTTACGGGTTGGTGACCGTAATATCACTCCTTTACGTCAATATAACCGTTTTTAAAATGGTAAAAATACTGGAATAAATGTTGCCAGGCATTGACCGCTTTTTAATGCAAATTTCTATCAGTGCACTTATTAGTAGTATTCTTAAAGCATAGACTCTTCAGACTGGCAATCTTTGCTAGCTCAAGGCTGGGAAAAATAGAAGAAAGAAAATGTAATGCTAGACCTAAGGGCCCGGCCAGACCAAGCGCGGCTAGCGGCGAGGTTAGCGGCAAGAGGTTATGGCGGCAAATTGAAACCTTAGGTATCTTATGTAGGTGGCCAGATAGGAGACGCGAGGCTTCCCGCACCTCCTATCTGGCCACCTACATAAGATTCCTAAGGTTTCAATTTGCCGCCATAACTTCTTGCCGCTAACCTCGCTGCTAGCCGCGCTTGGTCTGGCCGAGCCCTAAAGGGGAGCAGTAGACTGTCCTCTCAAATAAAGGTATGTTACAAGGTTCAAAGAAAACTGAAACAGAAAACTAATAGCAAAGTCTGACAGTAGGGGAGTAATAACACTGTACTCATCGCAACGAGAAATGGACGATAGGGGAGGGCGCCTGATTTCAAATGGATGCCCCAACTGGCAATAAATGATAACAGTATCATTATAATTTCTTATTGCATGTAATATAAATTGATTAAAAAGATAGAATTGAGTATACTGTACTGACCTTTTGTTTGAGGTGAGGGTCTATGGAAAATTTGTGCTTATATAGTTATCATACAATTTTTACAGAAAATATTTTACTGCTTACCTTTGTACTCACATACCAATGATTGGATAAAATTACGGAAATCCAGGAGTCGCTAGGAATTGTTAAGTTAATAATCAAAGATTTAAAAATAGTACCTTTCTTCAGACTTCTTACTCTCAGAATGGTACATGAAGACAAATTATTTTGGCTCTATCTCTGTTACAAATACAGAGAAGCTATATACAGACACATTCAATTTCATACAGGTAAGATACTGTATACCTTTAAAACCAGGATTAAAACTTCTCTCAAATTATATCTTGATTTTAAAATTAATCTTTTTGAAGATCAACTGCTGTTCTAAACCGTATCTTTTCCATAATGTGGAGACTGAGATGGGCCAACTAGATATTTCAGAAAAGTAAGAAAGACAAAGAATTTCCAATTCTGTACGTCAGTAATAAGTAAATTTCTTATAAACAGTAATAAGTATTTACACAGATAAGAAACTAGCCTTATTACCTTGATACTGAAAAGAAGAGGCCCTCTTAAGCAACGTTCTATTGGAACTTGTCAGGAGAGAGTGAGCTAGCTCATCAGTCCAGAGTGGTACTGCATCAGAAAAAAAGTAAGAAAGACAAAGAATTTCCTATTCTGTAAGTCAGTAATAAGTATATTTCTTATATAAAGTAATATAAGTATTTACACAGATAAGAACCTAGCCTTATTACCTTGATACTGAAAAGAAGAGGCCTTCTTAAGCAACGTTCTATTGGAACTTGTCAGGAGAGAGTGAGCTAGCTCATCAGTCCAGAGTGGTACTGCATCAGAAAAAAAGTAAGAAAGACAAAGAATTTCCTATTCTGTAAGTCAGTAATAAGTATATTTCTTATATACAGTAATATAAGTATTTACACAGATAAGAACCTAGCCTTATTACCTTGATACTGAAAAGAAGAGGCCCTCTTAAGCAACGTTCTATTGGAACTTGTCAGGAGAGAGTGAGCTAGCTCATCAGTCCAGAGTGGTACTGCATCAGAAAAAAGTAAAAAAGACAAAGAATTTCCAATTCTGTAAGTCAGTAATAAGTATATTTCTTATAAACAGTAATATAAGTATTTACACAGATAAGAAACTAGCTTTACTACCTTGATACTGAAAAGGAGAGGCCTTCTTAAGCAACGTTCTATTGGAACTTGTCAGGAGAGAGTGAGCTAGCTCATCAGTCCAGAGTGGTACTGCATCATCAGATGGTCTGGAGCAGACTAAGAACTGCGACTGGGCAGGAATAAATGGACTCCCCCATCAAAAATAAAACACTTTGCCATTAATCATACACCTGGAAAATGTAGTATAGTGTTTATCCAGTTATTACCTATACATACATTCTGATATGTTTATTGTTAGCAAATGTCATTCATCATTGCCATGTGTGGATGGACAAACATTCTTTTCAGAAACAATGGCTCTTTGTTTACCTTCTTTAATGTTGATTTTTCTCTGATTTACGTGTATTAACATCTGTAAATATGTATTTATGAAAGAAATAACCCCATTTATTTTGCAAAGTTCATATTCTAATACATACATACATACACACATATACATACATACATACATATACATACATATATATATATATATATATATATATATATATATATATATATATATATATATATATATATATACATATATATAAAATCTATATATATTATTTATATTATATTATATGTATATGATATATATATATATATATATATATATATATATATATATATATATATATATATATATATATATATATATATATATATATATATATATATATAAGTGTGTGTGTGTTATATCATTGTTTATAAGTGTATGTATATATATATATATATATATATATATATATATATATATATATATATATATAATCAACTACAGTATTACTAGTTTACTGCAGAACAAAGGCCTCAGACATGTCCTTCCCCTTGCGTCTGTTTGTGGTCTTTCTATGCCATTTCACACCCGCAAACTTTCTTAGTTCGTCAATCCATCGTTTTCTTTCCCTACCCCTGCTCCTTTTATAATCACTACAGACTCGTTCTGTTATTCTTAATGTCCATCTATTATCTGTCATTCTCATTATATGTCCTGCCCACGTACATATACATATTGTATATATATCATATAAGTTATTGAATATTTACAGATGAAATAGGTCTAATAAGTGAATCATGGGAGGAACTGCAAAAGGTGATAGAAGATTTGAATAGAGTAAGCAGAAATATAGGACTGAAAATGAATATGAGTAAAACTAAGATAATGTTCGATGAAAAGGAAGGGGGAAACAAATAATGGATATGGGTGAACCTCCAGGCATTGTTAATGAATATATGTAATTAGGAGAGACAGCAAGTGTTTCCCCAGGCCATGATACCAAAATTAAAAGAAGGATAAGCATGGGATGGAGAGCCTTCGGTAACTAAAATATTATGAAAACTAAAAAGCCCCTTTCTCTAAAAAGAAAAGTATTTAATGAGATGGTCCTTACAGTATTAACTTATGCATTAGAAACTTGGAGCCTTACTAAAGCCTTAGAACATAAGAGAGCTATGGAAAGAACAATGGTGGGAATAACAGCAAAAGACAGAAAAAGAGCAACATGGATATGAGAGGAAATTAAAGTTGAGGGTATTCTAACAACATGTAAGAAAAAGAAATGAACATGGGCAGGACATATAATGAGAATGACAGATTACAGATGGACATTAAGAATACAGTAACAGAATGGGTTCCTAAGAGATTGTACAAAAAGCAGGGGAAGGAAGAGAAGACGATGGTGTGCAAGGGACCAGTTAGGTGATAACTGAGAGGCGAGGTGAACGCAACTAAACTTTACTAAACAGACATGGAGCTTAAATACCAGGACTTGTGGGCAAGAACGTCACAAAAATTCAAACAAAATTAAACATGAGCTATCAAGTTTATACAGGTTGGTTTATTAACAATGCAAGGAAGAGCGAGTGATAAGATAAAAAGCAAAACAGTTACAGTGTACAAATGTGTATGAAACATATGCGGTGCATGGCTCCCCCCTAAAAATAACATTACATATATGTGAAATAGAGCACCCTGCTCTTGAAAAGCATACTGTAGGTGGGTCATCTGGTGGGAGATATGCAGATTTTGGGCAATCAATGGAGACCCAGTCTTCTTTGTCCTGAATGTTGATGAAGAAAGCCTTCGGCGTATGACAAATCACGAGGAAAGGGCCCGTATAAGGGGGCGTTAGCGGTGGCTTGCTAATGTCACTGCACAGGAAAACGTGCGTTGCCAAGTGCAGATCTCTCGGTATGTGTTGCTTAGCTGGGGGCTTGTAAGTGTGGCGGTATGGAGTAAATTTCCCATAACATGGCATAAGCACCAGAGATTGTCGGAGGAGGTTGCTGATAGGAAACAATCGGCGGGGACGACCAACAGTTTGCCATACACTATTTCAGCTGCCGAGACATCCAGGGTATCTTCAGGAGTGATATTTAGTCCCATGAGGAGCCAGGGAAGCTGGGTAAACCAGTTCGAGTCATTGCAGCAGAACATCAAAGCTACTTTGAGGGTGCGATGAAAATGTTTATTACTTAGGTTGGCAGCAGGGTTGTAGGTGGTTGTCTGATGTAGGGCGATTTCCAGGAGATTTGCTAATGATGTCTACAATTGAGAGGTGAAATTGGTACCCCTGTCAAAAGTAATATGCTCAGGGATACCAAAACTCACTATCCATCCAATGAATAAGGCAGATGTATAAGAGGCGGATGTTGCACTTTCTATGGGAATGGCTTCAGGCGAATGAGAGAAGCGGTCGATGACGATAAACAGGTAATGATGTCCTTGTGATGTGGGTAGGGGACCTACTACATCGACGTGAATGTGGGGAAAACAGTGAGGTTGAGGAAAAGTGTCCTCTCCTGAATCCATGTCTCGATGTACTTTTGAAGTTCGACATGAAGTACATCCTTAGTAATGCCGTGCCAAATGAACTTCGTCTTCAGTAGCTATGCAGTAGATCGGTGTGAGGGATGTGAAAGGCCATGAATGAAATCAAACACCTGTCAACATATGGGACCAGGTATCTACAGTCTAGGTCTACAAGTACTGACGTCACACAGGAGGGTGGCATTGGAGTTGTCGAGGGGGACGCCTTCCCAGCGGAAGGATGTGCAGGATGTCCTACATGCTCAGTACTCTGGATCTTTTTTGTTGGGCTTCTGCCAAGCCATTGTAATCCAATCCCAGGTGATTGGCAGTCAATGTGTTTCTCAACACGGGCATCGGCAACAGGATTAATTTTCCCAGGGACGTGTTGAGGGGTGTAATTGTATTCAGCCACGGCTGAGAGATTTTTTGGCAATGACGGGCATTTCAGGCGTTGGACTAACAAGTGAAGAGGTATGTGGTCCGTGCAAATGACGAAGGACGTATCTTTTAAGAAGTGGTAAAAACGGCAGACTACCAAGTGCACTGCCAGCAATTCGTGGTTGAATTTAAAGTAGCTCGATTCTGCCTTGTATGGTTTTCTACTGAAGAAGGCCAACGGGAGGAGCGAGCTGTTGACCACCTGCTCGAGTACTGCACCAATAGCAACGTAGCTGGCATCAGTGGAGAGAAGGAGAGGTGCATGTGGCCTGGGAAAAGTGAGAGCAGCAGCAGTTGATCGGGCATTTTTTTGTGTTGCAGAAGGCCGCTCCTTGAAGGGGACCCCACTTCAGGTCTTTTGGCTTGCCATTGAGGGAGGTGTAGAGGGGGTTAAGAGTGGCGGTAATAACTGGTAGGAAACAGTGATAATAGTTGATCATGCTAGTTGGGTCTTTGACAAAGTTTTGTACGGAAAACTTTTGGGTACAATGTGAGGAGGTGGGCGTAGGGATCCGTGGTTGTGCTGATTTGGAGAGCAGGGACAGATGGGACGAGTTTGAGAAGTGTCGAGGAGTAAGAGTCCGCATTAACTAATTGTCTATGAGGACCATTAACCAGGAGGTGGAAATGTGAGAGGAAATTCTCACCAAAGATTGGCAATGTGACGTGTGTTACAAGAAACTTCCAATTATATTTGGCGCTTCCAAACAATAATGTGAGGGTTTCATAACCATGGGTGGGTATCGCAGATCTGTTAGCAGCTATAAGGTGGATGTTGGCAGACTGCAGACTTAGAAAGACTATGTCATGTCCTAGAGAGTGGCCTTGGTAGAAGAGAACGCCAAGCACCCGTGTCTACTAAAAATCGCACGCCTGTACCTGCATCATGCAAAAAGAAAAGGTTAGTAACAGGGGAGGCCGTCGCCACAAGCGATGACCTATTTACACATTTTATAGACGCTGACAACCATTTGCACATTTCTTTGCAGCAGCCTTGAATCTGGAGTGGTAGTAGCATAACTGCCGCCAATGTGCATCATTAAGTGGCTAGAGAGGTGGCATATGTGAGTGGTGGGTGGCTTTGTCGCTGCTCCGATACATCACGGGATGGGCGTCTGTGTCACACCGCATTCACGTCAGCTTCAGTCAATGTTGAATAGTTTTTTTTTTATCAGGAGTGGTGGCATTGATGGAGGTCCCGAAGGTGGTGAAGTGGATGTCCATAAGAGCGTCAACTTTGGTCATCAGGTCCTCCATAGGCAAAATATCAACATCGGTATGGCAGTGTGTACAGGTTCGGGTAGTCACCGTACCCAAAGGGCACTAAGTAGATTCACTTTACGAGGAGAGCCGTCTGCGGCAGGTTGTAGGCGAGTGATACTGGTCATTTTCCCGAGGGTGTGCGGAACCTTTTGGTCCCTCAACAGTTGTTGAGCTGAAAATTTTGGTGGCTGATGATGGTAAGTACTGGTCCAGGGGGTATGTTTTGAGAGTGTTGTACGCTATTGTGGTGTATCCTTAGTCGCAGTAGCCAATCTGAGATCTCCGGGAAAGTGTCTTCAGGGATCGCCGTGAGAACATAGTATGCTTTATTGCTAGGGCAAGTCATGCCCTTCACGTGAAACTGGATCTCGGCACGCTAAAACCAGAAAAATGCCTCTGTACTGGTTAAGGGTAATAGTTCTATGGGTGAGGCATTGACAGATGAGTCAGGGTTGGAGGGCGGCATCATCAAACAGTGAGGGGGGAAATCAGGAGGGAACTGGACTCTCTGATGGTCACTGATGTGCGAGGCGCTAGTTAAGTGATAGCTGAGAGGCAAGGTGAATGATACTAAACTTTATTAAACAGACATCCAACTTAAATACCAGGACTTGCGAGTAAGAATGTCACAAAAATTAAAACAAAATTAAATATGAGGTATCAGGTTTATATAGGCTGGTTTATTAAGTATAAGGAAGAGCGAGTGATAAGATAAAAAGCAAAACCATTATAGTGTACGAGCATGTATGAAACACGTGCAGTACAATAGACTGACGGGCTGGGAAAATTTGTGCGTATAGCCTGGCATAGAAGACCATAAACAGATGCGAGTGGAAGGAAATGGCTGAGGCCTTTGTCCTGCAATGGACTAGTCACGACTAATAATGATGACATACTGTATGTATATATATATATATATATATATATATATATATATATATATATATATATATATATATATATATATATATATATATATATATATATATATATATATATATGTGTGTGTGTGTGTGTGTGTGTGTATGTGAGTATTTATGCATGCATATAATACATTGTATTATACACTGATGTTTATTTTTCGTTAGGTAGTTAAAATCTAACATTTTTATTGTATATAGCCAGGAGTTTGTTAATAGCGCTACATAAATATTGTTCATGTCAATCTTACTCAAGATATTTATTTTTGAGTTACTGAGATCTCACACAAGAGGTATTATAAGTTTTCTCTCCTATTTACTCTATCATAAAGCTAAATAAATAGTCGTAAAGGAATGCTATACTTTAGAAATCTGAGAACTAAATGGATGCAATAAATTTACAAAGCAAAGCTATAAATATCTTCAGAGTCAAGGTTTACTGAGCAAACGCTTTCCTGAATGTCGTGTAAACAACCTGTGATTTAGTTCCGTTAATATTTGATTTCTAATGGGCCAATGTTCTCTTCCTATGCCTTATCCCTTTCTTCGCATATTCCCTCTCCTATGTGCCTCCTCTTTCTCTCTTCTCTTAGTCTATTGCTACATTCCTAGACTCATATTGAAGAACAATCCGGTTCAGCGAGATCGCGAGCGAGTAGGAAAAGCTAGCGAATATTTTACCTCTACACCACTGCAGGGTTGCCAGCCAGGTTTTCTAAATGAAAACGGCCAATTTCTAATAAACAGAAGATTTAAAAGGCCATCCCATTAGTAGAAAAAGGCCAAATATATAGTATTTAAGACCAGCATTTTTTCATATTACTGAAGGTCAGCCAATTTTTAAAAAAGGCCAAACGATTTTTTGGCCTAAAAAGGCCAAACTGGCAACCCTGCACCACTGTACCTTTCATATCTTAGTTTCGTTTGATAATTTTGGTGTTCAGGAATGTGTAAGTCTTGGATGGAGACGTTGAGAAGAACAAAAGAAATATATAATAGATGAGGATGATCTTCGCCATACAAAAATTCGCATGCCATTCTATACAAAATTTATAAGACGGTTGACGAGATAAAAGTCTCTCTCTCTCTCTCTCTCTCTCTCTCTCTCTCTCTCTCTCTCTCTCTCTCTCTCTCTCTCTCTCTCTCTCTCTCTCTCTCCAGATCAGGTTTATGAATGAAATATAATTGTAAACGAGATGGAATCTTGATTGAGAACGAAACTAAATTGTTCTTGTGAATAAGATGGAATTATTATTATTATTATTATTATTATTATTATTATTATTATTATTATTATTATTTGCTTTAAGCTAAAGCCACAGTTGGAAAAGTATGATGCTATAAGCCCAGGAGCTCCAACAGGGAAAATAGCCCAGTGAGGAAAGGAAACAAGGAAAAATAAAATATTTTAAGAACAGTAACACCACCAAAATAAATCTATAAGCCCAGGGGCTCCAACGGGGAAAATAGCCCAGTGAGGAAAGGAAACAAGGAAAAATTAAATATGTTAAGAACAGTAACACCACCAAAATAAATATCTCCTATATAAACTATAACTAACAAAAAAAGAGGAAGAGAAATAAGATGGAAGAGAAATAAGATAGA
Organism: Palaemon carinicauda; assembly: GCF_036898095.1. Classification (NCBI taxonomy): domain Eukaryota; kingdom Metazoa; phylum Arthropoda; class Malacostraca; order Decapoda; family Palaemonidae; genus Palaemon; species Palaemon carinicauda. Next base: position 48,461,930 of record NC_090741.1, on the reverse strand, counting down.
ATAGTGTGCCCAAGGGAACTCTCAAGCAAGATAACTCTAATCCAAGACAGAGGAAGACCATAGTTCAGAGGCTATGGCACTACCCAAGACTAGAGAACTATGGTTTGGTTTTGGAGTATCCTTAGGAATGGAATGGAACAGAATGTGAATAGAATGGAATTGCAACTGTATGAAAAGAACTAAAGTTATAAATGACACATAACTCTGACTGTTATGGAGACTGTATCAAAGTTGTGTGAGATAGTACCAAAATATAACTGTGAATGAAAAATAACTAGATGTGAATGAAATATGAATTTAGGGATTTAGGTCGCTGGGGACCTAGGAGGCCATTTGGCGATGTGGTGTAACCGAGTATAAACCTGACTAGTGCACCATAAAGTAAAATTTAAGATGATAAAATAGCAATAAGGAAGAATACGAATAAATGGAACCAAGGTAAAGAAGACGGTCTAGGGCTGAAGATGATCAGATATAAGGATTTAGGGGTATTTAGCAAAGTCCTGGGCCCTGTGAGACCATAAAATTGACAATTCACAAATAGCGACAGTTTTGAGTAATTACGCCACTTTCAATTCAATATATATTTTGAATACAGTATACTGTAGGCCTATATCAAATGTATGCTGGCATCACGAACTTCTGTTTTGCTAACTATGCTAGTTCCAGGTCGTTTAGTGAGGAAACTAGGCCAGTTTTTTTTTTATATAATACTATAGTTCTTTTATAATTTTAACTTGTTTCCCATGTGGCGAATTGTTTTAACTTATGAAAAAGTAATAGAGGAAAACAATATACCTAGCTTCGCATAATTTGGCAGCATATGAAGAGGTTGGTCTTGTATACAAATACCCAATGAACTAAGCAACCTTACCTTGCTGTGTTCTCTGCTCCCTTCATGATAAATACCAAAAATATCAATCAATAAGCAAAGCATGCAATGATACACAACATACGGTATACATTATTTATCAAAGGGTAAGCAACATGAAGAAAATGGAAGAAAAGAACTCGGCCCATATACCTCTTACCTTTGAAGGTGACGGTGTTTACATGTGCAATACCGAAGCAGAGACGAAATTTACAACTATTCTGTCTCCTTTGAACTCACTACTGATGGTAAACCTTTTTTCATATTGATATTAGATAAAATGCAATTCTTCAACTTGAATTACACGACAAAATTGTCAATTGAATAAGCACTTCTGGGTCGGGAAACTCATAAAGAAGACAATGTTGTGTTAGCCTATTTGTAAAATTCTACGGTACAGCCCAGCAACTCGCTGTTATTATTATTATTATTATTATTATTAATTGCTAAGCTACAACCCTACTTGGAAAAGCAGGATGCTATAAGCCCAGGGGGCCCAACAGGGAAAATAGCCCAGTGAGGAAAGGAAACAAGGAAAAATAAAATATTTTAAGGACAGTAACTGGACTTCGCGTAGACCACAGTAAACAATCCATGATCTAACGTAGTGGTTCTCATTTATAGTCGTAAATAAGTTTAAAATCAGTCATTGATATCGTTTTTGTTTGGAAATGTTTTATAGAGAAACGAAATATAAATGCTGTACCTACGATTTAAAAAAAATAGATTACTTGTACAACATTGATAGTTTTTGTTTTGACTCGCCTATACTTGAGTCAATTCTTAGCAGGCTCCTCTCTTCCAAGCAAGCTCTCTCTCTCTCTCTCTCTCTCTCTCTCTCTCTCTCTCTCTCTCTCTCTCTCTCTCTTTCTTTTTTCCTTTTTTATCAGCACTAAAAGAGAGGAAATTTGGAAAAAAGGAAGAGAAACCAGATGAAAAATAGGAGCTTATAAAGTGGGTTCAGCTACATATTGATAAATAAACCTTAAATTTGATTGATAAATAGTATTAACGTTGATTTCTAGACATTCAAGACTTGTGAAAACCTTCTCAGTATATGTCAGCAACTTTTCATCCATATTTCCTTCTGTCTCTCCTTGCTTAGCTGTCCAGCTCTTTGGACTTTACTTCAATTTTCGTTTATCTTCTCAGAACAAATCTTTTGACAGACTCCTATTGAAGGTTTTGGAATGTAATTTAGTAGACTTGTTAAACCAACAACAATAACAACAACAACAATAATGATAATAATAATAATAATAATAATAATAATAATAACAAAACAACAAAAACTAGTTCTCCTCATCATCATTAACATAATACAAATATTAACGAATGTAGTTTGGAACAAAGCCTTCAATAAAACATATACTAATTAAAAAATATTTTACAGCAGAATTTCATTTTACATTGTTAGGTTAGGTTAGGTTGATGTCTTTTCTATTTTTCAGACTTCCGTTTTCTCTTCCAAGAATGAATTTAATGAGCTTCTAAGTTGGGCCAGGGTAACACACAAAGGGGGCTGAGGCAAATGTATCAGTCATCTTACAGTGAGAGAGTATAGCTTACACTTATGGATGTAGGCTGCACAGTTTCGCCTGATATCTAAAGTCCATTTCTTTTATCGATGCAGATTTGCACCGACTCACAGCGGTGCCCTTTTAGCTCGGAAAAGTTTCCTGATTGCTGATTGGTTAGAAAGATCTCGTCCAACCAATCAGCGATCAGGAGACTTTTCCGAGCTAAAAGGGCACCGATGCGAGTCGATGCAAATCTGCATCGCTAAAGGAAATGGACTACAGTCACTGTTTCTTTCAGGTATCCGGTGAAGCTGTCACTACACTTATGTTAGTAAAACAGCTACCAAATTGAGATACATATTTCTAGTTACCTACAGGAAGGAGATTTTTCAATATTTCAAACGATTTAACTTGATAGAAGGAAAATTGTAAACACCGTAGCATAAAAATATTGCTCTAGGCTTCATATAACTGTCACCTTTAATTTATGGTGGTGCTGACGATACAAAAAACATAAACCCACCTTAATTCGAGTTCTCTTGCTTGAGGGTACACTCAGGCACACTATTCTATCTAATTTCACTTCCTCTTGTTTTGTTAAAGGTTATATAGTTTATATTGGAGATATTTATTTCAATGTTACTGTTCTTAAGATATTTTATTTTTCCCTTGTTCCCTTTCCTCACTGGGTTATTTTCCCTGTTGAGGCCCAAGGGCCTATATCATATTGCTTTTCCAACTAGGGTTGTAGCGTAGCAAGTAGTAGTAGTAGTAGTAGTAGTAATAATAATAATAATAATAAATATGGCATATATAATTCCAGCCTTTCTACTCCGAGGTGGGAAATAGAGAAAATCAAAACATTACCAGTCATGAAGTTCTATTTACAAGAACCTAGCAAGAAGTAAACACTACCAATATTGAAAACACCACTTACACATTTACTCCTAATCAAACCAACTTGGATAGAAAATCAAGTATAGGAGAAAATAGACCCAGAGTTCTATGCACCTTATAGGTTAGATGCCGGATAGACTCTTGGAAAACTGTAACTCACCTTTAAGTTGCTATATTTCCAGCTGCATCAGTATACTATAAGAAAAAAGGACGTACTTTCTCCAGTACCCGAATTGATCAAGGTACCTAGCATTATGAAGCTTCATCTGTGGTGGATAATGGGGGGGGGGGGGGCTGTGGCACCCTAGCAGCACCAGCTGAACTCGGTTGAATCCCTTGTCAGGCTGGGAGAAACGTAGAGAGGAGAGGTCCCCTTTTTGTTTTGTTTCATTTGTTGATGTCAGCTACCCCCCAAAATTGGGGGAAGTGCCTTGGTATATGTATGTATGTATGTATGTACCTTGATCGCGCTATCCCGCACCAGCCAGCTCAGCTGTCCAGGTCCATGCTAGGCCTTTGAAACCTTTATCATATCTTCACTTCTCTATATGTCAAATATTACATAGACCTGCCATCACATGTCCTAATTTAGTCTTCAACTAATCTACTATTCCAATCCCATTATTATTATTATTACTTGCGAAGCTACAACCCTAGTTGGAAAAGCGGGATGCTATAAGCCCAAGGGCCACAACAGGGAAAATAGCCTAGTGAGGACAGGAAAAAAAGGAAATCTACAGAAGTTTAAGAACAATAATAACATTAAAATAAATCTTTCATATATAAATTATAAAAACTTGAAAATAACTAGAGGATAAAAAACTTCAAAATAACAAGAAGAAGAGAAACGAGATATAATAGTGCGCCCGAGTGTACCCTCAAGCAAGAGATCTCTAACCCAAGACAGTGGAAGACCATGGTACAGAGTCTATAAAATCATACAGAAGCCTGTGTCTCCCCTATGAACTGCAAAGCTACACAGAGCCTTTTTTTTGGCCAGGAGGACCAGACAATCTACCAAAAAAAGGGCTTGCCTTGCATTTTGGCAAGGTAAATCTACAACTGTATAACTATAGTCCATTTCTTTTAGCAAGGCAGATTTGCACCGACTCGCAGGGGTGCCCTTTTAGCTCGGAAAAGTTTCCTGATTGCTGATTGGTTAGAATTATCTTGTCCAACCAATCAGGGATCAGTGAACTTTTCCAAGCTAAAAGGGCACCCCTACGAGTCGGTGCAAATCTGCATCGCTAAAAGAAATGGACTATAACCGGCTTGTGTGATTAATTGCTCCGATCCAAAATGGAGTACTTCGTTACACCTTTCAAAATATGTTGCAGTTTTACGTACTTTACCACAAATACGCCTAAGGACAGTGGTATATTGTAATTGTTACAAACAGGGGACACCTGAAAGAGACAATGATTAGATATCAAGTGAAACTGTGCACATGAATAAGTGTATATTTTACTCTCTCAGAGTAAGATAGATAATATATTTACCTCGTCTCCTATGCTTTGTATTACTCTAGCCCAACGTAGAAGCTGATTGAATACACTACTGGAGGAGACAAGGTTATTCAAAAAAATAAAAAGAATTCCTGCAATATTGCTTAATGGAATAACAACAACAACAACAATAATAATAATAATAAAAATAATAATAGTAATAATAAACTAAATTTTCATGACTTTCAGTTCACTCATTTTCTTTCAAAATAAAATAAAACAAATGTAAGGACAAATACCAAACAGAAATTCAGTGACTTTCAACAAACAATGAACTTTTTCAGATAATTTGCCCATCACCTGGACAGACAGGATTAGAATGGTATAAAGCAAAAATACTCCAATATGAAAAGTTATTTTATATTTTTTATGAATGGACATTACATATACCTAAGCCTATTGTAATAAGCCACAAAACACTTGTTGATTGAAGAGAAACTGACCTATTTGTCTTTCTTCTGTAGAAGAATTTTGGGTGGACTTTTTACAAAAACATCATATAAATGAACACAGATAACTATATTGCCATCAACTTGACCTAACAACGCGTGACGAATCACGCTGTCTATGCAGAATAAAATATAACGCAACGCGCCTCCCTTGAAATACAGTTTTCAAAGCGAGTGATTGCAACTCCTGTTATTGTACCCTAGAAAAAAATCTCAAAATAACTTATTACCATAAAAAAACATGTAAAAAGACACAATAGATACTTACACAAACTGGAACTATACACTAGGCTAATTTGTAGATTTAGGAGGAGTATCTTTTGTGCTTTGAGAGAGATTTCTACAATTTGATCACTTAGGACAACAGGAAAGTGACACAGGACTTCTGTTTTACTTTATAAAGGTTTCAGGATCATCACTGGCACTACTTTACGCTATGAGAGTGGAAACCATGTACAGTGATACCTCGGTAGTCGAACGACTCTATACTCGAACAATTCGGAGTTCGACCAAAATTTTCGAGAAATTTTTGCTGCGGTGCTCGACCAAAAATTCGGTACTCGACCAGCCGAACACGTGACGACCGCATGGGCTTTGTGATGATCGCGCCATCTCGGCCACTCTCGCTTGTTCGGGAAGCATCAGTTCTCTCGAGAGCGTCACTCAGACAACGCGCAATCAGCATTCGTTGTGATTTAGTGATTTTCAGTGCTTTTAATTGCTTTTTTAGCTTTCATAATGAGTCCCAAGAAAGTAATGAGTGTTAAGGGGAAGGAGAAGAGGAAAACAGTGCGAACAACGATCGAGTTGAAGAAGGAAATTATAGCGAAATATGAGAATGGTGTACGAGTGTCCGATTTAGCGGTAGAATACGGAATGGCGAAGTCGACCATTTCTACGTTTTTAAAGCATAAAGAAATGATTAAGAAGGCGAATGTTGCAACGGGAGTTACGGCGGTAACTAAGCAAAGGCCACAAGTGATTGAGGAGATGGAAAAGTTGCTTTTAATATTTATTAAAGAAAAACAGTTGGCCGGGGAAAGTGTTAGTGAAGCGTTCATTTGTGAAAAAGCGTTGCATATCTATGAAGAATTAGTGAAGAAAAGTCCGAGTACCAGTGAAAGTGATTCATTTACATTTAAAGCGAGCAGGGGTTGGTTTGAAAAGTTTCGTAATAGAACAGGTATTCATCGTGTTACTAGGCATGGGGAGGCAGCTATACTGCAGAGGAGGAAGAAACAATTAACAATAGACCAGTTTTTCACAAAAGAAAAGAAAGCTGCTACATCAAAGCCTGTTTCTCCTCCAAAGAAGAGACAAAGAAGAGAAGAAACCCCTGAAATAGATCTGCCCACCCTTTCATTGGAGAGAGAAACAACTCCTGAAGGAGAACTACCCCGCCACATCATGGAAGGGGACTCTCCTTCCAAGCAGTAACCTCCCCCTTCCATCCTCTCCACATCCATCCCTGTATGCCATCGAACCGCTGCTCAAAGGTATGTTCACTACAGTACAGAAAATGGTTTAAAATTGTTTTATTTTAGTACAGTAAATGGTTTAAAATTGTTTTATAGGATTTTCTGACCAATTTCATACACATTTAGATAATTATTGTTGTTTAGGTACACGTTTTATTAATATTTTGGGCCTGTTCGAGTGCTTGGGAACGGAATAGAATATATACCATTATTTCTTATGGGGAAAAAAAATTCGGTACTCGAACAAATCGGAGGTCGAACACGGATCTCGAACGGATTATGGTCGAGTACCGAGGTATCACTGTAAAAGAAAACATTGTTCCAGAGAATCGTGATCGAAGGGTTCGCCGTCAGAGAGGTCCAACCTTGAAGCAAAAATGTAAAAGATTAGTTCGAACTTCTTAAAACCAACAATAATGTAAAAAATTGCCTCGTACACATCAACTATTTTGCAATAAGCTCCTTTAGATAGGAAATTAAATACATTTTGGAAGCCTTCCAAAAATTGCTATTTGCCAAAAGTGAGGTTAAAGATTAATAATAAAAGTTCGAACTTCTTAAAACCAATAATGTAAAAAAAATTCCTCATACACAACCATTTTGCAATAAGCTCTTTCACCAAGAAGCTCCCAGATAGGAAATTAAATACTTTTTGGAAGCTTACAGTGCCAAAAAAAGGGCTATTTGCCAAAAGTGAGGCTTTAGACCCCCCTGACAGCAGTACTCCTTAAAACTCTCATCTCCTTTTATCAAATCCCAGGATGAAAGTGATGTTTTTTTACATAATCATCCAGTAATAACTGCAAAAACACCAATATTTACTTGTGAAGATACTCGTCACTAATTCTGGAATGCGTAGGTCTAAATTACAATATATACTTCCTCCTTTAGAGCACCTTAATGGCTAATTGCACTCAATATGCAAAAAATTTTACTCACACGAACATCACCTCCAAGTGACTCAAAAATGGAACATCAATCAAGAAATAAACATAAACATTTTTTTTAGTATATATAGAGACTCAGTCTTAACGACATCTCGGGTCATTCATACAGCTCATCTGATTTTTTTATTAAGTTTACGTTTCTACAATAGTTGGGACTTGAAATGAGATACGCCCCGGGGAACCTATGACGACAAGTTAAAGCGGAGACTACAATGCTCCGTCCGAAAGGAAAAATGCGGATTTCCACGACTGGTCTATCCAGTACCCTTCACACATGTAAATCCATAATAAAGTGTACCTATAGAAGAGGAAATGAATGTAGAGATCAGACCTTCCTCACGTTTACAAAATCCTCCTCGCCAGTTTTTGACTGGTGAGGAATCATGAATCACTCTTACTATAATGTACACCTACTCACTTATTACTCATCAAAATGTACACCTACTCACTTATTACTCATCAAAAATAATAAACTCTATCCTGCTTTAGTACAATTCATAAATAACATGAGCACTACCTTTTTTTCTAAATATAAAACAACCTTTTAAATTTGGAAGTCAAAGTATTGGGCTCATTAGGATCAAAATGGATTCATAGATATCTAGACTTTTCTAATAGTCAGTCTGCCAGGTGGAATGGACCATCCGGAGATTCTGGCTAAAAGATATGATTTTCTTGAATCAGAGAAAAGTACAGCATTTATAAAGTGAAAGAATGGAGAAAGACATGAACAAAATCATCTTTTGTATAGACGATTTCATACATTTGCTTAAATTTAGATTTTAAAATAGGTAATAATTCATCATTTTACTTTGCCATACAAAGGTTAGCATTTAGCAGTACATACAGTACATAATTTAATTGTAATTGTGTAGGAAAGTTGGAATAAAACCTGGTTTTGCTGAAGTGGGATGGAATAAGGTCACAATTATCTGACAAACAAAATTAAGAGCATTTTTAAAAACACTTTCTGAATAAAGAATTTAGTTTACGATTTCATTTGTCTAAATAGTGATATGGCCTAAAGTATTCATATAGTGAGCCTGAATACTTCAAATCAACTCCACATAATCACGGTTCTATTTCAATAAAAAATATACAACAGCTTTTTTTAAAGCATTTCATCACCACCCATTTTAGCAATAAAGTTTGCAAGAACACTAAAAAAGGCATAAAACAGTTTCTTCATTATTACTTTACACTCTTCGCAATACAGATATTCATGTTTACTGCCACATGCTTTCAAGTAGATAAAGAAATCTTTCAAACACTCATTACTCCTATATACATCATGCACCAGTACTCGATGATAAGGAATTTATGTATCAATATAATCCATAGGTATTACTCCACTTTGATATGCTTCTATGATATGGTCGTTACATTTTCTTCAGTCCTTTTAGTACATAATTTAGTACATAAGTTACGGTATAATTACGGGACATTGTTCTGTATAAACAAAAGATATATTAATATCCAGTTGCAATTCAGTTTAAACTCATTTCCCTAAGAAACTCAAACTTGGGAATTCTAAAGCAAAAGGAATACAAGAATTTACAGATATTGACTGATGGTTGGAAAACATTTGCCTATTTCTTCCATGAAATGTGAAATTTTGTAAGCTTAAACCAACAATCATCTTACCAATATTCTTATTTCCCATATAACCATCTACATCAAGTGTACCCAGTGACTTACTGAATATCATTTGTACATTTTTAGATATGACTTTTTTTTCCCAAATACATCCTGAATCCCTTCAACTTTCCTATTTCTTATCCATACAATAAAAGTCAATTAACATATATGAGCACTTCATAAATGTAACTATGATTATAATTTCCGGATAAATCTTAATCTCTCTGAGAGCATATCAATTTATTCTATAAGCATATTTTTTAATATTCATGTCAATGAAAAACATACAAAAACAAAGATTTCATGAGAACATGAAGATACAAGCTTCCCTGGGTTTCACAATTTTGTATCGTGTAATGTAATTCTTAAATTTCCACGATTTCTACAGCCTTTTAAAGCATTGTAATCATCTTCCTATGATTGGTGATTATGTGGGACAATGCTGGGGGACTAATTAGGGTAGAAAGTGACGGATTTGGGGATATAAGAAAGAACATCACTGATACAATTCAGTTAAAAAAATCAAATCTACAGACAAACGTATACAAGTGTGTGAAGTTACATCTATATACGTACGCATGTAAATCTAGACTTATATATAAATATCAATTGCTTGTGATACAAAAAATTATATCTACACTGCTATGAGAACAACTGAAACATTTTCCTTTCAATTCAAAGGCCACTAAAGACAGAAATATAATCTTCTCATTTGGAAAGTCTTCAATAATGTGCTGACACAAGTGTCGCGTCTCATTTGAAATTTGTAGACATCCGTTTGGCAACATCTTACATTCAAAAGATTGAACACACTTTGGGCTAATAAACTCGGTAAAATATGAGACGTAACAATAATTGGAATAAAAAGAAAAGTACGAAAGAGTTAACCTTACAAATACAAATCAAATTACTGTAAGTTATAATTTCGTCTTGTTACACATGTTGATTAGCATAGAATGAAGTACAGTATCTACTAAAAACAATAAATTCCCAGTACATAATTATAAAAGACGAAAAGGAAGTTATTCAATGATATTTTTGGACAACATTAAACAAAAACTCAGTAGGAAACAGCTACAATTTAACAATGTATTCAGATATCTTCAATTAATTCTGAACAGGAGATTACTTTTCTTCATAACTCTGAATATTCTTCTTGGCAACCTAAACTCTGACTACATCAGTAACAAATGTGAAATATAATTATGTAGTAAACTATGATATTACAAATCAAGTTCCACAAGAAAAATATAATCTATTTTAACAATGAAATAATGTTCCAGTTACTTATTAGACCCTCAAGTTATGGATTATCAAACATTCAGACGTCCAACATTGCAAACAGTTCTCTTACATTACTATAATACAATCAGGAAAGAATGCAGAAAAGTGATGAATGTGAAACATTTTAGCAGGAAACAGTGAAGACTGAAGTGAGACAAAGTTTTCTCGTCTGCCTGGGGGGCGACTTGCAGACGTTTGTGGGACTCACCCTGCGTCTGGGGAGATTCGTACGCTATGTATGGCCGCACCTGAAATGGGTTAAGGTTGTCAATAACCGAGTTCTTTTGTGGAGACTGCATAGTGGGTGCAGCCGGAATCTTCAACGCGCTCTGCCTACAAGCATTTCCATGTCAGCAGTTTCCTAACATTTATCACTATACAAAGGAAAACTACTGTAAAGTATTACGCTTTTTCTTTCATGATCTTACCTATACAAACCACTCTTCCTTCTGCGTCGAGGACACATCGCTCTCAGAGCCTGAGGCTCTTACAGACACGGGAAGAAGAGATCTGTGAGCGGTCGTAGCGTACTGCACCCCACCCCGAACGCAGGGCGGACCAGGTTTCCCGGGCTCGAACCTATCGAATAAAAGCAAAAGAAGGAGATCAGTGTTCAAGTTCTCGACACATGGATGATGCTCAAGCTTCTTGGAGTTGAAGGACATGACAGAGGAGGAGAGAAAGATTTGGGGGAGGGAATGACAGGGAGGCAGTGGGAGAGTGACAAGGGAAGAGAGCCTGAGAGGCTTTGGGGCCGTAGAGCGAGCCCTCCTCACTCAAAGTACGTTATTTTACTCAATGATTTTGTTCCCATTCTGCATATGCTTATCACTATACTAAATCCACAAGACAAAAGATCAACAAAGAATAAAAGAGAGGTATTTATGGACGAGGCTCACTGAGAGAAAGGTGAAGTAGGATATGAGAATATATGCACAATATCGTCAGAACACATTGAGTAAAATACCGCACTCGGAGTGAGAACGGTTTGAAAATTACGGCCCAGAGACTTCCCTGACTCATACCTGAGGAAGGAGAAGAGGGGCAAGGTTGTTGATGGCGCTTTTATGCCCACACACTTCTTGATGAAGATGATGGTGGTGGTAGTAGTAGTAGTGGTAGTAGTAGTGGTAGTAGTAGTAGTAGTAGTAGTAGTATTTTAGAGATCGTTGTGATGAATGAGGTGAGCTTAAACACTTCTAAGGTAAGGGGTAAATATAGCGGGCGCTGCAGCCCACAGTATACCCGGGGAAAGACAACTGACCCGGGTTGTTGTTACCTGGGGGGAGGAAGGTGATCAGTGCACAAGCGAACAATTCACTCTAAAGGAAAAAAGTGCTGAGTGAGTGATTGAAGCAATGATAAAACCTTCTAGGCTCTTTTAAAACCTGGCTTACTAACAAGAGGCCAGTCTTCTATCTATCTACATGTGAGTGACTAAGGGTACAGAAGATCTTCCAAGCTTGTATAAAACCTGGCTTACTAACCAGAGTCCAGTCTTTCATCTATCTGATCATGAGTGAGTGAGGCATTGGAGGACCTTCCAAGTCCTTCTAAAACTTGATTTTTAACTGGAGGCCATTCTTCAGCCAATCTATTCATGAGTGCCTGAGTTGATAGAAGACCTCCAGGGCTCTTTTAAAATCTGGCTTACTATCCACATAATCAATTTTCTATCTATCTACTTATGAATAACCTTACAAGCTCTTCCGAAACCTGGCTAAAAAACCAAGGCACTTATCCTATACATCTGTTTATGGGTGACTAAGGCAAAGCAAGACCTCCAACTTCTAAAACTTGGCTTAATAACCACAGGCCAATTCTATCAATCTATTAATGGGTGACTGAGGCCAAAGAACATCTTACAAGCTCATCTAAAACCTTCTACCAACAGGCCATTCTTCTTTCTATCTACCCCTGAGTGCTGAAGCAACTGAAAGACTTCCAGGCTCTTCTAGAATTCATTTTATCAACCAAAGGTTAATTTTCTGTCTATCTACTTATGAGTAACTGAGGCAACAGAAGACCTGGGCTACTAAACACGACAAACGAATCATATGGCCATTCTTCTATTAACCTGTTTATAAGTGACTGGGGAAATAGAAGACTATTCGGATTCTTCTAAATGCTCACTTACTACATAAAGGTCATCCTTCTATCTGACTATTCCTAATTGAGTAACTAATGCATTGGAAGACCTTCCAGGCTCTTTAAAAACCCCTCTCACTAAACAGGAGCCATTCCATAATCTTTCTAATAGTGAGAGTTTGATAATGGAAGACCTTCCAGGCTCTTTAAAAACCCATCTAACTGAACAGGAGCCATTCCATAATCTTTCTAATAGTGAGAGCGTTTGATAATGGAAGACCTTCCAGGCTCTTTAAAAACCCATCTAACTGAACAGGAGCCATTCCATAATCTTTCTAATAGTGAGAGCGTTTGATAATGGAAGACCTTCCAGGCTCTTTAAAAACCCATCTAACTGAACAGGAGCCATTCCATAATCTTTCTAATAGTGAGAGTGTTTGATAATGGAAGACCTTCCAGGCTCTTTAAAAACTCATCTCACTGAACAGGGGCCATTCCATAATCTTTCTAATAGTGAGAGCATTCGATAATGGAAGACCTTCCAGGCTCTTCTAAAACCTGGCTTACTGACCCTCGGTTATTCAAAGTGATCCTCTAGAGTGCTTTAAAAACGTGGCTTTCTCACTACAGGCCATTCTTCTACATATTCATGACTGACTAAGATGATAGAAGACCTACAAGATCATTATAATTCTTGGCTTGCTAACCACAGCTGATTGTTTATGTATCAAAATCTGAATTCTTATGGTTACAAAAAGCCCTTCCAGGGACTTCTAAAACATGGCCATTGTTTGACTTATCTTTATATGAGTAACTGAGGCAAAGGAAAGCGTTTCAGAGTATTCCATAACCTGGCTTACTAACCAAAGGATCATTCTTTTATTTAACTACTTATGAGTGAACGATAGCGTTAATGGAAGGTCTTTCATGTTCTTTGAAAATATGGACATTTTTTATATATATATTTATATGGCATGCTCACTCCAATGCAAATTTTTATCTTGGTTTACCTATCTAGAGGTTAATATACATTTGTTAAATGTTAGTTTTACTGCACATTTACGAATAGTAAAAGAATTAAAATGTAAGGATGCAAGATCTATTCTAATTCTACCATCTGAGGTGTAAAGCTATATGCAAGCAAATAAAAAGTCATAATAAAAGATATAAATATTTTCGAGTTAAAATACCATCTTGACAAAGAAACCAAAGAAAATATATTTTAGCACAATGCCTAGCAATAATGCAATCAACATCCCTAATTGATTTCCTCATTCTAAATTAACAATTTATCTTTATGTCATCTAAAAACTAGGAAAATTTAATTATGCAGGTTAGTGTTAAGGATCTTATAGTCTTTTTATCATGTAGATTGTAGTAAAGAATGACAAGAAGTATATGCCAGTCTGCCTTATTATAATTAATTCAAGAATATTAAATTTTACAGCAAAAGAATTGGTCATATTGGTTGTGGCTAATTTTTCACGGCCGGATGCCTTTCCTGCCGCCAACTCTCCCCATTTACCCGGGCTTGGGACCGGCACCAAGCTGAGGCTAGAGAAAAATTAGCCATAATCAATATGGTAAAATTACGGTCGCCTGTATTTTACTGAAATAAGGATGAGAACAGTATATTTTTACAGAGAATTTCATAAAAACATATTCTTCTCATCCTTATTTCAGTAAAATACAGGCGACTGTAATTTTACCATATTGGTTTTGGCTAATTTTTCATGGCCGGATGCCTCCCCTGCCGCCAACTCTCCCCATTTAACCGGGCTTGGGACCAGCACCAAATTGAGGCTGGCTTACCCCCCCCCCCCCCTCCCTCAGTGGCTGGGTTTGACCAATATGACCAATTATTTTGCTGTAATATTCTTGAATTAATTATGATAATTCAAGAATATTACATTTTACAGCAAAAGAATATATCTTGAATTTAATCTGCAATTAACTACAAGAAACTTAGCAAAGCATTAAAGGCATTATACATATCTTATTAATTCATTAGTTTTCTGAGGTGACATTGCTGCAAACAATCTATTTTTAAGAAAGCCTTATAATAGACAGGGTCTATTGCTCTGACCTCATAATGGCAGATAAGCTCTATTCATCTGACTATACTGACAGATAACCTTTCTCTAAGGTCTATTTATCTGACTTTATACTGATAGATAATTTTTTTTTTTTTTGCTGACAACATGATAACAAAATTAATAATCTCTACTTTAGACATCATAATGATAGCTAAACTGTATTTTAGACATCATGATGATAGATAAACTTCATTTTAGACATCATAATTATATATAAACTCTACTTTAGACATCATAATGATAGATAAACTCTATTATAGACATAATGATGGATAAATATTATTTTAGACATCATAACGACAGATAAATTCTATTTTAGACGTCATAAAGACAGATAAACAGTATTTTAGACATCATAACGATAGATAAATTCTATTTTAGACATCATAATGACATATAAACTGTATTTTAGATATCATAATGATAGGAAAACTATATTGTATACATCATAATGATAGATAAACTGTATTTTAGACATCAAGATGACAGATAAATTCTATTTTAGATATCATAATGACTGATAAACTCTATTTTAGACATCATAATGATAGATGAGCTCTATTTTAGACACTATAGTGAAAGACAAGATCTATTTCTCTGTCATATAGAGAGATAAGTCATCTAGCTAAAAGTTCATTTGATAAATAATATATATTTCTCTGACAAATTGAAGGATAAGGCAGACATCTTTGACCTTTGACCCACAAGAAATTATATTCCTGGATCTCTCTAAATCAATTGAAAGGTGAACATTATGGTTATTGCTTTTGTAAATCAGCAAAATATCCATCAATTAACTAGAGTAATTAAGTTTAGATTCAAGCTATAATTTTGTCTAATTTAATTAGAAGCAAAGAAGGCTTTAGACTTAATTCCCATTTTAACAGATCAAAACTAATTCAAAATTGTTTTATAATCTAAAAATAAAAAAAAATCTTAAATCCAGACTATAATTTTGTCTAATTAATTTAACTAGAAGTAAAGAAGGCTTTAGACTTAATTCCCATTTTGACAGATTAAAACTAATTCAAAATTGTTTTATAATCTAAAAATAAACCAAAATTGTTGTCCCAATTTTGTCATTATTCACAAACAAATGACATTAATCAGTTTAGGACCAACGTTCATCTTTCTGTCAATATGAAAGTCAAGAATCTTTACTATGCATAATAAAGACAGGTTAATCAGTTCATCTTTCTGTCAATATGAAAATCAAGAATCTTTATTATGCATAATAGAGACAGGTTAATCGGTTCATCTCTCTGTCAATATGAAAATCAAGAATCATTATTATGCATAATAGAGACAGGTGAATCGGTTCATCTGTCTGTCAATATGAAAATCAAGAATCTTTATTATGCATAATAAAGACAGGCTTGAATCAAATGTTTCCCATCATGCCGGTGTGACGGTCTGAACGATCCCCCGGTCTCAGAATTCTCCTCGACATTGTATATTGGTTTTTTTCCGCCATTAGCTCGCTTCGCTCGCATGAAAATAAAACATCAAGCTCGTATGTACTGGCAAGCGGTAATGTTGAGCTGCGCACGCTAACATTGCAGGAAAATAAAACACCAACCTCGTATGCTCTGGCAAACGGTAATGTTCGCGCATGCGCAGATTACCAAGGAGAATTCTGAGACCGGGGGATCGTTCAGACCGTCACACCGGCTGATGTAAAACATTCTTGCATCTAAGGAATTTCGGGGGTGGGGGAGAGTCTCACCTGGAGGAAGGACAGAGGTGTGTTGTGGGGCCCCTGGGTAAGGGGGAGGCTTCTCAACTAACATTGTTCCAAAGGTGCCGTTGGTCCCGTAGTTGCCACTCACCTCCACTGAAAAATGGAGGTTGCAAATGAGTTCAGTGCATTAAGAGCTGGTCCATATCACAAATTAGACTGAGAAAAATAAAAGAAAATAGTATGGTAAGACTCATCATATGAAATATTGTCGCCGCAAAGATTCCTGGTGAAATAAGCCCAACCCCCTGATGACGTCATAGCCAGGGTTGCCAGGTTGGCCTTTTTTCAGCTCCCAAAAGCCCAAATTTGGCCTTTTTTCGAAATTGGGTGGCCTGTAACATGAAAAAAGGTTGGCCTTAAATACTATATTTTTGGCCTTTTTCTAATAATTGGTTGGCCTTTTAAAGCTGCGATTGATTAGAAGTTCGCCTTTTATCATTTAGAAAACCTGGCAACCCTATCATAGCCAATCATGTTCTGTCCCATGTTAGCAGCGGTCACAATACACTGCCTTACAAATTTCAAAATATATTAGCTTATAATCACTTTAGGGTTGTGGTGACCTACGTGGTGATGTTCCTGACTGGTGACCGCCAGACTGGGATTCGATTCCTGCTCAACCTCGTTGGTTCCTTTGGTTACTGCAACCTAGCTATCCCTGTGAGCTAGGTGCGAGAGGTTTGAGGGAGCCTACAGGTCTAATTGCTGAGTCATCAGCAGCCATTGCCTGGCCCTCTTTGGTCCAAGCTTGAGTAGAGAGGGGGCTTGGGCGTTGATCATATGTATATATGGGCATTGTCCTCCCTTGCCTCTGCCATTCATGAGCGGTATTTAAAACTTCAAGGGGATGTGGTGTAACTGCTATTAACGTAGGAAACAACATGATTGGCTATGATGTCATAAAGGGGTGGGGCTTATTTTGCCTGGAATCTCTGCGGCAACTATACATATATATTTTATTTATTTACATGAAATATTAGTCATTGCTGATACAGAAAGATTTTATTTGATTAGAATATGAAAAAACGGCTTACTTCTTCAAGGAGGACCTGAAAGCACAGAGCATTTTCCCTCTATAATAAAGTACCAGTTGTTACAATTCTAATACAGTAATATTCACATCAGTAAATAAAATCATACATCATAAATGCAGTAGCTATAACACCTTACTTCTTCCAACAGGGAAAATAGCCCGGTGAGGAAAGGAAACAAGGAAAAATAAAAATATTTTAAGAACAGTAACGTAAAAAAATATGTCCTAAATAAACTATAAAAACTCTAACAAAACAAGAAGAGAAAAAAGATAAAGAGTGGTGTGCTCAAGTGTACTCTCAAGCAAGAGAACTCTAACCTAACACAGTGGAAGACTATGGTACAGAGGCTATAGCACTACCCAAGACTAGAGAACAATGGCTTGACTTTGGAGTTGTCCTCCTAAAAAAGGCTGCTTACCATAGCTAAAGAGTCTCTTCTAACCTTACCTAGAGGAAAGTGGCAACTGAACAATGATAGTGCAGTAACCCCATAGGTGAAGAAGAATTATACAGAACTTACTGTTCATGAAGACTCTTAACTATAAAAGAATTGAGGGGTCAACTGAGGGTAAGTAAATCTGACATTACAGTAATAGGAAATACCTAGGGATGATGAATATCCACCAGATAATATTAATTCTGGACATGAAAACGTTTAAGTTTATCTCTATCAACATGACACCAGCAGCTGGTTCCAACAAATTTTACGGAACTTTATTATTACTATTATTATTATTATTAGCTAAGCTACAACCTTAGTTGGAAAAGCAGAAGCCTATAAGCCCAAGGGAAAATAGCCCAGTCAGAAAGGAAATGATGAACTAAGTAAACTATATGAAAAGTTATAAGCAATTACAACAAAATATTCTTAAGAACAGTTCAAATATTAAAACAGATCTTTCATGTATATGATTATATACTATAAAAACAGACTTATGTCATCTTGTTCAATATAAAAACATTTGCTGCAAGTTTGAACTTTTTAAGTTCCACCGATTCAACAACCCAATTAGGAAGATCATTCCACTACTTGGACATAGCCGGAATAAAACTTCTAGAATACTGTCTAGTATTGAGTCTCATGATGGAAAAGGCCTGAATATTAGAATTAACTGCATGCCTAGTATTACGAAGAGGGTGGTACTGTCCAGGAAGATCTGAATGTAAAGGATGGTTAGAATTATGAAAAATCTTATGTGACTTGCATAACGAACTAATTGAACAATGGTGCCAGATATTAATATCTAGATCAAGAATTAGAAATTTAATCGACCGTAAGTTCCTGTTCAGTTAATTAAGATGAGAATCAGCACCAGAAGACCAAACAAGAGAATAATATTCGAAACAAGGTAGAATGAAAGAATTAAAAAATTTCTTCAATATATATTGATCACCGAAAATCTTAAGACTTTCTCAATAAACCAATCTTTTTGTGCAATCGAAGAAGACACAGACCTAATGTGTATCTCAACAATACATTTGTTATCGAGAATCACACCTAAGATTTTAAAAGAGTCATACAGAGTTAAAGAAACATTATCAATGCTGAGATCCGGATGTTGAGGAGCAACTGTCCTTGACCTACTTGGAGTCACGCTGTACTTTGAGTTGTGTTAGTATTCCACTTCATACCCAATAATCAGCACCATGCACTAATTTTAGCAAGGTCTCTATGAAGGGATTCAGCAAGCCCCAATCTACATTCAGGAGATGGAATTGATGTAAAGAGAGTAACATCATCTGCATATGCAACGAGCTTGTTTTCTAGTCCAAAGCACATGTCATATGTATGTAGTACAAAAAGTAAGGGGCCAAGAACACTACCCTGAGGAACAACAGATATCCCATTCCTATACTCACTATGGTGCCCATCAACAGTAAGGGGCCAAGAACACTACCCTGAGGAACACCAGATATCACATTCCTATACTCACAATGGTGCCCATCAACAGTAAGGGGCCAAGAACACTACCCTGAGGAACACCAGATATCATATTCATATACTCACTATGGTGCCCATCAACAATATCTCTTGCTTTTAAAGAAATGAATCAAATGAGCGACTGATAATACATTCTGCATAATGCAAATTTTCATCTACAGGTAACTATAACTAAGTTATAAATTACTCTCTTCATTTTTATGTTAATATGTTGAGCTGGCTCTCAAGTCTTACGTTACATATTATAAAATTATTATATAAGGATATTATAAAAGAAAAGGAAATGAATATATGAAGACACGTCGTGGAAAAGAATGAACCTGTTAAGTCCTTATAAAGTTCAGATGTTACCTTTAACCATAGCCACTTTCTTTCCTTGTAGAGATGACGAAGAATTGATTTGCGAATCTTGAAGTCTTTCAGCTAGGCCTACCTATTCCAATTCCCTTACGGATAAGAAACTTTCAATATCAAACTGATTCAGATAGCATCCTTATACCATTTACTATATCATCATCTCCTCCTACGCCTATAGACGCAAAGGGCCTCGGTTAGATTTCGCCAGTCGTCTCTATCTCGAGCTTTCAATTCAATACTTCTCCATTCTCCTACTTTGCGCTTCATAGGCCTCAGCCATGTAGGAATGGGTCTTCCAACTCTTCTAGTGCCTCGTAGAGCCCAGCTGAACGTTGGGTGAATTAATCTCTCTTGGGGAGTGTGAAGAGCATGTCCAAACCATCTCCATCTATCCTTCATCAAAGGTAGATGAAATAAACCACAAAGTCTGGACTAAATTAAAAGCACTGCGCTCAAAGGCCAGCTTATTAATAAATAAAAAACAAATATAACTTACTGGGGTAAGAGGGTTGGCCCTGAGGAGGTGGTAGTTGTCGGTTCCTTCGGTAGATGCAGACGACCACCGCCACTCCGCATGCGCAGCACAGGAAGGCCACAGAGGCTACGATGGTGGCCAGCAGTTCTCCTGACAGGCCAAGGATGTCGACCAAGGGCGTCGCTGCAAATAGAGAGGTTAGGTTAATTCGGTCTAGGAAACAAAGTTTGGTTAGATGTAGACCCTGTATGTTGAGGAAAAGATTACTTTTAGGCTCGTGGTGTGATGGAGTCAGTAATGCATGGTAAATCACATACCCTTAAGCATTAGCGTTTCGTTATATTCATGCGTTGCTGGTTTGTTTCTTATGTGGCATCTACAATTTCAATTAAAAATTAGTTTTAAAGTTACTCTAAACACTAAGAACGTCTTCGTATCAGCAAATAGAGAGCTAGAGGATAGGTTAAGTCGGTCTAAGAGACAAAAGTTTAGTTAAATGTAGATCCTGTGTGTTGAGGAAAGATTACTTTTAGGCTCGTGGTGTGATGGAGTCAGTAAGGTGAATCAGTTGATGTTTTGTTTTCTTATGTAGCATCTGCAATTTCAATTAAAAATCAGTTTTAAATAGTTTGGCTAGAGACTATAGTCAATTTTTTTAATGAGGGAGCATTTGCACCGACTCGCAGCGGTGCCCCTTTAGCTCGGAAAAGTTTCCTGCTATCTGATTGGTTAGAATTATCTTGTCCAAGCAATCAGCGATCAGGACACTTTTCCGAGCTAAAAGGGCACCCCTGCGAGTCGGTGCAAATCTGCCTCACTAAAAAGAATTGACTATAGTAACGTCTTAGTATCAGCAACAGTAAGATAAAAGACACTCGAATTGGCAGTCAACTTTAAGATATTGTATGATCTTCTGAAACGGAATGTAAGCTCATCATATCAGAATAAAATGCAATATAATCAGATATATGGAATCAATAAATGAGATTAATGAATATTTGATGTAAGTGGACATTATACCACACAGTGAGAGGTAATTAGAATATTGTAATACTAGCCTTGATAAATTCTGACACAAACACACACACACACACACACACATATATATATATATATATATATATATATATATATATATATATATATATAATATATAATATATAATACATATATACATACATACATATATATACATAAATATATATATATATATATATATATATATATATATATATATATATATATATATAGCATGGGATGGTATGTTTTTAGTAAACAAAATGAGATTATGAAAATTAAAATGCACCTTTCTCTAAAAAGAAAAGTATCTAATCAAATGCTCTTACCAGTAATAATTTATGCAAATAAAAAGATAAGTTGAAACTAAAGAAACGTGTTATTGTTACTCCATATACAGAAGAGGTGAACGAAAGTAAACTGAAAGGGATCTAGTCTTTAATATGAAATTTGAGAGAAGGAATTGTCAAGCATAACCACATTTACATTCCATGGTCCTTCGAATTTAGGAAACCAAACACTCCTGCACTGAGTTACTGATATCCTACGGTCTAGGCGTTCATGGACAAACAGCATAAGTTATGCCTGGGGACTTGCGTGAAGTCCAGGCCCCTGGATCAGAGAAAGATTGTATCCCCTCGAGCTATTTTTCCCTATTGGAGACCTTTGGCTTAAAGCATCTTGCTTTTCCAACTAGGGTTGTAGCTTGGCTAGTAATAATAATAATAATAATAATAATAATAATAATAATAACAACTATAGTCCATTTCTTTTAGCGATGCATATTTGCACCGACTCGCAGCGGTGCCCTTTTAGCTCGGAAAAGTTTCCTGATCGCTGATTGGTTAGAATTATCTTGTCCAATCAATCAGCGATCCGGAAACTTTTCCGAGGTAAAAGGGCACCGCTGCCAGTCGGTGCAAATATGCATCGCTAAAAGAAATGGACTATAGTTGTTATTATTATTATTATTATTATTATTATTAGCCAAGCTACAACCCTAGTTGGAAAAGCAAGATGCTATAAGCCCATGGGTCCAATAGGGAAAAATAGCCTAGTGAGGAAAGGAAATAAGGAAATCAATAAATGATGGGAACAAACTAACAATAAATCATTCTAAACACAGTAACAACGTCAAAATAGATATGTCTTATGTAAACTATTAACAACGTCAAAAACAGATATGTCATATATAAACTATAAAAAGACTCATGTCAGCCTGATCAACATAAAAACATTTGCTCCAACTTTGAACTTTGAAGTTCTACTGATTCAACTACCCGATTAGGAAGATCATTCCACAACTTGGTCACAGCTGGAATAAAACTTCTAGAATACTGTGTAGTATTGAGCCTCATGATGGAGAAGGCCTGGCTATTAGAATTAACTGCCTGCCTAGTATTACGAACAGGATAGTATTGTCCAGGGAGATCTGAGTTTGTAACGGCTCATTATATAAGCAGCTCTTCTAGGTGAAGGACTCCAAAATCAAACTATTGTTCTCTTGTCTTGGGTTGTGCCATAGCCTCTGTACCATGGTCTTCCACTTTCTTAAATTAGAGTTCTCTTGCTTGAGGTTACACTCGGGCACACTATTCTATCTTATTTCTCTTCCTCTTGCCTTGTTAAAGTTTTTATAGTTTATATAAGAAATATTTATTTTAATGTTGTTACTGTCCTTAAAATATTCCATCTATATTCTATATTGCATCTATATTGCATCTATATTCTAACCCTGTCTAAGAACACACACACACACTCTCTCTCTCTCTCTCTCTCTCTCTCTCTCTCTCTCTCTCTCTGAGCGCAGAGAAATTATGAAACAAACAGGTACCAAACCGGTCCACATCCCCCCTCCCCCCTTTGACTCAAGACCTCCTAAATTCTCTGAAAACGCTTCACAGCTCTTCGCTACACTTCAGCAACACTTCTTGGGGGTTCTCTAGTCTCTCAGAGCATCTTGTTTAACCTCCTTAGCCCTTCTCTAACCTTCTTCGAAGTGCCAGATACTTTGGAACACATTCTCTCATAAAATATATATATATATATATATATATATATATATATATATATATATATATATATATATATATATATATATTATCGTCATCACCAGCCCCTAATAAATAATGACTGCAGAACAAAGGCCTCATCAATGTTCTCTCACTTGCGTCTCTTTATGGCCTATTTGTGCCAGTCTACACCCGCAAACTTTCTTAGGTCGTCGTTCCATCGTCTTCTCTTCCCTTCCCCCTGCTTCTTTTGCAATCTCTAGGGACCTATTCTGCTCTCTCTCTCTCTCTCTCTCTCTCTCTCCCTCTCTCTCTCTCTCTCTCTCTCTCTCTCTCTCTCTCTCTATATATATATATATATATATAGATAGGTAGATAGATAGATATAAATATGAGAGAGAGAGAGAGAGAGAGAGAGAGAGAGAGAGAGAGAGAGAGAGAGAGAGAGAGAGAGAGAGAGAGAGAGAGAGAGAGAGAGAGAAAAGGCCTAAGGGACGAAGAGTTAACGTTAATGAAATTCTTAATGGAAACCTCTTCTTGTATTAACCACCGCTTATCTTTTTCCCTATGCTATTATATCAGAAGCATTAATTACGAAACCCCCCCCCCCCCATGGCTTCATTCAGCTACTTTTTTTCTCTCTCTCTCTCTCTCTCTAGAGATAAGGACTCCTTAATTAAATTCTCTCTTATTCGTTTCCCATCTATTTTCATTTTTTTTCCACTCCAAGCCTCAGCTCGGGGCGTCAAAGAATAGACTGTATAAATATGTCTTTTTTCCTCCGTTTTTGTTCTTCATTCATCTCCCCCCTCAGTATTATTTCATTCATTCGTTAGTCTTGACATTTCTAAGGGTAGCCTTTGAGGGAAGATATTCTATTCATTCATTTTACATTCTATTTTCATTCATTTTTTT
The DNA here is from genome assembly GCF_036898095.1 of Palaemon carinicauda. NCBI lineage: Eukaryota > Metazoa > Arthropoda > Malacostraca > Decapoda > Palaemonidae > Palaemon > Palaemon carinicauda. Next base: position 48,437,664 of record NC_090741.1, on the reverse strand, counting down.
TTTCCTGTTCAAAGAGTTGAGCGTCACCTCACTCATCTTGAGTTTCTGTCATCGTAAATGGATTATGTTTTAAGTGCCAGGGGGATTAAAGTACGCACGCACGCGCACACACAAACACACACACACACACACATATATATATACATACATATTTATCTAGCTATATATATATATATATATATATATACAGTGATCTCTCCTACAAAGGTTGTATGTTTGACCCCATTTCTCTTCGCCAGGGGGTGGGTTGTTATATTATAATTACTACTTGCAAAGCTACAACCCTAGTTGGAAAAGCAAAATGCTATAAGCCCTAGGGTCCCAACACTGGAAACCATCCGGTGAGGAGAGGAAAGAAGGAAACTACAAGACTAATAATTAACAATTAAAATAAAATATATTAAAAACAGTAGCAATTTCAAATTAATATTTCATATATAAACTACAAAAACTTTAAAAAACAAGAGGAAGGGAAATAAGATAGCATAGTGTGCCCGAGTGTGGACCCAAGCAAGAGAACACTAACCCAAGACAGTGGAAGACCATTGTTAAAGAGGCTATGGCACTACTAAAGACTAGAGAACAATGGTTTGATTTTGGCTTGTCCTTCTCCTAAAAGAGCTGCTTACCATGGCTAAGGAGTCTCTTCTACCCTTACCCAGAGGAGAGTATCCACATATCTTCTTATTAAGCTCAGCGCTTACCCCCCTTCCTCTCTTTTTCTACTCTAGTCACTTAATCCTTAAAATATAAGAGAATTTTGTTTACATGCCTATCTACCTTATTCTAATTCTACCCATTCTATCTTCCCTCAAATCGGCTTTTCCCACATAATCAAAACGTATTTGCAACGACACAAAATGCCTCACAGACTTTTATATTCATCCCTCTCCATGCCATCATTTTCCTCTTCATATTCAAGGCGCTCTCCATGCATATTTTTTTTTCGTGACGACCCATTTTCATCTCCTGTGTTGCAGGTGGTTAATTAATGCAGAAATACTGGTAAATTAAGCTTGTTTGCTTTTTTTTTTCTAGTCACTACAGGTATGGAAGTAGGAGGGGAAAAAGGAGCAGATGGTGAGCAGTGCAAGGCATTTGAGAAAAGAGCGTAATTAATGAGACTAGTTTGGTTGGGGCAGTAAAGTGAGTGCGTATAGCTGACGCAGAAATTCCGGGCAAAATAAACCCCAACCCCTTGATGACGTCATAGCCAATCACGTTGTCTCTCATGTTAGCAGCAGACATAACACATCCCCTTAAAAAGGTCAAGTTATATTAATTCATAATCACTTTATGGGGATGTGTTGTGATTGTGACCGCTGTTAATGCAGCAGACAACATGATTGGCTATGACGTCATCAGGGGGAGGGGCTTAATTTATAATCACTTTAAGGGGATGTGTTGTGATTGTGAATGCTGTAAACGCAGCAGACAACATGATTGGCTATGACGTCAGCATGAGGAGGCGCTTAATTTATAATCACTTTAAGTGGATGCGTTGTGATAGTGACCGCTATTAACTCAGGAGACAACATGATTGGCTATATCATAAGGGGGAGGGGCTTAATTCATAACCCCTTTAAGAGGATGTGTTGTGATTCTGACTGCTGTAAAAGCAGAAGACAACATGATTGGCTATGACGTCATCAGGGGGAGGGGCTTAACTCATAATCACTTTAAGGGGATGTGTTGTGATTCTGACTACTGTAAACGCAGCAGACAACATGATTGGCTATGACGTCATCAGGGGGAGGGGCTTAATTCATAATCAATTTAAGGGGATGTGTTGTGATTCTGACTGCTGTAAACGCAGCAGACAACATGATTGGCTATGACGTCATCAGGGGAGGGGGCTTAATTCATAATCACTTTAAGGAGATGCGTTGTGATTGTGACCGCTATTAACGCAAGAGAAAACATGAATGGCTATGACGTCATCAGGGGGTGGGGCTTATTTTGCCCAGAATATCTGCGACAATTATAGGCATGGATAAAAAAACTGTAGGGAACTGGGGATAGAGTGAAAGTTTGAGAGGAAAACTTGAAAAAATAGAAGATTAAAATAAAAAGAAAAGCCATAGGTGTTGGGAGAGGTAGAACTAAATGACGGAGCATTAAGAGTGAAAAGTTCAGAGGATATTTTCCATAAATGAAGCAATGTAAATCAAGAGATTATCATCAACAAAGAGAATTGTGAGACAGAAAGAACGACAGCATAAGTATGATATTTCGAAACAGGATCAGAGAAAGCAAATACGTAGGTAGGATACCTGAAAATGAAACAATATCAAAGGAAAATAAAAAAAAAAAAATAAAAAAATGGAAAGACAAAATTTACGAAGTGATATCTACTTAAAGGTATAGTTTTATTGTTCCTTTTCTTAATTTAGAGATACATTCATGAAGTAAGCATTTACACAGTATATTCTAAGTTGTGGTGGCTGATGTGGTAACGTCCCTGACTGGTGAACTAAATTGTGGTGCCCGATGTGGTACTGTCCCTGACTGGTGAACGCCAGACTGGGGTTCGAGTCCCACTCAAACTCGTTATTTCTTTGATCCCTGCACCTTCACCATCCTTGTGAGCTAAGGACAGAGGGTTTGTGGGACTCTATAGGATTATCTGCTGAGCCATAAGCAGCCATTGCCTGGCCCTCCTTAGTCCTAGCTTGGGTGGAGAGGGGGCTTGGGTGCTGATCATAAGAATATATGGTCAGTCTCCAAGGCATTGTCCTACTCGATAGGGCAATGTCACTGCCCCTTGCCCCTGCCATTCATGAGCGGCCTTTAAAACTTTAAACCTTTAAAAAAGGAAAACAGAATGCACTTGTCTGCTAAGCATTCCCAGACATCCGGGGACCTAAATAATTACTTCACATTTCCGATTGAGAAAGGAGTTAGAAAGGGAGACCCCATCTCTCCTAAATTATTCACAATGTGTCTAGAAGATGATTTCAAGAATTTAAATTTGGGAAATTAAGGAATTAACATTAATAGGGAGTAACTTAATAACTTAAGATTTGCAAATGACAGATGCAAAAAGTATCCCCACTCAAGAAATATATATATATATATATATATATATATATATATATATATATATATATATATATATATATATATATATATATATATAAAATTTGCAGCCACTCATTTTGTGAGAAAAAGAAGTATAATGTAATAAGATAAGTCATAAAGATGAAAGATGTCTACATTATATGTATGTATATATATATATATATATATATATATATGTATATTCATATATATATATGTACATATACATATATATACATATATATACACATATATACTGTATAAACATATATATACAGGTATATATATATAGATATAGATATATATATATATATATATATATATATATATATATATATATATATATATATATATATATATATATATATAAATTTGCAGCCACTCATGTTGTTGGAAAAAGAAATATAACGTAATGAAATAACTCGGAAATATGAAAGACATCTACATATTTTTCCACCCACGAAAACAGCAGAAGCCACGTCCCTCATTTAAGAATTAACGAACTAATTAAGAGAACTCATTAACCAAAAGCCCTTTTGGTTTCTTCTCCTTAATTGTTTACTTGTTCATTTGTTATTCATTTATTCGTGGTTTTATACTTAATATAAGTGGAAAAAATAACAACATGCAATTGGTGAGACAAGGCAAATTTTCATCGAGTTTAAAAAACAAAAGGAAGAGAAATAAGACAGAACAGTGTGTTCCAGTGTACTCTCAAGCAAGAGAACACTAACCCAAGACCGTAGAAGACCATTGTTAAAGAGGCTATGGCACTACCAAAGACTAGAGAACAATGGTTTGATTTTGGCTTGTCCTTCTCCCAGAAGAGCTGCTTACCATAGCATTTAAGGATAAAATTTGAGTGAGAATTTCCTCGATTTCCTCAAATTTTAATTTCTTCTTCTTCTTCTTCTTATTCTTCATCTTCTTCTTCTTCTTCTTATTATTATTATTACTAGCCAAGCTACAACCCTAGTTGGGAAAGCAAGATGCTATAAGCCCAAAGGCTCCAACAGGGAAAAATGGTAAGTATATATTCTAATGTAGTATTGATTTCATAAGTGTATTATTTCTCTCTCTCTCTCTCTCTCTCTCTCTCTCTCTCTCTCTCTCTCTCTCTCTCTCTCTCTATGACCTAGGAACACAACTATACCGTACCACCACTCGGGCCTTTTCGGCCATCCAACAATGAGTTCACTGAGAGAGAGAGAGAGAGAGAGAGAGAGAGAGAGAGAGAGAGAGAGAGAGAGAGAGAGAGAGAGAGAGAGAGAGAGAGAGTTTTAATGAGCCTAGACCTGATAATGAGACCATCCAAAACTTTAATAGGGAACTTCCGAGGATATGAGCAAAAATTAATTAACATCCGAGTTCGAAGAAGTTTTGGGGCCATAAGGAGCAAAAAGAAGAAGAAGAAGAAGAAGGAGAAGAAGAAGAAGAAAGAACAACAACAACAATAGGCTAAGAGGGAAAATTTTTCATTTTAAGGGTTTTTCTTTTTTAAGATGAGCCGTTTAACCATGATTGTTAAAAAGCCATTATTATTATTATTATTATTATTATTATTATTATTATTATCCAAGCTACAACCCTAGTTCGAAAAGCACCATTATTATTATTATTATTATTATTATTATTATTATTATTATTATTATTATTATCCAAGCTACAACCCTAGTTGGAAAAGCACCATTATTATTATTATTATTATTATTATTATTATTATTACTACTACTACTACTAGCCAAGCTACAACCCTAGTTCGAAAAGCAAGATGCTATAAGCCCATCGGCTCCAATAGGGAAAAAAAAGCTCAGTGAGGAAAGGAAATAAGGAAATCAATAAATGATGAGAACAAATTAATAATTAATCATTCTAAAAACAGTAACAACGTCAAAATAGATATGCCACATATAAACTATTAACAACGTCAAAAGATATGTCATATATAAACTATAAAAAGACTAATGTCAGCCTGGTCAACATAAAAAAACATTTGCTGCAACTTTGAACTTTTGAAGTTCTACTGATTCAACTACCTGATTAGGAAGCCCATTGAGTAATTAAATTCATCTAATGGATACACTCAACTATGAATATTAAAACATTCCCAATAATATCTAGTCAATATCCTTAAAATTTAAAATTCTATTATAAATAAAATAATTCTAGTGTCTTGAATAAAATATTAACTTGATTTAGATTCAATATATTTAAACGAAGCTAAACTTAATGAATAAAAACTATATGAAAACATACAGAATAGCTGAATCAGTAGAACTTCAAAAGTTCAAACTTGCAGCAAATGTTTTTATGTTGAACAGGCTACCATAGGTCTTTTTATAATTTATATAAGAAAAATATGTTTTAATGTTATTAATGTTTTTAAAACATCTTACTTTAATTGTTCATTACTTCTTATATCGTTTATTTATTTCCTTATTTCTTTCCTCACTGAACTATTGTTCCTTGTTGGAGCCCTTGGGCTTATAGCATCTTGATTTTCTAACTAGGGTTGTAGTTTAGCCAATAATAATAATAATAATAATAGAATTCTGGATATCATCAGGTAATCCTGTGGTATTAGCAAAGTACAACTAGGCCTAAAAATTTATTGTTAGCCTTAAAAACTAGGTCTAGACCATTAAGAGAAAGTTACTCATTCATGCTCTCTGGTATCTGCATTCAAAGCTCCATCATTATAAAAAAGGAAAGATAATGATATAAATAATCATATGAAATCAGTAATAAAAACACTACAGATAAAAAAAAAATCAGTGGTATAAATCATGCTGGTAGCGACCTTTCTGTTTAGACTTACCGTTGTTAAGCATGTGGCTAAGTCTCTATCACAACTGGTCCCTATTTGTGCGGGCCGAATTTAGAAACCTTGGACGGCACGTAACGGTCTCTCTCGCCGCTGGTCCCTATTCGTGCGGGCCGAATTTAGAAACCTTGGACGACACGTAACGGTCTCTCTCGCCGCTGGTCCCTATTCGTGCGGGCCGAATTTAGAAACCTTGGACGACACGTAACGGTCTCTCTCGCCGCTGGTCCCTATTCGTGCGGGCCGAATTTAGAAACCTTGGACGACACGTAACGGTCTCTCTCGCCGCTGGTCCCTATTCGTGCGGGCCGAATTTAGAAACCTTGGACGACACGTAACGGTCTCTCTCGCCGCTGGTCCCTATTCGTGCGGGCCGAATTTAGAAACCTTGGACGACACGTAACGGTCTCTCTCGCCGCTGGTCCCTATTCGTGCGGGCCGAATTTAGAAACCTTGGACGACACGTAACGGTCTCTCTCGCCGCTGGTCCCTATTCGTGCGGGCCGAATTTAGAAACCTTGGACGACACGTAACGGTCTCTCTCGCCGCTGGTCCCTATTCGTGCGGGCCGAATTTAGAAACCTTGGACGACACGTAACGGTCTCTCTCGCCGCTGGTCCCTATTCGTGCGGGCCGAATTTAGAAACCTTGGACGACACGTAACGGTCTCTCTCGCCGCTGGTCCCTATTCGTGCGGGCCGAATTTAGAAACCTTGGACGACACGTAACGGTCTCTCTCGCCGCTGGTCCCTATTCGTGCGGGCCGAATTTAGAAACCTTGGACGACACGTAACGGTCTCTCTCGCCGCTGGTCCCTATTCGTGCGGGCCGAATTTAGAAACCTTGGACGACACGTAACGGTCTCTCTCGCCGCTGGTCCCTATTCGTGCGGGCCGAATTTAGAAACCTTGGACGACACGTAACGGTCTCTCTCGCCGCTGGTCCCTATTCGTGCGGGCCGAATTTAGAAACCTTGGACGACACGTAACGGTCTCTCTCGCCGCTGGTCCCTATTCGTGCGGGCCGAATTTAGAAACCTTGGACGACACGTAACGGTCTCTCTCGCCGCTGGTCCCTATTCGTGCGGGCCGAATTTAGAAACCTTGGACGACACGTAACGGTCTCTCTCGCCGCTGGTCCCTATTCGTGCGGGCCGAATTTAGAAACCTTGGACGACACGTAACGGTCTCTCTCGCCGCTGGTCCCTATTCGTGCGGGCCGAATTTAGAAACCTTGGACGACACGTAACGGTCTCTCTCGCCGCTGGTCCCTATTCGTGCGGGCCGAATTTAGAAACCTTGGACGACACGTAACGGTCTCTCTCGCCGCTGGTCCCTATTCGTGCGGGCCGAATTTAGAAACCTTGGACGACACGTAACGGTCTCTCTCGCCGCTGGTCCCTATTCGTGCGGGCCGAATTTAGAAACCTTGGACGACACGTAACGGTCTCTCTCGCCGCTGGTCCCTATTCGTGCGGGCCGAATTTAGAAACCTTGGACGACACGTAACGGTCTCTCTCGCCGCTGGTCCCTATTCGTGCGGGCCGAATTTAGAAACCTTGGACGACACGTAACGGTCTCTCTCGCCGCTGGTCCCTATTCGTGCGGGCCGAATTTAGAAACCTTGGACGACACGTAACGGTCTCTCTCGCCGCTGGTCCCTATTCGTGCGGGCCGAATTTAGAAACCTTGGACGACACGTAACGGTCTCTCTCGCCGCTGGTCCCTATTCGTGCGGGCCGAATTTAGAAACCTTGGACGACACGTAACGGTCTCTCTCGCCGCTGGTCCCTATTCGTGCGGGCCGAATTTAGAAACCTTGGACGACACCTAACGGTCTCTCTCGCCGCTGGTCCCTATTCGTGCGGGCCGAATTTAGAAACCTTGGACGACACCTAACGGTCTCTCTCGCCGCTGGTCCCTATTCGTGCGGGCCGAATTTAGAAACCTTGGACGACACCTAACGGTCTCTCTCGCCGCTGGTCCCTATTCGTGCGGGCCGAATTTAGAAACCTTGGACGACACCTAACGGTCTCTCTCGCCGCTGGTCCCTATTCGTGCGGGCCGAATTTAGAAACCTTGGACGACACCTAACGGTCTCTCTCGCCGCTGGTCCCTATTCGTGCGGGCCGAATTTAGAAACCTTGGACGACACCTAACGGTCTCTCTCGCCGCTGGTCCCTATTCGTGCGGGCCGAATTTAGAAACCTTGGACGACACCTAACGGTCTCTCTCGCCGCTGGTCCCTATTCGTGCGGGCCGAATTTAGAAACCTTGGACGACACCTAACGGTCTCTCTCGCCGCTGGTCCCTATTCGTGCGGGCCGAATTTAGAAACCTTGGACGACACCTAACGGTCTCTCTCGCCGCTGGTCCCTATTCGTGCGGGCCGAATTTAGAAACCTTGGACGACACCTAACGGTCTCTCTCGCCGCTGGTCCCTATTCGTGCGAGCCGAATTTAGAAACCTTGGACGACACCTAACGGTCTCTCTCGCCGCTGGTCCCTATTCGTGCGAGCCGAATTTAGAAACCTTGGACGACACCTAACGGTCTCTCTCGCCGCTGGTCCCTATTCGTGCGAGCCGAATTTAGAAACCTTGGACGACACGTAACGGTCTCTCTCGCCGCTGGTCCCTATTCGTGCGAGCCGAATTTAGAAACCTTGGACGATACGTAACGGTCTCTCTCGCCGCTGGTCCCTATTCGTGCGAGCCGAATTTAGAAACCTTGGATGGCACGTAACGGTCTCTCTCGCCGCTGGTCCCTATTCGTGCGGGCCGAATTTAGAAACCTTGGACGATACATAACGGTCTCTCTCGCCACTGGTCCCTATTCGTGCGAGCCGAATTTAGAAACCTTGGACGATACATAACGGTCTCTCTCGCCACTGGTCCCTATTTGTGCGAGCCGAATTTAGAAACCTTGGACGATACATAACGGTCTCTCTCGCCACTGGTCCCTATTTGTGCGAGCCGAATTTAGAAACCTTGGACGATACATAACGGTCTCTCTCGCCACTGGTCCCTATTTGTGCGAGCCGAATTTAGAAACCTTGGATGGTACAATTGGTTTCCTTAATTCCTTAGATTCCCATGAAGTGTACCATTATTAATGAAGCCAACTGTACGTAAAGTCCTAGGGCGGGGACACGTCTTCACTCAGTGTGAGATTACAACCAGTTTTGAAGAAAAGAATAACGACTCTTAAAGCGGGGAAACTGCTAATTAAAACTTCGGTTTATGCGAGAGCCGTCATTTGTGCGAGCCGAATTTAGAAACCTTGGACGATACATAACGGTCTCTCTCGCCACTGGTCCATATTTGTGCGAGCCGAATTTAGAAACCTTGGACGATACATAACGGTCTCTCTCGCCACTGGTCCCTATTTGTGCGAGCCGAATTTAGAAACCTTGGATGGCACGTAACGGTCTCTCTCGCCGCTGGTCCCTATTTGTGCGGGCCGAATTTAGAAACCTTGGACGATACATAACGGTCTCTCTCGCCACTGGTCCCTATTCGTGCGAGCCGAATTTAGAAACCTTGGACGATACGTAACGGTCTCTCTTGCTGCTGGTCCCTATTTGTGCGAGCCGAATTTAGAAACCTTGGACGATACGTAACGGTCTCTCTCGCCGCTGGTCCCTATTTGTGCGAGCCGAATTTAGAAACCTTGGACGATACGTAACGGTCTCTCTCGCCGCTGGTCCCTATTTGTGCGAGCCGAATTTAGAAACCTTGGACGATACGTAACGGTCTCTCTCGCCGCTGGTCCCTATTTGTGCGAGCCGAATTTAGAAACCTTGGATGGCACGTAACGGTCTCTCTCGCCGCTGGTCCCTATTTGTGCGAGCCGAATTTAGAAACCTTGGACGATACGTAACGGTCTCTCTCGCCGCTGGTCCCTATTTGTGCGAGCCGAATTTAGAAACCTTGGATGGCACGTAACGGTCTCTCTCGCCGCTGGTCCCTATTCGTGCGGGCCGAATTTAGAAACCTTGGATGGCACGTAACGGTCTCTCTCGCCGCTGGTCCCTATTTGTGCGGGCCGAATTTAGAAACCTTGGACGATACATAACGGTCTCTCTCGCCACTGGTCCCTATTCGTGCGAGCCGAATTTAGAAACCTTGGACGATACATAACGGTCTCTCTCGTCGCTGGTCCCTATTCGTGCGAGCCGAATTTAGAAACCTTGGACGATACGTAACGGTCTCTCTCGCCGCTGGTCCCTATTTGTGCGAGCCGAATTTAGAAACCTTGGATGGCACGTAACGGTCTCTCTCGCCGCTGGTCCCTATTCGTGCGGGCCGAATTTAGAAACCTTGGACGATACATAACGGTCTCTCTCGCCGCTGGTCCCTATTCGTGCGGGCCGAATTTAGAAACCTTGGACGATACGTAACGGTCTCTCTCGTCGCTGGTCCCTATTCGTGCGAGCCGAATTTAGAAACCTTGGACGATACGTAACGGTCTCTCTCGCCGCTGGTCCCTATTTGTGCGAGCCGAATTTAGAAACCTTGGATGGCACGTAACGGTCTCTCTCGCCGCTGGTCCCTATTTGTGCGAGCCGAATTTAGAAACCTTGGACGATACGTAACGGTCTCTCTCGCCGCTGGTCCCTATTTGTGCGAGCCGAATTTAGAAACCTTGGATGGCACGTAACGGTCTCTCTCGCCGCTGGTCCCTATTCGTGCGGGCCGAATTTAGAAACCTTGGATGGCACGTAATGGTCTCTCTCGCCGCTGGTCCCTATTTGTGCGGGCCGAATTTAGAAACCTTGGACGATACATAACGGTCTCTCTCGCCACTGGTCCCTATTCGTGCGAGCCGAATTTAGAAACCTTGGACGATACATAACGGTCTCTCTCGTCGCTGGTCCCTATTCGTGCGCGCCGAATTTAGAAACCTTGGACGATACGTAACGGTCTCTCTCGCCGCTGGTCCATATTTGTGCGAGCCGAATTTAGAAACCTTGGATGGCACGTAACGGTCTCTCTCGCCGCTGGTCCCTATTCGTGCGGGCCGAATTTAGAAACCTTGGACGATACATAACGGTCTCTCTCGCCGCTGGTCCCTATTCGTGCGGGCCGAATTTAGAAACCTTGGACGATACATAACGGTCTCTCTCGTCGCTGGTCCCTATTCGTGCGAGCCGAATTTAGAAACCTTGGACGATACGTAACGGTCTCTCTCGCCGCTGGTCCCTATTTGTGCGAGCCGAATTTAGAAACCTTGGATGGCACGTAACGGTCTCTCTCGCCGCTGGTCCCTATTCGTGCGGGCCGAATTTAGAAACCTTGGACGATACATAACGGTCTCTCTCGCCGCTGGTCCCTATTCGTGCGGGCCGAATTTAGAAACCTTGGACGATACATAACGGTCTCTCTCGTCGCTGGTCCCTATTCGTGCGAGCCGAATTTAGAAACCTTGGACGATACGTAACGGTCTCTCTCGCCGCTGGTCCCTATTTGTGCGAGCCGAATTTAGAAACCTTGGATGGCACGTAACGGTCTCTCTCGCCGCTGGTCCCTATTCGTGCGGGCCGAATTTAGAAACCTTAGACGATACATAACGGTCTCTCTCGCCGCTGGTCCCTATTTGTGCGAGCCGAATTTAGAAAACTTGGATGGCACGTAACGGTCTCTCTCGCCGCTGGTCCCTATTTGTGCGGGCCGAATTTAGAAACCTTGGACGATACATAACGGTCTCTCTCGCCACTGGTCCCTATTCGTGCGAGCCGAATTTAGAAACCTTGGACGATACGTAACGGTCTCTCTCGCCGCTGGTCCCTATTCGTGCGAGCCGAATTTAGAAACCTTGGACGGCACGTAACGGTCTCTCTCGCCGCTGGTCCCTATTCGTGCGAGCCGAATTTAGAAACCTTGGACGGCACGTAACGGTCTCTCTCGCCGCTGGTCCCTATTCGTGCGAGCCGAATTTAGAAACCTTGGACGGCACGTAACGGTCTCTCTCGCCGCTGGTCCCTATTCGTGCGAGCCGAATTTAGAAACCTTGGACGGCACGTAACGGTCTCTCTCGCCGCTGGTCCCTATTCGTGCGGGCCGAATTTAGAAACCTTGGACGGCACGTAACGGTCTCTCTCGCCGCTGGTCCCTATTCGTGCGGGCCGAATTTAGAAACCTTGGACGGCACGTAACGGTCTCTCTCGCCGCTGGTCCCTATTCGTGCGGGCCGAATTTAGAAACCTTGGACGGCACGTAACGGTCTCTCTCGCCGCTGGTCCCTATTCGTGCGGGCCGAATTTAGAAACCTTGGACGGCACGTAACGGTCTCTCTCGCCGCTAGACGTAACGGTCTCTCTCGCCGCTGGTCCCTATTCGTGCGGGCCGAATTTAGAAACCTTGGACGGCACGCAACGGTCTCTCTCGCCGCTGGTCCCTATTCGTGCGAGCCGAATTTAGAAACCTTGGACGGCACGCAACGGTCTCTCTCGCCGCTGGTCCCTATTCGTGCGAGCCGAATTTAGAAACCTTGGACGGCACGCAACGGTCTCTCTCGCCGCTGGTCCCTATTCGTGCGAGCCGAATTTAGAAACCTTGGACGGCACGCAACGGTCTCTCTCGCCGCTGGTCCCTATTCGTGCGAGCCGAATTTAGAAACCTTGGACGGCACGCAACGGTCTCTCTCGCCGCTGGTCCCTATTCGTGCGAGCCGAATTTAGAAACCTTGGACGGCACGCAACGGTCTCTCTCGCCGCTGGTCCCTATTCGTGCGAGCCGAATTTAGAAACCTTGGACGGCACGCAACGGTCTCTCTCGCCGCTGGTCCCTATTCGTGCGAGCCGAATTTAGAAACCTTGGACGGCACGCAACGGTCTCTCTCGCCGCTGGTCCCTATTCGTGCGAGCCGAATTTAGAAACCTTGGACGGCACGCAACGGTCTCTCTCGCCGCTGGTCCCTATTCGTGCGAGCCGAATTTAGAAACCTTGGACGGCACGCAACGGTCTCTCTCGCCGCTGGTCCCTATTCGTGCGAGCCGAATTTAGAAACCTTGGACGGCACGCAACGGTCTCTCTCGCCGCTGGTCCCTATTCGTGCGAGCCGAATTTAGAAACCTTGGATGGTACAATTGGTTTCCTTAATTCCTTAGATTCCCATGAAGTGTACCATTATTAATGAAGCCAACTGTACGTAAAGTCCTAGGGCGGGGACACGTCTTCACTCAGTGTGAGATTACAACCAGTTTTGAAGAAAAGAATAACGACTCTTAAAGCGGGGAAACTGCTAATTAAAACTTCGGTTTATGCGAGAGCCGTCATTTCGCTGTAACCCGGGACATAACTATACAGTAAGAACTATAAAGATTCAGTTGCTATCCCCTTAAAAAGGGTCCACCTGAAAATGAGTCGTGAAATCTTCCCCTAAAAAGGCTCCGGCTGAAAAATGGCACTTTAAATCAACTCCGGCCGGTCCGGCAAAAAAAAAAAAAAAAAAAAAAAAAAAAAAAAAATTATTACTACTTGTTTTCTTGGCATGAACCAAAAGACGTAAAATATTGGAAACGTGAGAAAGAAAATCCTAAAAAAAAATATGTGGTCAACGCATTTAGGGATATTTACCAACCCCCAAAAAAGGGGGTTACACATCTATTACATAACTCAACTTCCTCAAAGGAACTGCAGCAGTGTTACCAACCCAAAAGAGGGGTTTTTCTCCACATCTGTAAGGACAAATCACCGCCCCCGAGATGAGGTCTTCCGTTGGCAACACTGACCTGCAGTAGAATGCAGCCGACAGCGCTGGCTCTATTTTCTTAATGGAGTGTCCCACGGTGACACCTCCAATAACAAGACCCTGATACAAAAGCCTGGAAGGGAGGGGGGAAGCGCCCCCTTACTTCCTCACAGCCCCCCCCCACCCCCTCCAAGTCGACCAATTATTGAAGTAGGTCCAAGTTAGGGTTAGAAGAGGTTTTGGGGGATTTCAGAATGGAAACACTGGCAGGGATTAAACTTTCAAGATAATTTCCTTAGGTTCAGGTAATTTGCATGGTTTCAAGGTACTTTATAGGGTAATTTAATTACCTTAGTTTCAGGTAATTTGCATGGTTTAAAGGTAATTTTTAAAATAATTACTTAGTTTCAAGTAATTTGTATGGTTTCAAGGTACTTTTTAGTGTAATTAAATCACCTTAGTTTCAGGTAATTTGCATGGTTTCAAGGTACTTTTTAGGGTAATTAAATTACCTTAGTTTCAGGTAATTTGCATGGTTTCAAGGTACTTTTTAGGGTAATTAGATTACCTTAGGTTCAGGTAATTTGCATGATTTCAAGTTACTTTTTAGGGTAATTAAATTACCTTAGGTTCAGGTAATTTGCATGGTTTCAAGGTAATTTTAAGGTAATTTAATTACCTTAGTTTCAGGTAATTTGCATGGTTTCAAGGTACTTTTTAGGGTAATTAAATTACCTTAATTTCAGGTAATTTGCATGGTTTAAAGGTAATTTTTAAAATAATTACTTAGTTTCAAGTAATTTGTATGGTTTCAAGGTACTTTTTAGTGTAATTAAATCACCTTAGTTTCAGGTAATTTGCATGGTTTCAAGGTACTTTTTAGTGTAATTAAATCACCTTAGTTTCAGGTAATTTGCATGGTTTCAAGGTACTTTTTAGGGTAATTAGATTACCTTAGGTTCAGGTAATTTGCATGATTTCAAGTTACTTTTTAGGGTAATTAAATTACCTTAGGTTCAGGTAATTTGCATGGTTTCAAGGTAATTTTAAGGTAATTTAATTACCTTAGTTTCATGTAATTTGCATGGTTTCAAGGTACTTTTTAGGGTAATTAAATTACCTTAATTTCAGGTAATTTGCATGGTTTCAAGGTAATTTTAAGGTAATTAAATTACCTTAGGTTCAGGTAATTTGCATGGTTTCAAGGTACTTTTTAGGGTAATTAAATTACCTTAGTTTCAGGTAATTTGCATGGTTTCAAGGTACTTCTTGGGTTAATTAAATTACCTTAGTTTCAGGTAATTTGCATGTTTTCAAGGTAATTTTTAAGGTAATTTAATTACCTTAGTTTCAGGTAATTTGCATGGTTTCAAGGTATTTTTAAGGTAATTTAATTACCTTAGTTTCAGGTAATTTGCATGGTTTCAAGGTAATTTTTAAGGTAATTTAATTACCTTAGTTTCAGGTAATTTGCATGGTTTAAAGGTATTTTTTAAAATAATTACTTAGTTTCAAGTAATTTGCATGGTTTCAAGGTACTTTTTAGGGTAATTAAATTACCTTAGGTTCAGGTGATTTGCATGATTTCAAGGCAATTTTTAGGGTAATTAAATTACCTTAGGTTCAGGTAATTTGCATGGTTTCAAGGTACTTCTTAGGGTAATTAAATTACCTTAGGTTCAGGTGATTTGCATGATTTCAAGGCAATATTTAGGGTAATTAAATTACCTTAGGTTCAGGTAATTTGCATGGTTTCAAGGTACTTTTTAGGGCAATTAAATTACCTTAGGTTCAGGTAATTTGCATGGTTTAAAGGTATTTTTTAGGGTAATTAAATTACCTTAGGTTCAGGTAATTTGCATGGTTTCAAGGTACTTCTTGGGGTAATTAAATTACCTTAGTTTCAGGTAATTTGCATGGTTTCAAGGTACTTCTTAGGGTAATTAAATTACCTTAGTTTCAGGTAATTTGCATGGTTTCAAGGTAAATTTTATGGTAATTACCTACGTTTCGGGTAATTTGCAAAGTTTCACGGTAATTTTTAGGGTAATTAACTTAATTTCAGGTAATTTGCATGGTTTCCAGGTAATAGTTTCAGGTAAATTGCATGGTTTCAAGGTAATTTTTAAGGTAATTACCTTAGTTTCAGGTAAATTGCATGGTTTCAAGGTAATTTTTAAGGTAATGATATTTTTAAGGTAATTTCGGTTTTACTATCTTCAAATCTAAAGAAATTGGAAAGGTTTTAAGGTAATCTAGGGTAAAAAGCAGCAGCATCTGAGGTAATAGCTACATATTCAAGTTTAAAACCTGATCCAGTAAGTCATGAGGACGGGGGAGGAAGAGAAAAGAGAAATCAAAATTCAAAATTTCTAATAAATTTTAGAAATTAAGAAAAACCAGATAAGAATGGAGAACACTTAATAAAACTATGAACACAATATCAACAAAGACTAAGAAAGAATATAAAAATCAAGAAAATTTAAAATACACGACCAAGAAAATGAACAAAGGAAAATAGATTTAAACAAGAATAAAAATAAGATAAATACACAAAAAGTACGAAATTTATTAAAGTTTATATACTGAGAAGTAAGCAACCGTGTTTGGGGTTTCAACACCACATGTATATTATTATTATTATTATTAATATTACTGGCCAAGCTAGAACCCTAGTTGGAAAAGCGAGATGCTATAAACCCAAGGGCTCCAACAGGGAAAAATAGCCCAGTGAGAAAAGGAAATAAGGAAATAAATAAAGGATGAGAATAAATTAACAATATATCATTCTAAAAACAGTAACAGCGTCAAAACAGATATTTCCTATATAAACTATTAACAACGTCAAAAACAGATATGTCATATATAAACTATAAAAAGACTCATGTCAGCCTGGTCACTCATGAATGGCAGAGGTAAGGGATAGTGACAATGCCCTAGAGACTGACCACATATACATAAGATCAGCGCCCAAGCCCCCTCTACACCCAAGCTAGGATCAGGGAGGGCCAGGCAATGGGTGCTGATGACTCAGAAGGTAGACCTATAGGCTCCCCTAAACCTTATCTCCTTAGCTCACAAGTATGGTGAGGTTGCACACACTAAAGGAACTATCGAGCTTGAGCGGAACTCATACCCCAGTCTAGCGAGCTCCAGGCAGGGACGTTACCTATAGGCCACCTAGTTGTGAGATATATTTTTAAAAAGCCAAATGCAAATGAAAAGGACATTTATATTCATTTATATTTTTTTTTATATTACAAAGAACCTTTTCAATTTAGAAATCTATAGGTTTTATCTTAGGGTTAAAAAAAAGAACCTTTCAAATAGAAACGTTCCGATTTTTCGTTGTTATTAACTGAGGACAAATTATATATTATTATTATTATTATTATTATTATTATTACTTGCTAGGCTACAACCCTATTTGGAAAACCAGGATGCTATAAGCCCAGGGACTCCAAAAGGGAAAATAGCCCAGTGAGGAAAGGAAACTTAAGGAAAAATAAAATATCTAAAGAAGAGTAACATTAAATTAAATATCTCCTACAAAAACTATACCCGAGTGTACCCTCAAGCAAAAGAACTCTAACCCAAGACAGTGGAAGACCATGGTACAGAGGCTATGGCATTACCCAAAACTAGAGAACAATGGTTTGATTTTAGAGTGTCCTTCTCCTAGAAGAGCTGCTTACCATAGCTAAAGAGTCTCTTCTACCCTTACCAGGAGGAAAGCAGCCACTGAACAATTACAGTGCAGAAGTTAATCCCTTGGGTGAAGAAGAGAACCCTTGGTTAATAGCCTTTTCTATTTACAACACAGGCCACGGCTTAATAATAATAACAATAATAATAATAATAATAATAATAATAATAATAATAATAATAATAATAATAACAAAAATAATAATAATAATAATATAATAATAACAAAAATAATAATAATAATAACAAAAATAATAATAATAATAATAATAATAATAATATAATAATAATAACAAAAGTAATAATAATAATAACAATAATAATAATAATAATAATAATAATAATAACAACAACAACAACAACAACAACAACAACAACAACAACAACAATAATAATAATAATAATAATAATAATAATAAACTTGATATCTGTTGGTCTGCCTTTCAAGCCACGCTCAGTGCTTGATACTTTTCATTTGTGAACGTACTGCTACTATCCTTTCGAGCTAGGGTCTGAGGGGGAGAGGGTTAGGGCCCCCATAGGCTTAGTTGCTGAGTCATCAGCAACCATTGCCTGGTCCTCCTTGGTTATAGCCTGGTTGAAGAGGGGATATGAGTTCTCAATGCATCTACAGAGATGTCTGATATAAATAGAAAAATATTAAGGGATTTTTATTATAATTTTTCTCTTTTGAGATCAACAAATTGGCGAAAATTTTAGTCGGTAATTAAAAGAATTTTTTCCTCTTAATAAGAAATTATAATTTTTTTCTATCGAAAAGATCAACAAATTGGCGAAAATTCTCGTCAGTAATTAATTTTTTTTTCCCTTTTAAAAGGACTGCTTCTGATGCAGCATGTGAAGCCATTAAGATTTCGAAGCACACTTTCCTCAATGGGACTCAAATTCTTGAGAAGAAGAAGAAATATTTACTAAACAGACGGTGAGATTTTGGGGCCTCATAGAAGACGCGCCCTCAAAAAAAAAAAAAAAAAAAAAAAAAAAAAAAAAAAAAAAAAAAAAAAAAAAAAAAAAAAAGCCTCTTAATTACACCGTCCTCTTTTTTTCTTCTTGGCAGCTCTTTCGGTAAGAGGGAGAGAAGAACATTTAAAAAAAAAATTATAATCGTTTTTAATCTTTAGTATAAAATGAAAAAGAAATATATTTCGTTTTGAAAGATGTCTTCAAGAATTTTAGCTTTTTATTTTCGTGTTGATAATTCATTCTCTCTCTCTCTCTCTCTCTCTCTCTCTCTCTCTCTCTCTCTCTCTCTCTCTCTCTCTCTCTCTCTCTCTCTCTCTGTATTTTTTAATAATAATAATAATAAATCTTAAAAAACACGTAGTTAATAATAATAAATTATAAAAAACACGTAGTTACTTTCTGTTGCAAGCCTGGTACTCTCTCTCTCTCTCTCTCTCTCTCTCGAATTCCAAGACCCAAGGAGAAATTAGACTGATGAGCCAAGATGATTCCAAAGGCTAATATAAGAGGGGCCAAAGGTGGCGGAGACTCCCAAGCCTCGACTCAAAAAAAAAAAAAAAAGTGTTTAATTATAATTCCTAGACGCCTCCGCCGTCGTCCCAAAGACTGAATGAAGAAGATGAAGAAGAAGAAGATGTCTAAATTGCTTCCGTATTATCTAACGAGTTCTGACCTTACACACGAGTTCGTTCTCTGATTAGGTGGGAGGACGAGAGAAAGCTCAGCGATGCTGCACAGTGTTGCCAGATGTGTCAGTCTAAAAATTCCCCAAAACAACCCAAAAATCCCCATTTCCACACATATTTTCTTCTGATCCTGTACGCTTTACTAATATAGAAATGACTAACTATACTTCATATAAGTGCAAGTAAACTACTTGCAACAATATAGAGGTTTACTTATCTTTGTTTCTTCTTCATAGAACTTTGCACAGAATATCCTCATAAGATATCCAAAATCCCAAAAGCTAGGGATGAATCCCCAAATCTAGGGATAAATCTCCATATCTGGCAGCACTGGTGCTGCAGTGGCTGTGGATGAAGCACAGCACGCACGCACACACATACACACACACACACACACACTTATTATTATCATTATTATTATTATTATTATTATTATTATTATTATTATTATTATTATTACTTTCTAAGCTACAACCCTAGTTGGAAATGCAGGAGGCTATAAGCCCAGGGGCACCAACAGGGAAAATAGCCCGGCGAGGAGAGGAAACAAGGAAAAATTAAACATTTTAAGAACAACAAAACCATTATAAAATAAATATTTCCTATATAAACTATAAAAAGTTTTATAATTTATATACGAAAGATCTAATTTAAAGCTACTGTTCTTAAAATATTTTATTTTAATTGTTTATTACTTCTTATATAGTTTATATATTTCCATATTTCCTTTCCTCGTTGGGCTATTTTACCCTGTTGGAGTCCTTGGGCTTATAACATCTTACTTTTCCAACTAGGGTCGTAGCTTAACTAGTAATAGTAGTAGTAGTAGTAGTAGTAATAATAATAATAATAATAATTTCCAACTAGGGTCGTAGCTTAACTAGTAGTAGTAGTAGTGGTAGTAGTAGTAGTAATAATAATAATAATAATAATAATAATAATAATAATAATAATAATAAAAAGGGAAAATGACAACACTTGGAGAGGAAGTTGATTAGAAAACGTGTTCCATAGGACGATCTCTCTCTCTCTCTCTCTCTCTCTCTCTCTCTCTCTCTCTCTCTCTCTCTCTCTCTCTCTCTCTCTCTCTCTCTCTCTCACTTAGTGCAATAGCATTGGCCCTATGAATACGAACGACTATTTTACCTCGGTTCGCCGAATAACTTAGTTCGAGAACAACCTTTTCCCTTTCAAAAAGAACAAAGTTAAAAAGTTCAGAAAAGCTACATCATTAAAAGAGAGAGAGAGAGAGAGAGAGAGAGAGAGAGAGAGAGAGAGAGAGAGAGAGAGAGAGAGAGAGAGAGAGAGAGAGAGAAGGTCCTCAAACACTATACTAAATGATGTCAGCTCTTGTGAAGTTCAAAAAGTACTGGAAATTATATATTATAATTTCAAATTGTCAAATAATTTGGATCATTTTTTTTTTTCATAGAAAAAAAATGCAACTTTTTGTTAAATTCTGGAAAACCAAATCACGAAGTATTCTGTAATCAAGTTTTCCTAAATTATTTCAACAATAATCAAAAGTAAAAAGCGTAAAAAGAATTAGGGAAATGTGGTTAATATATATATATATATATATATATATATATATATATATATATATATATATATATATAATATGATATATATAATATATATATAATATTATAAATATATATATATGTATATATTTAATATATATATATATATATATAATATGATATATATAATATATATATAATATTATAAATATATATATATGTATATATTTAATATATATATATATATATATATATATATATATATATATATATATATATATTTCTCTCTTTATTTTCGAAAATCATAGCTTTTCTTGCCATTCTATTAATAGTAACTATCCTCAGGAACTCGTATACTTACTAACATAATATCTACTGCTACTACTACTATTACTACTACTACTACTACTACTAATAATAATAATAATAATAATAATAACAATACTCAATTACTAATAATTATACTCTTGTTATTTTCAAGGTTTTATAGTTTCCACATGAAAGATTTATTTGTTATTATTGTTCTAAAACTTCTTGTAGATTTCCTAATTTCCTTTCCTCACTGAGCTATTTTCCCTGTTGGAGCCACTGGGCTTATAGCATTCTGTTTTTCCAACTAGGGTTGTAGCTTGGCAAGTAATGCTACTACTACTACTATTACTACTACTAGCAATAATAATAATAATAATAATAATAATAATAATAATAATACTTAATTATTAATAATAATACTCAATTACTAATAATTATACTACTACTACTCATAATAATAATGCTCAATAACTAATAATTATACTACTACTACTACTACTACTACTACAAATAATAATAATAATAATAATAATACTCATTCACTAATAATTATACTACTACTACTACCACTAATACTACTACTATGAATAATAATAATAATAATAATAATAATAATGATAATAATAATAATAATAATAATAATAATAATAATAATAATAAAATATCAACTGTCAGCTTTACTTAATATCAAAATAAAACTTAAAACACCTGATTACGATTCGCATAATCTTGAAGTGTGGCGTTTTTCCTGACACATCTGATCAGGTGGAAATATCTCTCCATCGTTAAAGGAACCAATTGACTTAATTCTATCGATGTCACGTTTCCCTACGGGTCAAATCGTTAACATTTTCATTCAGATATTCCTTAAAATCTTCTAAAAATACGATTTTCTGCATATATTGCATTTCGGGATATCAATGCTTTTTAATATATCTGAACCAAACGTCCAATATATCTAAGAGATTTGATTTATATTGTACAGCTAAGTATGTGGGTTTTGGGGGAGCCTATAGGTCTATCTGCTGAGTCATCAGTAGCCATTGCCTGGCCCTCCTTGGTCCTAGCTTTGGTGGAGACAATATATCTAAGAGAATTGCTACATATTGCGCAGCTAAGTATGTTTGGTTTGGGGGAGGCTATAGGTCTATCTGCTGAGTCATCAGCAGCCATTACTTGGCCATCCTTGGTCCTAGCTTGGGGGCTGATCATATGTAATATGGTCAGTCTCTAGGGCATTGTCCTGCTCGATAGGGTAGAACTACGGTTTTTTAAGTGTAGATATTTAGATAGATATTCGTTCATTTTAAAAATGCTATTTTCGTAGACACTTCAAAATATCATTTTTTTTTCGTTTTACCAACAGATATTCTGTTCTTTTGAAAATTGCCATACTTGCCAATAATAGCTACACAGAAATGTTTCACGAGAATATTAAAATTTTCATTTTACAAATGCTATTTTCGTAGACACTTCAAAATATATATATATATTTTTCGTTTTACCAACAGATATTCTGTTCTTTTGAAAATTTCCCTACAGGCTAATAATAGCTACCCTGAATTGTTTCACGAGAATATTAAAAATTTCATTTTACAAATGCTATTTTCGTAGACACTTCAAAATATCATTTCTTTTTTTTTTTTCCTTTTACCAACAGATATTCTGTTCTTTTGAAAATTTCCCTACAGGTTAATAATAGCTATTCTGAACTGTTTCACGAGACTTAAAATTAAAGGGATTGAAAAAAAATAATTCCTTAATTTTTCAAATGTTATTTTCGTAGACACTTCAAAATATCAAAATATAATTTTTCTTTCGTTTTTCCAACTGATAAACTGTTCTTTTGAAAATTTACCCCTGTATTGTTTCACGAGAATATTAAAATTTTCATTTTACAAATGCTATTTTCGTAGACACTTCAAAATATTTTTTTTTTCGTTTTACCAACAGATATTCTGTTCTTTTGAAAATTTCCCTACAGGCTAATAATAGCTATTCTGAACTGTTTCACGAGAATATTAAAATTAAAGGGATTGAAAAAAAATAATTCCTTAATTTTTCAAATGTTATTTTTGTAGACACTTCAAAATATCAAAATATAATTTTTCTTTCGTTTTTCCAACAGATAAACTGTTCTTTTGAAAATTTCCCTACAGGCTAATAATAGCTATTCTGAACTGTTTCACGAGAATATTAAAATCTTCATTTTACAAATGCTATTTTCGTAAACACTTCAAAATATATTTTTTTTTTCGTTTTACCAACAGATATTCTGTTCTTTTGGAAATTTCCCTACAGGCTAATTATAGCTATTCTGAACTGTTTCACGAGAATATTAAAATTTTCATTTTACAAATGCTATTTTCGTAGACATTTCAAAATATCATTTTTTTTTTTTTCGTTTTACCAACAGATAAACTGTTCTTTTGAAAATTTCCCTACAGGCTAATAATAGCTATTCTGAACTGTTTCACGAGAATATTAAAATTAAAGGGATTGAAAAAATAAATGATTTTTCTATTCAAAGGTCACCGTCAATAATTCACCCAAGAGTCGTCCACTCTTCCTGGAGTTTTTTTTAGATTAGCTCGCCTTATTTTTATAGTTCTTTCTCAATAGTGGCCTTATTTTTATAGTTCTTCCTCAATAGTGGCCTTATTTTTATAGTTCTTTCTCAATAGTGGCCTTATTTTTATAGTTCTTTCTCAATAGTGGCCTTATTTTTATAGTTCTTTCTCAATAGTGGCCTTATTTTCATAGTTCTTTCTCAATAGTGGCCTTATTTTTATAGTTCTTTCTCAATAGTGGCCTTATTTTTATAGTTCTTTCTCAATAGTGGCCTTATTTTCATAGTTCTTTCTCAATAGTGGCCTTATTTTTATAGTTCTTTCTCAATAGTGGCCTTATTTTTATAGTTCTTTCTCAATAGTGGCCTTATTTTTATAGTTCTTACTCAATAGTGAATTCCAAATATTCTGAGCTAACTTTAGATATCGTCACCCTCATAAACTAACTGCCTAAGTCATTTTCTCCACTTGTTGGGAAATAAAAAAAACCTTCTCATTTCCTAATTCTTTATATCATTGTATTGAGCTTCAATTAACAAATTCTAATTCACAAAATCTTCTATTAAAAATTTGTGAATTGAAGCTCAAGACAATGATATAAAGAATTAGGAAATGAGAAGGTTTTTCTATTATTTCCCGTCACACTCATAAATTAACTGCCTAAGTCATTTTCTCCACTTGTTGGGAAATAAAAAAACCTTCTCATTTCCTAATTCTTTATATAATTGTACTGAGCTTCAATTAACAAATTCTAATTCACAAATTCTTCTATTAGAAAATTTGTGAATTGAAGCTCAAGACAATGATATAAAGAATTGGGAAATGAGAAGGTTTTTCTTTGATTTCCCAACAAGTGGAGAAAATGATTTAGGCAGATAGTTTATGAGGGCGACGATATATGATGTTGAGTATTGGAGCAGTGATTTAATATATTTCGTCATTGATTTTTCTCGTGATTTTAATTCATTGCATTTTTTTTCAGTTACAAGGTCAAATATAATTTTCAAATGAGTATCTAATTTATTATATTGTTTGAAATTTGCCTGGGATTAGCGGTGTTGCCACTTTCCTCACTGCCGATCAGTCTATGATCAAAGGTACCTTGAAATATGAGATGTGGCAACACCGGTCAATAGAATCTTCAAGTCTTAATCTTTGGTAACTGAGTTATAATGTTTATTGAAAACAAACTGTTAAATTAGCGATGATATGTTTAATTGCTCCATGAAATTCTTTTAAAAGGACACAACCAGAGAAGCTCGCTTGATTAGCGCTGATAATATGATTAATTGCTTCATGAAATTCTTTTAAACGGACACAAATAGAGAAGCTCGCTTGATTAGCGCTGATAATATGATTAATTGCTTCATGAAATTCTTTTAAACGGACACAACCAGAGAAGCTCGCTTGATTAGCGTTGATATTATGATTAATCGCTTCATGAAATTCTTTTAAAAGGACACAACCAGAGAAGCTCGCTTGATTAGCGTTGATATTATGATTAATTGCTTCATGAAATTCTTTTAAACGGACACAACTAGAGAAGCTCGCTTGATTAGCGCTGATAATATGATTAATCGCTTCATGAAATTCTTTTAAACGGACACAACCAGAGAAGCTCGCTTGATTAGCGTTGATAATATGATTAATCGCTTCATGAAATTCTTTTAAAAGGACACAACCAGAGAAGCTCGCTTGATTAGCGATGATAATATGATTAATCGCTTCATGAAATTCTTTTAAACTGACACAACCAGAGAAGCTCGCTTGATTAGCGTTGATAATATGATTAATCGCTTCATGAAATTCTTTTAAACTGACACAACTAGAGAAGCTCGCTTGATTAGCGTTGATAATATGATTAATCGCTTCATGAAATTCTTTTAAAAGGACACAACCAGAGAAGCTCGCTTGATTAGCGATGATAATATGATTAATCGCTTCATGAAATTCTTTTAAACTGACACAACCAGAGAAGCTCGCTTGATTAGCGCTGATAATATGATTAATTGCTTCATGAAATTCTTTTAAACTGACACAACTAGAGGAGCTCGCTTGATTAGCGCTGATAATATGATTAATTGCTTCATGAAATTCTTTTAAACGAACACAGCTAGAGAAGCTCGTTTGATTAGCGTTGATAATATGATTAATTGCTTCATGAAATTCTTTTAAACGGACACAACTAGAGAAGCTCGCTTGATTAGCGCTGATAATATGATTAATTGCTTCATGAAATTCTTTTAAACGGACACAGCTAGAGGAGCTCGCTTGATTAGCGTTGATAATATGATTAATTGCTTCATGAAATTCTTTTAAAAGGACACAACCAGAGAAGCTCGCTTGATTAGCGCTGATAATATGATTAATTGCTTCATGAAATTCTTTTAAAAGGACACAACCAGAGAAGCTCGCTTGATTAGCGCTGATAATATGATTAATCGCTTCATGAAATTCTTTTAAACTGACACAACTAGAGAAGCTCGCTTGATTAGCGATGATAATATGATTAATCGCTTCATGAAATTCTTTTAAACGGACACAACTAGAGAAGCTCGCTTGATTAGCGCTGATAATATGATTAATCGCTTCATGAAATTCTTTTAAACGGACACAACTAGAGAAGCTCGCTTGATTAGCGCTGATAATATGATTAATCGCTTCATGAAATTCTTTTAAACGGACACAACTAGAGAAGCTCGCTTGATTAGCGATGATAATATGATTAATCGCTTCATGAAATTCTTTTAAACGGACACAACTAGAGAAGCTCGCTTGATTAGCGCTGATAATATGATTAATCGCTTCATGAAATTCTTTTAAACGGACACAACTAGAGAAGCTCGCTTGATTAGCGATGATAATATGATTAATCGCTTCATGAAATTCTTTTAAACGGACACAACTAGAGAAGCTCGCTTGATTAGCGCTGATAATATGATTAATCGCTTCATGAAATTCTTTTAAACGGACACAACTAGAGAAGCTCGCTTGATTAGCGCTGATAATATGATTAATCGCTTCATGAAATTCTTCTAAACTGACACAACTAGAGAAGCTCGCTTGATTAGCGCTGATAATATGATTAATCGCTTCATGAAATTCTTCTAAACTGACACAACTATAGAAGCTCGCTTGATTAGCGCTGATAATATGATTAATCGCTTCATGAAATTCTTCTAAACAGACACAATTAGAAATGCTCGCTTGATTAGCGCTGATAATATGATTAATCGCTTCATGAAATTCTTTTAAACGGACACAACTAGAGAAGCTCGCTTGATTAGCGCTGATAATATGATTAATTGCTTCATGAAATTCTTTTAAACGGACACAACTAGAAAAGCTCGCTTGATTAGCGATGATAATATGATTAATCGCTTCATGAAATTCTTTTAAACTGACACAACTAGAGAAGCTCGCTTGATTAGCGCTGATAATATGATTAATTGCTTCATGAAATTCTTCTAAACTGACACAACTAGAAAAGCTCGCTTGATTAGCGCTGATAATATGATTAATCGCTTCATGAAATTCTTTTAAACGGACACAACTAGAAAAGCTCGCTTGATTAGCGATGATAATATGATTAATCGCTTCATGAAATTCTTTTAAACGGACACAACTAGAGAAGCTCGCTTGATTAGCGCTGATAATATGATTAATCGCTTCATGAAATTCTTCTAAACGGACACAACTATAGAAGCTCGCTTGATTAGCGTGATATGATTAATTGCTTCATGAAATTCTTTTAAACGGACACAACTAGAGAAGCTCGCTTGATTAGCGCTGATAATATGATTAATTGCTTCATGAAATTCTTTTAAACGGACACAACCAGAGAAGTTCGCTTGATTAGCGCTGATAATATGATTAATCGCTTCATGAAATTCTTTTAAACGGACACAACTAGAGAAGCTCGCTTGATTAGCGATGATAATATGATTAATCGCTTCATGAAATTCTTTTAAACGGACACAACTAGAGAAGCTCGCTTGATTAGCGCTGATAATATGATTAATCGCTTCATGAAATTCTTTTAAACGGACACAACCAGAGAAGCTCGCTTGATTAGCGCTGATAATATGATTAATTGCTTCATGAAATTCTTTTAAACGGACACAACCAGAGAAGCTCGCTTGATTAGCGCTGATAATATGATTAATTGCTTCATGAAATTCTTTTAAACGGACACAAATAGAGAAGCTCGCTTGATTAGCGCTGATAATATGATTAATTGCTTCATGAAATTCTTTTAAACGGACACAAATAGAGAAGCTCGCTTGATTAGCGCTGATAATATGATTAATTGCTTCATGAAATTCTTTTAAACGGACACAACCAGAGAAGCTCGCTTGATTAGCGTTGATATTATGATTAATCGCTTCATGAAATTCTTTTAAAAGGACACAACCAGAGAAGCTCGCTTGATTAGCGTTGATATTATGATTAATTGCTTCATGAAATTCTTTTAAACGGACACAACTAGAGAAGCTCGCTTGATTAGCGCTGATAATATGATTAATCGCTTCATGAAATTCTTTTAAACGGACACAACCAGAGAAGCTCGCTTGATTAGCGTTGATAATATGATTAATCGCTTCATGAAATTCTTTTAAAAGGACACAACCAGAGAAACTCGCTTGATTAGCGATGATAATATGATTAATCGCTTCATGAAATTCTTTTAAACTGACACAACCAGAGAAGCTCGCTTGATTAGCGCTGATAATATGATTAATTGCTTCATGAAATTCTTTTAAACGGACACAGCTAGAGAAGCTCGCTTGATTAGCGCTGATAATATGATTAATTGCTTCATGAAATTCTTTTAAACGGACACAGCTAGAGAAGCTCGCTTGATTAGCGCTGATAATATGATTAATTGCTTCATGAAATTCTTTTAAACGGACACAGCTAGAGAAGCTCGCTTGATTAGCGCTGATAATATGATTAATTGCTTCATGAAATTCTTTTAAACGGACACAACCAGAGAAGCTCGCTTGATTAGCGTTGATAATATGATTAATCGCTTCATGAAATTCTTTTAAAAGGACACAACCAGAGAAGCTCGCTTGATTAGCGCTGATAATATGATTAATCGCTTCATGAAATTCTTTTAAACGGACACAACCAGAGAAGCTCGCTTGATTAGCGCTGATAATATGATTAATCGCTTCATGAAATTCTTTTAAACGGACACAACTAGAGAAGCTCGCTTGATTAGCGCTGATAATATGATTAATCGCTTCATGAAATTCTTTTAAACGGACACAACTAGAGAAGCTCGCTTGATTAGCGCTGATAATATGATTAATCGCTTCATGAAATTCTTTTAAACGGACACAACTAGAGAAGCTCGCTTGATTAGCGCTGATAATATGATTAATCGCTTCATGAAATTCTTTTAAACGGACACAACTAGAGAAGCTCGCTTGATTAGCGCTGATAATATGATTAATCGCTTCATGAAATTCTTTTAAACGGACACAACTAGAGAAGCTCGCTTGATTAGCGCTGATAATATGATTAATCGCTTCATGAAATTCTTTTAAACGGACACAACTAGAGAAGCTCGCTTGATTAGCGCTGATAATATGATTAATCGCTTCATGAAATTCTTTTAAACGGACACAACTAGAGAAGCTCGCTTGATTAGCGCTGATAATATGATTAATCGCTTCATGAAATTCTCTTAAACGGACACAACTAGAGAAGCTCGCTTGATTAGCGCTGATAATATGATTAATCGCTTCATGAAATTCTCTTAAACGGACACAACTAGAGAAGCTCGCTTGATTAGCGCTGATAATATGATTAATCGCTTCATGAAATTCTCTTAAACGGACACAACTAGAGAAGCTCGCTTGATTAGCGATGATAATATGATTAATCGCTTCATGAAATTCTCTTAAACGGACACAACTAGAGAAGCTCGCTTGATTAGCGATGATAATATGATTAATCGCTTCATGAAATTCTTTTAAACGGACACAACTAGAGAAGCTCGCTTGATTAGCGCTGATAATATGATTAATCGCTTCATGAAATTCTTCTAAACTGACACAACTATAGAAGCTCGCTTGATTAGCGCTGATAATATGATTAATCGCTTCATGAAATTCTTCTAAACTTGATTAGCGCTGATAATATGATTAATCGCTTCATGAAATTCTTTTAAACGGACACAACTAGAGAAGCTCGCTTGATTAGCGATGATAATATGATTAATCGCTTCATGAAATTCTTTTAAACGGACACAACTAGAGAAGCTCGCTTGATTAGCGCTGATAATATGATTAATCGCTTCATGAAATTCTTCTAAACGGACACAACTAGAGAAGCTCGCTTGATTAGCGCTGATAATATGATTAATCGCTTCATGAAATTCTTCTAAACGGACACAACTAGAGAAGCTCGCTTGATTAGCGCTGATAATATGATTAATCGCTTCATGAAATTCTTCTAAACGGACACAACTAGAGAAGCTCGCTTGATTAGCGCTGATAATATGATTAATCGCTTCATGAAATTCTTCTAAACGGACACAACTAGAGAAGCTCGCTTGATTAGCGCTGATAATATGATTAATCGCTTCATGAAATTCTTCTAAACGGACACAACTAGAGAAGCTCGCTTGATTAGCGCTGATAATATGATTAATCGCTTCATGAAATTCTTCTAAACGGACACAACTAGAGAAGCTCGCTTGATTAGCGCTGATAATATGATTAATCGCTTCATGAAATTCTTCTAAACGGACACAACTAGAGAAGCTCGCTTGATTAGCGCTGATAATATGATTAATCGCTTCATGAAATTCTTCTAAACGGACACAACTAGAGAAGCTCGCTTGATTAGCGCTGATAATATGATTAATCGCTTCATGAAATTCTTCTAAACGGACACAACTAGAGAAGCTCGCTTGATTAGCGCTGATAATATGATTAATCGCTTCATGAAATTCTTCTAAACGGACACAACTAGAGAAGCTCGCTTGATTAGCGCTGATAATATGATTAATCGCTTCATGAAATTCTTTTAAACGGACACAACTAGAGAAGCTCGCTTGATTAGCGCTGATAATATGATTAATCGCTTCATGAAATTCTTCTAAACGGACACAACTAGAGAAGCTCGCTTGATTAGCGTGATATGATTAATCGCTTCATGAAATTCTTCTAAACGGACACAACTAGAGAAGCTCGCTTGATTAGCGCTGATAATATGATTAATCGCTTCATGAAATTCTTCTAAACGGACACAACTAGAGAAGCTCGCTTGATTAGCGCTGATAATATGATTAATCGCTTCATGAAATTCTTTTAAACGGACACAACTAGAGAAGCTCGCTTGATTAGCGCTGATAATATGATTAATCGCTTCATGAAATTCTTTTAAACGGACACAACTAGAGAAGCTCGCTTGATTAGCGCTGATAATATGATTAATCGCTTCATGAAATTCTTTTAAACGGACACAACTAGAGAAGCTCGCTTGATTAGCGCTGATAATATGATTAATCGCTTCATGAAATTCTTTTAAACGGACACAACTAGAGAAGCTCGCTTGATTAGCGCTGATAATATGATTAATCGCTTCATGAAATTCTTTTAAACGGACACAACTAGAGAAGCTCGCTTGATTAGCGCTGATAATATGATTAATCGCTTCATGAAATTCTTTTAAACGGACACAACTAGAGAAGCTCGCTTGATTAGCGCTGATAATATGATTAATCGCTTCATGAAATTCTTTTAAACGGACACAACTAGAGAAGCTCGCTTGATTAGCGCTGATAATATGATTAATCGCTTCATGAAATTCTTTTAAACGGACACAACTAGAGAAGCTCGCTTGATTAGCGCTGATAATATGATTAATCGCTTCATGAAATTCTTTTAAACGGACACAACTAGAGAAGCTCGCTTGATTAGCGCTGATAATATGATTAATCGCTTCATGAAATTCTTTTAAACGGACACAACTAGAGAAGCTCGCTTGATTAGCGCTGATAATATGATTAATCGCTTCATGAAATTCTTTTAAACGGACACAACTAGAGAAGCTCGCTTGATTAGCGCTGATAATATGATTAATCGCTTCATGAAATTCTTTTAAACGGACACAACTAGAGAAGCTCGCTTGATTAGCGCTGATAATATGATTAATCGCTTCATGAAATTCTTTTAAACGGACACAACTAGAGAAGCTCGCTTGATTAGCGCTGATAATATGATTAATCGCTTCATGAAATTCTTTTAAACGGACACAACTAGAGAAGCTCGCTTGATTAGCGCTGATAATATGATTAATCGCTTCATGAAATTCTTTTAAACGGACA
Organism: Palaemon carinicauda; assembly: GCF_036898095.1. Lineage (NCBI taxonomy): Eukaryota > Metazoa > Arthropoda > Malacostraca > Decapoda > Palaemonidae > Palaemon > Palaemon carinicauda. The sequence goes on along the minus strand of NC_090741.1, from coordinate 48,405,963 downwards.
CAACTAGAGAAGCTCGCTTGATTAGCGCTGATAATATGATTAATCGCTTCATGAAATTCTTTTAAACGGACACAACTAGAGAAGCTCGCTTGATTAGCGCTGATAATATGATTAATCGCTTCATGAAATTCTTTTAAACGGACACAACTAGAGAAGCTCGCTTGATTAGCGCTGATAATATGATTAATCGCTTCATGAAATTCTTTTAAACGGACACAACTAGAGAAGCCCGCTTGATAAGCGCTGATAATATGATTAATCGCTTCATGAAATTCTTTTAAACGGACACAACTAGAGAAGCCCGCTTGATAAGCGCTGATAATATGATTAATCGCTTCATGAAATTCTTCTAAACGGACACAACTAGAGAAGCCCGCTTGATTAGCGCTGATAATATGATTAATCGCTTCATGAAATTCTTCTAAACGGACACAACTAGAGAAGCCCGCTTGATTAGCGCTGATAATATGATTAATCGCTTCATGAAATTCTTCTAAACGGACACAACTAGAGAAGCCCGCTTGATTAGCGCTGATAATATGATTAATCGCTTCATGAAATTCTTCTAAACGGACACAACTAGAGAAGCCCGCTTGATTAGCGCTGATAATATGATTAATCGCTTCATGAAATTCTTCTAAACGGACACAACTAGAGAAGCCCGCTTGATTAGCGCTGATAATATGATTAATCGCTTCATGAAATTCTTCTAAACGGACACAACTAGAGAAGCCCGCTTGATTAGCGCTGATAATATGATTAATCGCTTCATGAAATTCTTCTAAACGGACACAACTAGAGAAGCCCGCTTGATTAGCGCTGATAATATGATTAATCGCTTCATGAAATTCTTCTAAACGGACACAACTAGAGAAGCCCGCTTGATTAGCGCTGATAATATGATTAATCGCTTCATGAAATTCTTCTAAACGGACACAACTAGAGAAGCCCGCTTGATTAGCGCTGATAATATGATTAATCGCTTCATGAAATTCTTCTAAACGGACACAACTAGAGAAGCCCGCTTGATTAGCGCTGATAATATGATTAATCGCTTCATGAAATTCTTCTAAACGGACACAACTAGAGAAGCCCGCTTGATTAGCGCTGATAATATGATTAATCGCTTCATGAAATTCTTCTAAACGGACACAACTAGAGAAGCCCGCTTGATTAGCGCTGATAATATGATTAATCGCTTCATGAAATTCTTCTAAACGGACACAACTAGAGAAGCCCGCTTGATTAGCGCTGATAATATGATTAATCGCTTCATGAAATTCTTCTAAACGGACACAACTAGAGAAGCCCGCTTGATTAGCGCTGATAATATGATTAATCGCTTCATGAAATTCTTCTAAACGGACACAACTAGAGAAGCCCGCTTGATTAGCGCTGATAATATGATTAATCGCTTCATGAAATTCTTCTAAACGGACACAACTAGAGAAGCCCGCTTGATTAGCGCTGATAATATGATTAATCGCTTCATGAAATTCTTCTAAACGGACACAACTAGAGAAGCCCGCTTGATTAGCGCTGATAATATGATTAATCGCTTCATGAAATTCTTCTAAACGGACACAACTAGAGAAGCCCGCTTGATTAGCGCTGATAATATGATTAATCGCTTCATGAAATTCTTCTAAACGGACACAACTAGAGAAGCCCGCTTGATTAGCGCTGATAATATGATTAATCGCTTCATGAAATTCTTCTAAACGGACACAACTAGAGAAGCCCGCTTGATTAGCGCTGATAATATGATTAATCGCTTCATGAAATTCTTCTAAACGGACACAACTAGAGAAGCCCGCTTGATAAGCGCTGATAATATGATTAATCGCTTCATGAAATTCTTTTAAACGGACACAACTAGAGAAGCCCGCTTGATTAGCGCTGATAATATGATTAATCGCTTCATGAAATTCTTCTAAACGGACACAACTAGAGAAGCCCGCTTGATTAGCGCTGATAATATGATTAATCGCTTCATGAAATTCTTCTAAACGGACACAACTAGAGAAGCCCGCTTGATTAGCGCTGATAATATGATTAATCGCTTCATGAAATTCTTCTAAACGGACACAACTAGAGAAGCCCGCTTGATTAGCGCTGATAATATGATTAATCGCTTCATGAAATTCTTCTAAACGGACACAACTAGAGAAGCCCGCTTGATTAGCGCTGATAATATGATTAATCGCTTCATGAAATTCTTCTAAACGGACACAACTAGAGAAGCCCGCTTGATTAGCGCTGATAATATGATTAATCGCTTCATGAAATTCTTCTAAACGGACACAACTAGAGAAGCCCGCTTGATTAGCGCTGATAATATGATTAATCGCTTCATGAAATTCTTCTAAACGGACACAACTAGAGAAGCCCGCTTGATTAGCGCTGATAATATGATTAATCGCTTCATGAAATTCTTCTAAACGGACACAACTAGAGAAGCCCGCTTGATTAGCGCTGATAATATGATTAATCGCTTCATGAAATTCTTCTAAACGGACACAACTAGAGAAGCCCGCTTGATTAGCGCTGATAATATGATTAATCGCTTCATGAAATTCTTCTAAACGGACACAACTAGAGAAGCCCGCTTGATTAGCGCTGATAATATGATTAATCGCTTCATGAAATTCTTCTAAACGGACACAACTAGAGAAGCCCGCTTGATTAGCGCTGATAATATGATTAATCGCTTCATGAAATTCTTCTAAACGGACACAACTAGAGAAGCCCGCTTGATTAGCGCTGATAATATGATTAATCGCTTCATGAAATTCTTCTAAACGGACACAACTAGAGAAGCCCGCTTGATTAGCGCTGATAATATGATTAATCGCTTCATGAAATTCTTCTAAACGGACACAACTAGAGAAGCCCGCTTGATTAGCGCTGATAATATGATTAATCGCTTCATGAAATTCTTCTAAACGGACACAACTAGAGAAGCCCGCTTGATTAGCGCTGATAATATGATTAATCGCTTCATGAAATTCTTCTAAACGGACACAACTAGAGAAGCCCGCTTGATTAGCGCTGATAATATGATTAATCGCTTCATGAAATTCTTCTAAACGGACACAACTAGAGAAGCCCGCTTGATTAGCGCTGATAATATGATTAATCGCTTCATGAAATTCTTCTAAACGGACACAACTAGAGAAGCCCGCTTGATTAGCGCTGATAATATGATTAATCGCTTCATGAAATTCTTCTAAACGGACACAACTAGAGAAGCCCGCTTGATTAGCGCTGATAATATGATTAATCGCTTCATGAAATTCTTTTAAAAGGACACAACTAGAGAAGTTCGCTTGATTAGCGCTGATAATATGATTAATCGCTTCATGAAATTCTTTTAAACGGAAACAAGTAGAGATGCTCGCTTGACTGTCAATTAAAGTAATTAAGCTGAATGCCCATGCGTAATCTTAGTCTTGAATATCATTGTTATTATTATCATCATCATTTGCTAAGCTATAACCCTAGTTGGAAAAGCAGGATGCTATAGGCCCAGGGGCTCCAACAGGGATAATAGCCCAGTGAGGAAAGCAAACTAGGAAAAATAAAATATTTTAAGAAGGGTTACATTAAAATAAGTATTTCCTATATAAACTATGAAAACATTAACAAAACAAGAGAAACTAGATAGAATAGTGTGCCCGAGTGTACCCTCAAGCAAGAAAACTCTAACGAATAGACTCAATTTTAGACCAGCCGCAAACTATCTCAGTTTGTCAATTCATCGTCTTCTCTTCCCTACCCTGCGTCATTTGCAATGTCTAGGGACCCATTCTGTTATTCTAAATGTCCATCTATTATGTGTCATTCTCATTTTAAGTCCTACAAACGTTTACTCTTACAAGTTAGAATATCCTCTACTTTAGTTTGCTCTCGTATCCCTGTTGCTCTTTTTCTGTCTCTTAGTGTTATTCACATCATTATTCTTTCCCTGCATTTTGAATTATAATTTTGGCAGATATATATATATGTATGTATGTGTGTATATATATATACACACATATATATATGTATATATATATATATATATATATATATATATATATATATATATATATATATATATATATATATATATATATATATTCATACACATACACATATATACAGTATGTATATGTAGATGTATATATATTTATAAATATACTGTACATATACTATATAATATATAAATGTATTTATATATATACATAATATATATTTATATGTATACATAATAAATATATATACATACACACACACACACATATATATATATATATATATATATATATATATATATATATATATATATATAGAGAGAGAGAGAGAGAGAGAGAGAGAGAGAGAGAGAGAGATTTTGATGAAACGTATAGACTGCCCGGGGAATTTTCAAGTTTCCAAAGTAGGAGAAGCGAGCTAACTTCTCCCATCCCCTAAAGATGACGGATAACTGGAATTACTTTATCCTGATCTAATGTGGATTTTATCCCCATCAGAATTTGAGAGAGAGAGAGAGAGAGAGAGAGAGAGAGAGAGAGAGAGAGAGAGAGAGAGAGAGAGAGAGAGAGAGAGAGAGAGAGAGAGAGAGGTTGCCTCTTCAAAATTGAGGTGTGTCGCACGGACATGTTTTCGTAAACCTTTTTACCCTTTTTTGTCACATGAATATATCACCTAGAACCTTTTCCCATTCTTTCTTTTAAGTGTCTCCTAACTGTTTTCTGCCACATTCTAAGGTAACTGTTTTCCGCTACGTTCACGCAGCCTGTGAACGCATTCGTTCTATCGCCAGAGACATAAATCAACAGATACTTCGATCAACCTTTTCCTCCTCTTTTCTTTTCAATGTATCGTAACTGTTTTCTGCCACCATCTAGCGCAACTGCTTTCCGCCATGTTCCCGCATCCTGTGAACGCGTTCGTTCGATCTCGAGAGTCATCTATGAACAGATATTTTAATGAACCTTTTCCTCCACTTTTCTTTTCAATGTATCGTAACAGTTTTCTGCCACCATCTAGCGCAACTGCTTTCCGCCATGTTCCCGCATCCTGTGAACGCATTCGTTCGATCTCCAGAGACATTATATCAACAGATACTTGGATCAACCTTTTCCTCCACTTTTCCTTTCAATGTATCTTAACTGTTTTCCACCACATTTTAGCGCATCTGTTTTCCGCCATGTTCCCACATCCTATGAACGCGCTCGTTCGATCTCGAGAGACATATATCAACAGATACTTCGATCAAGCCTTTCCTCCACTTTTCCTTTCAATGTATCGTAACTGTTTTCCACCACATTCAAGCGCAACTGTTTTCCTTCAATATTTGTAAACCCTTGAATAAAAGATTACTATGTTTCTGATATCGGGGGCAAACAACGTTCTAAAGACACACTTCAATGTTCCCTTATTTCCTTTCCTCACTGAACTATTTTCCTTGTTGGGAGCGC
>NC_090741.1:48390498-48392998 GCF_036898095.1 Palaemon carinicauda | reverse complement strand
TTTTTTAGCTAGTAATATTGATATTTCTTAGCTAGTAATATTGATATTTCTATAGCTAGTAATATTGATATTTCTATAGCTAGTAATATTGATATTTCTTTAGCTAGTAATATTGATATTTCTATAGCTAGTAATATTGATATTTTTAGCTAGTAATATTGATATTTCTATAGCTAGTAATATTGATATTTCTATAGCTAGTAATATTGATATTTCTATAGCTAGTAATATTGATATTTCTTTTAGCTAGTAATATTGATATTTCTATAGCTAGTAATATTGATATTTTTTTTAGCTAGTAATATTGATATTTCTATAGCTAGTAATATTGATATTTTTTTAGCTAGTAATATTGATATTTCTTTAGCTAGTAATATTGATATTTCTTTAGCTAGTAATATTGATATTTATATAGCTAGTAATATTGATATTTTTTTAGCTAGTAATATTGATATTTCTTTAGCTAGTAATATTGATATTTCTATAGCTAGTAATATTGATATTTTTTTAGCTAGTAATATTGATATTTCTTTAGCTAGTAATATTGATATTTCTATAGCTAGTAATATTGATATTTTTTTAGCTAGTAATATTGATATTTCTATAGCTAGTAATATTGATATTTCTTTAGCTAGTAATAATGATATTTCTATTAGCTAGTAATATTGATATTTCTATAGCTAGTAATATTGATATTTATTTTAACTAGTAATATTGATATTTTCTTTAGCTAGTGATATTGATATTTTTATTAGCTAGTAATATTGATATTTCTATAGCTAGTAATATTGATATTTATTTTAGCTAGTAATATTGATATTTTCTTTAGCTAGTAATATTTATATTTCTTTAGCTAGTAATATTGATATTTCTTTAGCTAGTCATAAAACCCTATGGTACAATGGTAAGGACCTAGGGTCATAAAACCCTATGGTACAATGGTAAGGACCTAGGGTCATAAAACCCTATGGTACAATGGTAAGGACCTAAGGTCATAAAACCCTATGGTACAATGGTAAGGACCTAGGGTCATAAAACCCTATGGTACAATGGTAAGGAGATATGGTCATAAAATCCTAGGGTACAATGGTAAGGACCTAGGGTCATAAAACCCTATGGTACAATGGTAAGGACCTAGGGTCATAAAAGCCTATGGTACAATGGTAAGGACCTAGGGTCATAAAAGCCTATGGTACAATGGTAAGGACCTAGGGTCATAAAAGCCTATGGTACAATGGTAAGGAATTAGGGTCATAAAACCCTATGGTACAATGGTAAGGACCTAGGGTCATAAAACCCTATGGTACAATGGTAAGGACCTAGGATCATAAAACCCTATGGTACAATGGTAAGGAGATATGGTCATAAAAGCCTATGGTACAATGGTAAGGACCTAGGGTCATAAAACTCTATGGTACAATGGTAAGGACCTAGGGTCATAAAACTCTATGGTACAATGGTAAGGACCTAGGGTCATAAAACTCTATGGTACAATGGTAAGGACCTAGGGTCATAAAACTCTATGGTACAATGGTAAGGACCTAGGGTCATAAAACCCTATGGTACAATGGTAAGGACCTAGGGTCATAAAACTCTATGGTACAATGGTAAGGACCTAGGGTCATAAAACCCTATGGTACAATGGTAAGGACCTAGGGTCATAAAACTCTATGGTACAATGGTAAGGACCTAGGGTCATAAAACTCTATGGTACAATGGTAAGGACCTAGGGTCATAAAACCCTATGGTACAATGGTAAGGACCTAGGGTCATAAAACTCTATGGTACAATGGTAAGGACCTAGGGTCATAAAACTCTATGGTACAATGGTAAGGACCTAGGGTCATAAAACCCTATGGTACAATGGTAAGGACCTAGGGTCATAAAACTCTATGGTACAATGGTAAGGACCTAGGGTCATAAAACTCTATGGTACAATGGTAAGGACCTAGGGTCATAAAACCCTATGGTACAATGGTAAGGACCTAGGGTCATAAAACTCTATGGTACAATGGTAAGGACCTAGGGTCCTAAAGCCCTATGGTACAATGGTAAGGACCTAGGGTCCTAAAGCCCTATGGTACAATGGTAAGGACCTAGGGTCCTAAAGCCCTATGGTACAATGGTAAGGACCTAGGGTCATAAAAGCCTACATGCATCATTAAACCAAGAAATACACTCCACTTGAACAGAATACCCAACTATGACGATCGTTTTAAAGAGTCTATACTAAGATATCAGGCCGAGAACTGCTTAACTATAGTCAGTTCTTTTTAGTGAGGCAGATTTGCACCGACGAGCAGGGGTGCCTTTTTCGCTCGGAAAAGTTTCCTGATCACTGATTGGTTGGATAAGATAATTCTAACCAATCAGATAGCAGAAGACTTTTCCTAGCTAAAAGGGCGCCGCTGCGAGTCGGTGCAAATACGCCTCATTAAAAAAATTGAGTATAGGATGGAGTAATTAGATATATGAGTACTTCACTATAGTCAATTCTTTT
>NC_090741.1:48350632-48389998 GCF_036898095.1 Palaemon carinicauda | reverse complement strand
GGCATATTTATAGGGGGGTGGGCCTACCTTATTTTTTCCTGTGTGTAACAACGATAATCTGCGGGCAATGAACGCCACGTTTAGACTCTCTTTCGTCTTGCACTCACTTGGGGTAGAGTTCTCATGCTTGAGGATACACTCAGGCACACTACTCTATCTTATTTCTTTTCGTCTTTTTTTTTTAAGTTGTTATAGTTTATATATAAAATACTTATTTTAATGTTGTTACAGTTCTTAAAATGTTTTGAAATGATTGTTAGTTACTCTAATTGCGGTTTCCTTATTTCCTTTCCTCACTGGGATATTTTCCCTGTTGGAGCCCTCGGGTTTATAGCCTTCTGTTTTTTCCAACAAGGGTTGTGGATTAGCAGGGTAATAATAATAATAATAATAATAATAATAATAATACCAACAACATAATTTATAGCCATGTTAGACGTCTGGAATACATGTCTGGAACCTGGCTTACGCCTCGCTTGTCCCCTACGTCTATTTGAACCTTTGAACCTTATGAATTTGGAGGTTTATTTAAGTCAGTATATCTCTAAATAGTTGATCCATTGAGGTAGGTTCGGGACGTGGGTTAAGTTTACGGATGAATATTTCAGTAACAGGTGTCGTTTCATTCGTTTGGAGCCATCCCTTATGTATGAGCAACTGTACTGGTCAGTACCTGTAGGGGCCTTGGCCTTGGGTAAGGATAGGGAAGTGGGGAATGGGGGATAAGGATAAGTACCCCTGGATATAATCCAGTTTGTAGCCCGAAGGCAGGAACTCGGGATGGGAAAGAGTAAAAAAAAAAGGGGGGGGGGGGGAAAGAAGTATAGGAGGAGAGTAAAAGAGAGGGGCAGACCCTCGTGCAATGTTAGGTAGAATAAGGCAGAGTGGATAGGAAAGGAAAGGAAGGGTTTTTTGGTTCACGCATCTAGCCCTGCTGCAATAAGGACGTCAAATGGTCCTATTCGAAGGCAAAAAAGATATGATGGCAAATTATTTATGAGTATTGCCTGTAGGGGGGGGGGCGTTTGAATAGGCCGTCGGCATATAAACCACCGAGCTTTAAGGGACGCCCTAATCAATAATTCGGTAGTTAGGCCTATAGGTGCTTGCTTCAATCAAAAGCAAGGGATCTGTAGACCTATTCAATGAGCTTTTATATGCTAAGTTTAGTGAATTCAAGGTTTAATTCTCCCTTTCCTTGGTCTTAATATCTTTATTCTTTTTAGTGTCTGTTCTCTCCATTACTTTGAACAAATTGATTTTACTTTGTTTATTTTTCTCTTCATTACTTCTTAAAGGTTTAAAGGCCGCTCATGAACGGCAGAGGCAAAGGAAGGTAACATTGCCCTATCAAGCAAGACAATGCCCTAGAGACTGACCATATATATACATATGATCAGCACCCAAGCTCCCTCTCCACCCAAGCTAGGATCAAGGAGGGCCAGATAATGGCTGCTGATGACTCAGCCGATAGACCTATAGGCTCCTCCCAAAACCCCAATTCTTAGTTCACAAGGATGGTGAGGTTGCAGCGACCTGAGGATCTAACTAGTTTGAGCGAGCCTTGAACCCCATTCTGGCTTTCACTAGTCAGGGACGTTACTAATCAGCCACCACGACTCTTTACGAAAAGCTATCATACACTTTTCTCTTATTACCTTCTCGAAGACATAACATAAGAACCATATCATAACATAAAGAATATAACATAAGAACATAACATAACATAAAGAATATAACATAAGAACATATTTCCGTTCCTTTGTCAGCGACGTCTACAATCGCTTAAAGAATAAGAAAAAGAAAGAAAGAATAAAGAGAACGAAAAAAAAAATACAGAAGTGTGGAATTGAACGCCCTGGTTGCGTGGAAGATGGGCTCAGGCGCTTAAGGCTAGGACAAAGGACCCGTAAATATGAAAGCTAAACCGGAAATGACAAACACAAAATGGAATGGTTCTCTCTCTCTCTCTCTCTCTCAAAGAGCTTTTGGAGTCTCGCGGATGGACTGAAAAGTCTTTGAGACATCCCAAATCCTTGTAATTCTCTCTCTCTCTCTCTCTCTCTCTCTCTCTCTCTCTCTCCTCTCTCTCTCTCTCTCTCTCTCTCTCTCTCTCTCTCTCAAAGAGCTAATGGAGTCTCCGTGCATGGACTAAAAAGTCTTTGAGACATCATCAAAATTCCTTGTAACTCTCTCTCTCTCTCTCTCTCTCTCTCCTCTCTCTCTCTCTCTCTCTCTCTCTCTCTCTCTCTCTCTCAAAGAGCTAATGGAGTCTCCGTGGATGGGCTAAAAAGTCTTTGAGACATCCAAAATCCTTGTAGCCCTGTTTCTTCACAAAGAGCAAATGGAGTCTCTGGGATGGACTAAAAAGTCTTTGAGACATCCAAAATCCTTGTAACGCTCTCTCTCTTCTCTCTCTCTCTCTCTCTCTCTCTCTCTCTCTCTCTCTCTCTTCTCTCCTCAAAGAGCAAATGGAGTCCTCCGCGGATGGGCTAAAAACGTCTTTGAGACATCCAAAATCCTTGTAACTCTCTGGGTTTCGGGAAATGAAATACGAGGATAGAAGATTATTAATGAGAAAATTATGAATAATAAATTAACTAAAAACTTACAGAATAGATGAATTGATAAATGATAGATTGAAAAATTAATAAATGAATTAAATTTCACTTTCTCTCATTAGTTAATTGGTTCTCTCGTAATTCAGTCACATTTATATCATTTGATATAGATCATTTTAATTCCATAAATTCTATTGTTTTAGATATAGAGAATTTTTCATTCCATAAATCCATTGTTTTAGATATAGCTCCTTTTCATTCCATAAATTCTATTGTTTTAGATATAGCTCATTTTCATTCCATAAATTCTGTTGTTTTAAGAGATTTTTCATTTTCATTCCATAAATTCTATTGTTTTAGATATAGCTCCTTTTCATTCCATAAATTCTATTGTTTTAGATATAGCTCCTTTTCATTCCATAAATTCTATTGTTTTAGATATTGCTCCTTTTCATTCCATAAATTCTTGAGTTTTAGATATAGCTCATTTTCATTCCATAAATTCTATTGTTTTTAGATATAGCTCCTTTTCATTCCATAAATTCTATTGTTTTAGATATAGCTCATTTTCATTCTATAAATTCTATTGTTTTAGATATAGCTCATTTTCATTCCATAAATTCTATTGTTTTAGATATAGAGAATTTTCATTCCATAAATTCTATTGTTTTAGATATAGCTCATTTTCATTCCATAAATTCTATTGTTTTAGATATGGCTCATTTTCATTCCATAAATTCTATTGTTTTAGATATGGCTCATTTTCATTCCATAAATTCTATTGTTTTAGATATGGCTCATTTTCATTCCATAAATTCTATTGTTTTATATATGGCTCATTTTCATTCCATAAATTCTATTGTTTTAGATATGGCTAATTTTCATTCCATAAATTCTATTGTTTTAGATATGGCTCCTTTTCATTCCATAAATTCTATTGTTTTAGATATAGCTCCTTTTCATTCCATAAATTCTATTGTTTTAGATATTGCTCCTTTTCTTTCCATAAATTCTATTGTTTTAGATATAGCTCCTTTTCATTCCATAAATTCTATTGTTTTAGATATAGCTCCTTTTCATTCCATAAATTCTATTGTTTTAGATATAGCTCATTTTCATTCCATAAATTCTGTTGTTTTAGATATGGCTCATTTTCATTCCATAAATCCTATTGTTTTAGATATAGCTCCTTTTCATTCCATAAATTCTATTGTTTTAGATATGGCTCCTTTTCATTCCATAAATTCTATTGTTTTAGATATGGCTCATTTTCATTCCATAAATTCTATTGTTTTAGATATGGCTCATTTTCATTCCATAAATTCTTTTGTTTTAGATATAAATTCTATTGTTTTAGATGTAGCTCATTTTCATTCCATAAATTCTATTGTTTTAGATATATCTCATTTTCATTCCATAAATTCTATTGTTTTAGATATAGAGAATTTTCATTCGTTAAATTCTATTGCTTTAGAGATATCTCATTTTAATTACATAAATTCTATTGTTTTAGATATAGCTCATTTTCATTCCATAAATTCTATTGATTTAGATATAGCTCATTTTCATTCCATAAATTCTATTGTTTTAGATATAGCTCCTTTTCATTCCATAAATTCTATTGTTTTAGATATAGCTCATTTTCATTCCATAAATTCTATTGTTTTAGATATAGCTCCTTTTTATTCTATAAATTCTATTGTTTTAGATATAGCTCCTTTTCATTCCATAAATTCTATTGTTTTAGATATTGCTCCTTTTCATTCCATAAATTCTATTGTTTTAGATATTGCTCCTTTTCTTTCCATAAATTCTATTGTTTTAGATATAGCTCCTTTTCATTCCATAAATTCTATTGTTTAAGATATTGCTCCTTTTCTTTCCATAAATTTTATTGTTTTAGATATAGCTCATTTTCATTCCATAAATTCTATTGTTTTAGATATAGCTCATTTTCATTCCATAAATTCTATTGTTTTAGATATTGCTCCTTTTCTTTCCATAAATTTTATTGTTTTAGATATAGCTCATTTTCATTCCATAAATTCTATTGTTTTAGATATAGCTCATTTTCATTCCATAAATTCTATTGTTTTAGATATTGCTCCTTTTCATTCCATAAATTCTATTGTTTTAGATATAGCTCCTTTTCATTCCATAAATTCTATTGTTTTAGATATAGCTCATTTTCATTCCATAAATTCTATTGTTTTAGATATAGCTCATTTTCACTCCATAAATTCTATTGTTTTAGATATAGCTCATTTTCATTCCATAAATTCTATTGTTTTAGATATTGCTCCTTTTCTTTCCACAAATTCTATTGTTTTAGATATAGCTCATTTTCATTCCATAAATTCTATTGTTTTAGATATAGCTCATTTTCATTCCGTAAATTCTTGTGTTTTATAGATAAAGGCCATTTTTATTCCATAAATCCATTGTTTTAGATATAGCGCCTTTTCATTCCATAAATTCTATTGTTTTAGATATATCTCATTTTCATTCCATAAATTCTATTGTTTTAGATATAGCTCATTTTCATTCCATAAATTCTATTGTTTTAGATATTGCTCCTTTTCATTCCATAAATTCTATTGTTTGAGATATAGCTCCTTTTCATTCCATAAATTCTATTGTTTTAGATATAGCTCATTTTCATTCCATAAATTCTATTGTTTTAGATATGGCTCATTTTCATTCCATAAATTCTATTGTTTTAGATATAGCTCCTTTTCATTCCATAAATTCTATTGTTTTAGATATAGCTCATTTTCATTCCATAAATTCTATTGTTTTAGATATGGCTCATTTTCATTCCATAAATTCTATTGTTTTAGATATAGCTCCTTTTCATTCCATAAATTCTATTGTTTTAGATATTGCTCCTTTTCTTTCCATAAATTCTATTGTTTTAGATATAGCTCCTTTTCATTCCATAAATTCTATTGTTTTAGATATAGCTCCTTTTCATTCCATAAATTCTATTGTTTTAGATATAGCTCATTTTCATTCCATAAATTCTATTGTTTTAGATATGGCTCATTTTCATTCCATAAATTCTATTGTTTTAAATATAGCTCCCTTTCATTCCATAAATTCTATTGTTTTAGATATGGCTCCTTTTCATTCCATAAATTCTATTGTTTTAGATATGGCTCATTTTCATTCCATAAATTCTATTGTTTTAGATATGGCTCATTTTCATTCCATAAATTCTTTTGTTTTAGATATAAATTCTATTGTTTTAGATATAGCTCATTTTCATTCCATAAATTCTATTGTTTTAGATATATCTCATTTTCGTTCCATAAATTCTATTGTTTTAGATATAGAGAATTTTCATTCGTTAAATTCTATTGCTTTAGAGATATCTCATTTTCATTCCATAAATTCTATTGTTTTAGATATAGCTCATTTTCATTCCATAAATTCTATTGATTTAGATATAGCTCATTTTCATTCCATAAATTCTATTGTTTTAGATATAGCTCCTTTTCATTCCATAAATTCTATTGTTTTAGATATAGCTCATTTTCATTCCATAAATTCTATTGTTTTAGATATAGCTCCTTTTTATTCTATAAATTCTATTGTTTTAGATATAGCTCCTTTTCATTCCATAAATTCTATTGTTTTAGATATTGCTCCTTTTCATTCCATAAATTCTATTGTTGTAGATATTGCTCCTTTTCTTTCCATAAATTCTATTGTTTTAGATATAGCTCCTTTTCATTCCATAAATTCTATTGTTTAAGATATTGCTCCTTTTCTTTCCATAAATTCTATTGTTTTAGATATAGCTCATTTTCATTCCATAAATTCTATTGTTTTAGATATAGCTCATTTTCATTCCATAAATTCTATTGTTTTAGATATTGCTCCTTTTCTTTCCATAAATTCTATTGTTTTAGATATAGCTCATTTTCATTCCATAAATTCTATTGTTTTAGATATAGCTCATTTTCATTCCATAAATTCTATTGATTTAGATATTGCTCCTTTTCTTTCCATAAATTCTATTGTTTTAGATATAGCTCCTTTTCATTCCATAAATTCTATTGTTTTAGATATAGCTCATTTTCATTCCATAAATTCTATTGTTTTAGATATAGCTCATTTTCATTCCATAAATTCTATTGTTTTAGATATTGCTCCTTTTCTTTCCATAAATTCTATTGTTTTAGATATAGCTCATTTTCATTCCATAAATTCTATTGTTTTAGATATAGCTCCTTTTCATTCCGTAAATTATTGTGTTTTATAGATAAAGGCCATTTTTATTCCATAAATCCATTGTTTTAGATATAGCGCCTTTTCATTCCATAAATTCTATTGTTTTAGGTATATCTCATTTTCATTCCATAAATTCTATTGTTTTAGATATGGCTCATTTTCATTCCATAAATTCTATTGTTTTAGATACTGCTCCTTTTCATTCCATAAATTCTATTGTTTTAGATATAGCTCCTTTTCATTCCATAAATTTTATTGTTTTAGATATTGCTCCTTTTCTTTCCATAAATTCTATTGTTTTAGATATGGCTCATTTTCATTCCATAAATTCTATTGTTTTAGATATAGCGCCTTTTCATTCCATAAATTCTATTGTTTTAGATATAGCTCCTTTTCTTTCCATTAATTCTATTCTTTTAGATATTGCTCCTTTTCTTTCCATAAATTCTATTGTTTTAGATATAGCTCATTTTCATTCCATAAATTCTATTGTTTTAGATATTGCTCCTTTTCTTTCCATAAATTCTATTGTTTTAGATATAGCTCATTTTCATTCCATAAATTCTATTGTTTTAGATATAGCTCATTTTCATTCCATAAATTCTATTGTTTTAGATATAGCTCCTTTTCTTTCCATAAATTCTATTGTTTTAGATATAGCTCATTTTCATTCCATAAATTCTATTGTTTTAGATATAGCTCATTTTCATTCCATAAATTCTATTGTTTTAGATATTGCTCCTTTTCTTTCCATAAATTCTATTGTTTTAGATATAGCTCCTTTTCATTCCATAAATTCTATTGTTTTAGATATAGCTCATTTTCATTCCATAAATTCTATTGTTTTAGATATAGCTCCTTTTCATTCCATAAATTCTATTGTTTTAGATATAGCTCATTTTCATTCCATAAATTCTATTGTTTTAGATATAGCTCATTTTCATTCCGTAAATTCTTGTGTTTTATAGATAAAGGCCATTTTTATTCCATAAATACATTGTTTTAGATATAGTGCCTTTTCATTCCATAAATTCAATTTTTTTAGATATAGCTCATTTTCATTCCATAAATTCTATTGTTTTAGATATTGCTCCTTTTCATTCCATAAATTCTATTGTTTTAGATGTAGCTCCTTTTCATTCCATAAATTCTATTGTTTTAGATATAGCTCCTTTTCATTCCATAAATTCTATTGTTTTAGATATTGCTCCTTTTCATTCCATAAATTCTATTGTTTTAGATATAGCTCCTTTTCATTCCATAAATTCTATTGTTTTAGATATAGCTCCTTTTCATTCCATAAATTCTATTGTTTTAGATATTGCTCCTTTTCTTTCCATAAATTCTATTGTTTTAGATATAGCTCCTTTTCTTTCCATAAATTCTATTGTTTTAGATATAGCTCCTTTTCATTCCATAAATTCTATTGTTTTAGATATTGCTCCTTTTCTTTCCATAAATTCTATTGTTTTAGATATAGCTCATTTTCATTCCATAAATTCTATTGTTTTAGATATAGCTCATTTTCATTCCCTAAATTCTATTGTTTTAGATATTGCTCCTTTTCTTTCCATAAATTCTATTGTTTTAGATATAGCTCATTTTCATTCCATAAATTCTATTGTTTTAGATATAGTTCATTTTCATTCCATAAATTCTATTGTTTTAGATATGGCTCCTTTTCATTCCATAAATTCTTTTGTTTTAGATATGGCTCATTTTCATTCCATAAATTCTATTGTTTTAGATATTGCTCCTTTTTATTCCATAAATTCTATTGTTTTAGATATAGCTCCTTTTCATTCCATAAATTCTATTGTTTTAGATATTGCTCATTTTCATTCCATAAATTCTATTGTTTTAGATATGGCTCATTTTCATTCCATAAATTCTATTGTTTTAGATATGGCTCATTTTCATTCCATAAATTCTTTTGTTTTAGATATAAATTCTATTGTTTTAGATATGGCTCGTTTTCATTCCATAAATTCTATTGTTTTACATATAGCTCATTTTCATTCCATAAATTCTATTGTTTTAGATATTGCTCATTTTCATTCCATAAATTCTATTGTTTTAGATATGGCTCATTTTCATTCCATAAATTCTATTAATTTAGATATAGCTCATTTTCATTCCATAAATTCTAATGTTTTAGATGTTGCTCATTTTCATTCCATAAATTCTATTGTTTTAGATATGGCTCATTTTCATTCCTTAAATTCTATTGTTTTAGATATAGCTCATTTTCATTCCATAAATTCTATTGTTTTAGATATAGCTCATTTTCATTCCATAAATTCTATTGTTTCAGATATGGAGAATTTTCATTCGTTAAATTCTATTGCTTTAGAGATATCTCATTTTCATTCCATAAATTCTATTGTTTTAGATATAGCTCATTTTCATTCCATAAATTCTATTGTTTTAGATATAGCTCCTTTTCATTCCATAAATTCTATTGTTTTAGATATAGCTCCTTTTCATTCCATAAATTCTATTGTTTTAGATATTGCTCCTTTTCATTCCATAAATTTTATATTTTTAGATATAGCTCCTTTTCATTCCATAAATTCTATTGTTTTAGATATAGCTCCTTTTCATTCCATAAATTCTATTGTTTTAGATATAGCTCATTTTCATTCCATAAATTCTATTGTTTTAGATATAGCTCATTTTCATTTCGTAAATTCTTGTGTTATAGATAAATGTCATTTTTATTACATAAATCCATTGTTTTAGATATAGTTCCTTTTCATTCCATAAATTCTATTGTTTTAGATATATCTCATTTTCATTCCATAAATTCTATTGTTTTAGATATAGCTCATTTTCATTCCATAAATTCTATTGTTTTAGATATAGTTCATTTTCATTCCATAACTTCTATTGTTTTAGATATATCTCATTTTCATTCCATAAATTCTATTGTTGTAGATATAGAGAATTTTCATTCGTTAAATTCTATTGCTTTAGAGATATCTCATTTTCATTCCATAAATTCTATTGTTTTAGATATAGCTCATTTTCATTCCATAAATTCTATTGTTTTAGATATAGCTCCTTTTCATTCCATAAATTCTATTGTTTTAGATATAGCTCCTTTTCATTCCATAAATTCTATTGTTTTAGATATTGCTCCTTTTCATTCCATAAATTCTATTGTTTTAGATATAGCTCCTTTTCATTCCATAAATTCTATTGTTTTAGATATTGCTCCTTTTCATTCCATAAATTCTATTGTTTTAGATATTGCTCCTTTTCATTCCATAAATTCTATTGTTTTAGATATAGCTCCTTTTCATTCCATAAATTCTATTGTTTTAGATATGGCTCCTTTTCATTCCATAAATTCTATTGTTTTAGATATAGCTCCTTTTCATTCCATAAATTCTATTGTTTTAGATATAGCTCATTTTCATTCCATAAAATCTATTGTTTTAGATATAGCTCATTTTCATTCCATAAATTCTATTGTTTTAGATATAGCAAATTGAGACCTGGAAATGATTCAATTTTGAAAGTCCTAGGTCAAAGGTCAAAGGAAAAGGTCGACTGAAAAATAACCCTTCTGTCTAAACTGATTCTGGGAAAAGCAAGCTGGTTTCGAGTAATAAGCTGCCGTGGCGGAGATCTGCTCTCTCTTAGTGCTTTTCTAGTTTATTCAGTTTTAAATATAGACAATTTTCCTTCCATGAATTCATTCTAAAATTAAGTATGGTCAATATCTAATTGGGTATAGATGCATTAAATTTCGTAATCAATTGCTCGTTTTTTGGTTAGTTTGATTCCATAGTCAATTTTTTTTTAATGAGGCGCATTTGCACCGACTCACAGCGGTGCCCTTTTAGCTCGGAAAATTTTCCTGATCGCTGATTGGTTGGACAAGATAATTCTAACCAATCAGCGACCAGGAAACTTTCCCGAGTTAAAAGGGCACCGTTGCAAGTCGGTGCAAATATGACACCGACTCGCAGCAGTGCCCTTTTAGCTCGGAAAAGTTTCCTGATCGCTGATTGGTTGGACAAGGTAATTCTAACCAATCAGCGACCAGGAAACTTTAACAAGCTAAAAGGGCACCGTTGCGAGTCGGTGCAAATATGACACCGACTCGCAGCAGTGCCCTTTTAGCTCGGAAAAGTATCCTGATCGCTGATTGGTTGGACAAGATAATTCTAACCAATCAGATAACAGGAAACTTTTCTGAGCTAAAAGGGCACCGTTGCGAGTCGGTGCAAATATGACTCGCTAAAAGAAATGGACTTTAGTACTAAGATTTTTCTTTGTATGTTTCAATTTCAAATCATCAATTTGACCATGTCTGCATATGCCATTTAATTATGCCCTGCAACTTCAGGGTTTATTTTACAATTTGATTTTTGAGGCAGACGGATTATATGTCTAATTACATGTCATAAAATTTAGTTCATTTATCTAAAATATCGATTTGTTCTTTTCTCTCCCCAATTTTTTTTTTCTATTGTTATTTTTGGGCTCAAGCCATGGCGTCCTGATGGAATGTTCCTTTTTGGTAGCTTCCTTGGGTAATCACTACTAGGATTTTCCCAGAGAATTAAACCACAGGTTATCACAGAATTCTAACTTCTGGAGCGAGTATCCTAAAGGTTTCCCCTTAAGACATCGTGTAACAACAGGGGACACGCATGTATAGACGTGCCACATAGCTATCTACACCCCATATAGAGTTAACGCTTCAATATGGCGGACAGGGAGTGGCTGGGAGCTGAGCCGCAGCCAATCTAGATGTGGCGATATCGGTACTCGCGATGTAAACAGACGGACGCCATTGCTTTCGATGACGTCACGTCCATCCCCATTCCTTTGCTAGTAGCTCGCTCGCTTGGACGTATTTTTCCCTTTGTGCGACTTTATCTACTTGCATCCTCGCTATATCTCAACCTTCAGCTTCACCTTCTTCTGGAAAGTTGAGTACAAAGGTTTAGGTATTGTTTAAATAAGCTCTGGCCTTAAAGTAAATCTCACTTTTCGAGATATTTGCATAATTGTGGCAGAGCTTTGCCAGACCGGTCAGCGCCATTTTATGACGCTGCTGTTGCTTGCATGCCTTATTTAGTTAGCCGCAACAGCCTTACCGGTATATAAATTACTAATCAGCGCTATTAGTTATTTAGTCTTCATAGCTAGGAACTTTATATCGTGTTTTTGACGCATTTGTTAGGGTCTTCGCTGACCCCATACCTGTAGGCTTTGATTAGCCCCTAGGCCAGTGAGCCTATTCCAGTGTTAATGCATGATATTTCAGTGATCCTAGTGTTAGTTATGAAGATATTGGCATTATTTTACAATACCATTGACAGTGATGCAAGTGTTTTTCGCCTTCAGGGACCATATAGGGGGAAGGTTATCTTGAGTGCCTTGCTAACCTAACCTTATGATAGGACCCCTATATGCTCTCTTCATCCCTAGCCCTAGGGCTTCCCTCTGGTAATCTTGTATCCTATTACATGTGATAGGACAAGACTCCTCAGAGTACTGTATCGCCTCCCCACCTAAGGGAATGACCCCCCCCTTAGTGTTGCGGACCTTAAAGGTAGGATCCCCTCCTTTAAGCTGAATCGGTCCTTGACCTTTTCCTTGCGATACGTCTTCTCCCTTCCTTGATTAGGGTCTAACAACCCTAATCCAGGTTAGGTTGAAAGGGCTGGTTTATGTACCTTGCTGAAATATACGCGTGCACCGTTTTTCAGTTGGTCCACCTACTATAGGTTAGGGTGTGCATCTCCCTTCCTAGGTGGCCGCTCTGGTGCATAACCCATCCTTTCTTATAAGAAGACCCTTTTCCCCCCCCCCCCCAACCTATCTCTTGCCTAGCCTAACCTACCAGTAGGTTAGGCTTCATATGTCCCCTGTCCTACACTCCACCCTAGGCTGGAGTGCTGGACCCCGTGGTGCTCCCAGTGTGTCCGCTCTGATACATAGACCCTCCATAGTGCTATGGAGTCAGTTATCATTTGGTCGACATGAAGAGTCTCCACCCCTTCTTTGGGTACACCCTGTCCTCTCTTGGACTGCCTTAGCCCCCGGTCATTACGGCCCCTGCTTAGGATGATAGATTCACCTCTATCATGGTGGTACCTTTTCCAGAGGTGTCTTGACTAGGCTAGTACAGCCTTGCCATCCCACCTCCATCTTTGGTGCTTGTCCCCTGCCGCCTCTACCCCGGCATTACCGCCGCTACGGGTGACTTCCTTATCCTTGCCGCCTTCCCCCGAGTGCCGGGGGATCGCCGCCGGCCACCGGCTTACCGCCGTGGTCTCTCCATTCCCTCATAGCCTCGGCACACTGCCGACCCCTCCCGGAGTGCCGGCACTAGCAGCCGGCCCCCGGCCCCGGCTATGCTCCTTTATCCTTACCCCTGTCACCCTCCGACTGCCTCCGGCTGCCGGAACCGCCGCTCCTTGCCGGCGGCCGCCGCTACCGGCTGCCGCCACCCTGGCTTCTTTTGACCATAGAATGATCATTCTTGAATGCCAGAAACTCTGCTCGAGCGGCTTCCGGCGTGCCGGGGGTATGCCGGACCTGTCCGGAGGCGGCAAGATGCCTTGCACCCCTTCTCTCAGCTATCTTTACTAGCGATAGCTCCTAAAAACCGCACCTAGACGGCTTGTTAACGCAGACAAACTGGTACGGAATCGTACATTTTGTTCAGTTTTCACTCTGTCTTCTTGCGTGTTTCATCTTTCCAGCACGCTACGTGTAATTGGCACGTCTGGTTGCCGGAACCTTACTAGGATCTCATGATCCCCAGACTTTCTTGATAAGATTTCAAGCCTAGTCTATAATATGGTAATTCTAAATGGAATTCCCATTATCAAGACACCTTCCATGGAGGCCTACGGCCACCTGGGACTGTCTGATGCTACGGCAACCAGCCGGGCGGGTTACACGAGGCATGCGTCTGTCTCCTTTCACCCACCCTTCTGTGCATCACAATTAACTTATGTTAATATTAACTTGTTAATAATTAACCTTATATACGAGCCATATTATGACTCTACAATACTCATCGTCTCTTTCCTTTACAGGAGGAGTACGTCAAGTGTGACCACGACTTCTGCGCGGTCCGTCGGCCACACTTCTATGGACACACGGCGTGTAGGACACACGCCCCTTGTGCTCACAAGAGAGGGGATCTCAAGTACTGGGGCCCCACCACCTGTTCGGTCTGCCAAGAATGCCTACAGAAAGCATTCTATGATCCTCCCTCAGCGGAGATTCGGGACACTGCTCGGGACAACCTACGCAAGAGGGTACGTGGCCTTCAAAAGAACGCCATTGGACCATACCTAGCCACAGAAGAAATGAGATCTTTGCTGTTCCCAAAGGCCTCACCAGACTCAGTGGTCCCAGTCGAACAGATCCCCGTCGTCCAGATCACAGTGGAACCTGATACTGTCATGGCTCAGTCCATGAATGATTGTCACCTGGATTCAGAACATGATGAACACATGTCAGAGATCTCGGAGGACACCGAGAAAACCCTTATGGCCCAGGGTGAAGGGGAGGATGATGAAGAAGAGGACCGGGTAGTATATACCGAGTCCGATAAGGAGGATGCCCCTCCCTCCATCCCCCCTCCTACTCCTACACCGTCGGAAGTGTCTCTCCCATCTACGTCCTCCACCACGACTCCTCTACCTACGGCACAGGATATGATTCGGCTCATTGAATCCGTGATGGAGCAGAAGCTCCAAGAAACTCACAAGATCATTCGGTCGATGGGAGGTTCCGAGGAATCTCGCAAAATCTCCATCAAGGACCTCCCCGCATGCTCGAGCGACAATCCGTGGCGGTTCGCCGAGCATATGGGCATCGCTGATAACAAGATCTTCGTCAGCGATAAGATCGGTTCCATAACCCTGGAAGAAGTGGAGTTCTTCCCCCGCTTTGAGGCGTATCCGGACCTAAGCTAAACGAACACCTCCTTCGTAAGGAACAGGAAACGAAGGAGAGGCTGGCAGCATCTCTCACTCTCCAGGTCCAGATGGACGTAATGGCTGGTGACACCAGAGTCCCTGACCATTACATGGTCCTTGCCAAATCTCATATGGCAACCTTAGTCAAGGATCTGTACCATTTCATGCGAGCTCGTAGAGCCTGCAGAGAATTCGTGTTCTCCAGTGCCACTGTCAGACACGAACCCCGGAAACTAATTACCTCCAACATCTGGGGCAAGTACCTCTTCCCGTCTGATCTAGTGAAAGAGATCACAGACAAGGCCGCATCTGAGAACAGGAACCTTCTCAACAAATGGGGCATGTCTAGGAAGAGAAAGCCCTCTCAGGATGACGGTCCTCAGCCTAAGAGGAAGCAGTCGAAGCATAGACCCCAGCAACGTCAGCACAGACGTTAGTTTCCGGCACCCGCTACTCCCCAAGTGGCCGCTCAGCCGCCACAGACCTTTCATTTGGTCCCACAGCCGGTTTTGTCCTCATCACCGGCCTTCAATCCCGCTTTCGAGCAGCACTCCACTACCTCACGTCCCAAGGGTAGAAGCTCAGGCAGGGGTTCCGGCAGAGATTCCTCTCGCCGGCCCTCCAGAGGCAGAGGAGGACAGGGAGCTAGCGGCCGAGGCAGCAAGTCCTCGGGACCCCAGAAGCAATGAAGTGCTTCCGGTGGGAGGAAGACTCCGCCACTTCCAGGATCGCTGGACCTTCGACTCCTGGGCACACAGCATCATCAAGAAAGGTCTGGGCTGGAGCTGGGCGCAACCACCCCCAACCTTCCGGCAATCCTTCCAACGTTCAACCCCCCTCCTGGAAGAATATGTGCTAGACCTCTTGAACAAGAAGGTGATAAGAAGGGTGAAGTCCACAAGGTTCCAAGGGAGACGGTTTTGTGTTCCTAAGAAAGACTCAGACAGACTCAGAGTCATTCTGGACTTATCCCCCCCTCAACGTATTCATATCGAACAACAAGTTCAAGATGCTGACTCTTCAACAGATCAGAACCCTCCTGCCTCGAGGGTCTTTCACGGTCTCGATAGACCTGGCGGACGCATACTGGCACATACCTATGAACCATCACGCTTCCTCCTACCTAGGATTCCGACTCCAACGGAAAAGCTATGCCTTCCGGGCCATGCCCTTCGGACTCAACGTGGCCCCTCGGATATTCACAAAGCTAGCGGACGCAGTAGTACAACAGCTCCGCATCCGAAACGTCCAGGTGATGGCCTACCTCGACGACTGGCTAGTGTGGGCGCCCTCGCCCGAGGATTGTATAGAATCCTGCAGAAAAGTTACCCAGTTTCTCGAACACCTGGGATTCCAGATAAACGCGAAAAAGTCTCGTCTATCTCCAGCTCAGAAGTTCCAATGGTTAGGCATCCACTGGAATCTTCAGTCACACCGCCTTTCCATTCCAGCAAGAAAAGGAAGGAAATAGCAGGGTCTGTCAAGCGACTGTAAAAATCCAAACGGATCTCGAGACGCCAGCAGGAACAAGTTCTAGGCTCTCTACAGTTCGCCTCGATCACAAACCCAGTGCTCCGTGCACAGCTAAAGGATGCAGCGGGAGTCTGGAGACGTTCCGCATCCATCGCTCGAAGAGACCTCAAGAGACGGCTCCCAAGCAGACTTCGACTTCTTCTAAAGCCGTGGTCAGAAGCGAGGGCCCTAAAAAGGTCCCTTCCTCTCCAACACCCACCTCCATCTCTCAACATCCATACGGATGCTTCGTTGGAGGGTTGGGGAGGTCACTCCCACCAAAAACAGGCTCAAGGCACTTGGTCTCCCCTATTCAAGACGTTTCACATCAACATCTTGGAGGCCATGGCGGTTCTTCTGACGCTGAAGAAACTCTCCCCGCCCCCGTCGATACACATTCGCCTGACCCTGGACAGCTCGGTGGTAGTGCGTTGTCTCAATCGTCAGGGCTCAAGATCGCCCAAGATAAATCAGGTGCTCCTGACAATCTTCCGTCTGGCAGAAAGGAAGAATGGGCACCTGTCTGCAGTTCACCTACAGGATTCCGCAATGTGACAGCGGATGCTCTATCTCGGACAAACCCGATAGAGTCGGAATGGTCTCTAGACGCAAGATCATTCTCCTTCATCTCTCACAGAGTCCCAGAACTCCAGATCGACCTCTTCGCAACGAGCGACAACCATCAACTTCCTCGATATGTAGCCCCGTACGAGGACCCCGAAGCGGAAGCGGTGGACGCCATGTCCTTGGATTGGAACAGATGGGCCAAGATTTACCTGTTCCCTCCCACCAATCTTCTGCTGAAAGTCCTCTCCAAATTGAGAACCTTCAAAGGGACAACAGCTCTAGTGGCTCCCAAGTGGCCCCACAGCAACTGGTACCCCTTGATCCTGGAGATGCAGCCAACGCTGATCCCCCTCCCGGACCCAGTTCTCTCCCAGCAAATACAGAAGTCGACTGTCTTCGCTTCTTCATCGAAAATCAAGGACCCTCATCTCATGATTTTCTCACCCTAGCCGCTAAGAAAAGGTTTGGGATTTCGAAGAAGAGTCTAGACTTCCTCGAGGAATACAAGACCGAATCCACGAGAAGGCAATACGAATCGTCTTGGAGGAAATGGGTCTCCTTTGTCAAGGCAAAGAACCCCTCGAAAATCACCATAAAATTTTGCATGTCCTTCTTCATTCACCTTCATGGACAAGGCTTGGCAGCCAACACGATTTCTACTTGCAAATCGGCCTTGACTAGACCTTTGTCATACGCCTTCCAAATAGATCTGTCTAGCGACATCTTCAACAAACTACCGAAGGCATGTGCCCGTTTACGACCGGCACCTCCTCCGAGACCAATCACTTGGTCTCTAGACAAAGTTCTCCACTTCGCCTCCAACTTGGACAATGATTCATGCCCTCTCAAGGACCTGACTCAGAAAGTTATATTTCTCTTCGCTCTAGCTTCGGGAGCCCGAGTCAGCGAAATAGTGGCACTATCTAGAGAAGAGGGACATATCGTTTTCAACGATTCAGGAGACCTCTCCCTCTTCCCTGATCCGACGTTTCTCGCAAGAACGAATTACCTACCAAACGATGGGGCCCGTGGAGGATATGCCCCTTGAAGGAAGATGCCTCTCTATGTCCAGTAGAGAGCCTTAAGGTCTATCTTCATAGAACTTCAAACTTTGGTGGAGGCCAACTCTTCAAAGGAGAAACATCGGGCAGCGACCTGTCACTGAAACAATTGAGAGCAAAAAATCACCTACTTCATTCGCAGAGCGGATCCAGACAGTACACCCGCTGGTCATGATCCTAGGAAAGTCGCTTCGTCTCTGAATTTCTTTCAGAGTATGGATTTCGAAAGCCTCAAGAACTATACAGGCTGGAAATCCTCGCGTGTTTTCTTTAAACATTATGCGAAACAAGTGCACGAAGTGAAACATTTTGTGGTAGCCGCAGGTAGTGTTATGAAACCTGCTCTGAACTCTGCTTAGAACAGTGAGTTATTAGGGACTCTAACTCGTCGGGTGCCTATGTTGACCCTCAAGTGATACGTAGTGAAGCAGAAACCACCTTGTGTTTTCTTTAACTGTTCTTACCTCAGGTGAAATGTCATAGTAGATTACCACATGAGTGCTACATGCCACGTGCATGACGTGTGTTACATAAAGACTAACGTTCCGTAGAACGAGTGCCTACTAATACTTGATTCTTCCCTTTCAGATTCAAGAGCACGCCTTTATGACTATGTACATTTTTATCAATGTAAATGTTTTTTACTATTTATTGCATGACATGTATTGATTTACCTGCAATTATATAATAAAATGTCTATTTTATTACTTGTGCGTCGCCCTTGCTCCTTTCTTACTATGAAATATACTAATTGTCATAGTTTTATTACCCTTTATTCCTGGTTAAGGAAAATGCCAGGATTTACTCCGGGCATTTATTTATATAGAGCAAGTAAGTTTCCTTAGCGAATACTTACTCAATTATGAAGATGAGTCAACTCCATACACGAAGTGTTCAACCACCACTTCTTCAAGTTTGTTTCGACGCGAATACCAAATCGCTCTGATTTATCTTATGGATCTCATTGTTCCTTCAGCCTATATGAATAGCCTTCCCATGACCACTTTGATCTTAGCATAGCCCGTGGGGACTTCCATGCCAGGGGGGCAGGAAGGCAACTGCCTCACGGTAGCTCTAGTATAGACCACTATGCTTTCGGCTCAATGTTTTAGCACTCACTTATAAAGGGAAAAAGTCTACCACGATACACTAATTCTCTGGTACTCTTCCATCAGGACGCCATGGCTTGAGCCCAAAAAACGGATTTTGAGCGAAGCGAAAAATCTATTTTTGGGTGAGATAGCCATGGCGTCCTGATGGACCCACCCTGTCTGTTATCAGGTCCCGCCCTGCGCCGCTGTATCATGGTGATGAGCGAGCTCCAGACTTTCAGAATGAGGATGGACGTGACGTCATCGAAAGCAATGGCGTCCGTCTGTTTACATCGCGAGTACCGATATCGCCACATCTAGATTGGCTGCGGCTCAGCTCCCAGCCACTCCCTGTCCGCCATATTGAAGCGTTAACTCTATATGGGGTGTAGATAGCTATGTGGCACGTCTATACATGCGTGTCCCCTGTTGTTACACGATGTCTTAAGGGGAAACCTTTAGGATACTCGCTCCAGAAGTTAGAATTCTGTGATAACCTGTGGTTTAATTCTCTGGGAAAATCCTAGTAGTGATTACCCAAGGAAGCTACCAAAAAGGAACATTCCATCAGGACGCCATGGCTATCTCACCCAAAAATAGATTTTTCGCTTCGCTCAAAATCCGTTTACTCCTCTTCCAGTTTATTTCCTTGTATCCTTTTCTCACTGGGCTATTTATCCCTGTTGGAGCCCTTGGCCCTATTTATAGCTTCTTGCTTTTCCAAATAGGGTTTTAGATTAGCTAGTAATAATAATAATAATAATAATAATAATAATAATAATAATAATAATAATAGTAAACCAATTAATAACACAATTTCAAATGATAGTATATCATTAAACAACTTGAAATAAAAAACACAAGCAAACACAATATACACTTGACAGAAATCGTACTCAGAAGATAAAACACAAAATAGTTCAAACGGGAATAGTCAAGAGAAATTAGAGTCTTCTCTCTCTCTCTCTCTCTCTCTCTCTCTCTCTCTCTCTCTCTCTCTCTCTCTCTCTCTCTCTCTCTCTCTTGTTTTTTTTTGCTGTAGCGACATTTGAAACTAAAGATCCAGCAATTTAAGAGACAAGTTAACCATTGACTCACCAGGCCTCCATGTGTGAAGAGCTGGACTTCCAGCAACACATGAAACGGGGGCGTTAAATCCCTACCGGACCATTTCCCTTCTGGCTAAATTGTACGACACTGACCGCAACCATAAACTGAGCTGGAAGATGAGAGAGTTGGGGGGGGGGCGTGTGTCTGATGGCTCATATATACGACTGGCCTAAAAATTGGGATGGGGGGGAGGAGGTGGTAGAGGAGAAGAGGGGGGAGTTGTACAGGAGGGGGATGGGAAATAACTCTAACACGAGAGGGTTGAGTGATAAGATCCTTTGACATATTTTTGGCTCGTTTTGACCCGGGGGGGGGGGGAGGGGGGTGTTTATATAGGCTACTCACAGAAAGCTGTGGAGAACGTTATTAGAAGCTGGACGACTTCATCTCCTTCGTTTCTTATTTTTATTCCTTTCAGTGTTCTCTCGTCCGTCTAGAGAGAGAGAGCGTTTTTCGGAATTGACCTGCCCCTTGCTCACTTGAAAAATAATCTTATGATAACAACATTGAATTAGAGCTAGCATATATAAACTATAAAAACTTCATAAAAACAAGAGGCAGAGAGAAAAGATAGAAAGAGTTAATATGGAGTTGGTGGAAGGTTGTTGCAAGCAGTGAAAAGTTTCTACAAAAGTAGTAAAGCATGTGTTAGGATAGGAAATGAAGTGAGCGATTGGTTTCCGGTGAGAGTGGGGCTGAGACAAGGGAAGTGCCTTAGTATATGTATGTAAGAACAGTAACAACATTAAAATAAATATTTCATATATAAACTTTAAATAATTCAACAAAACAAGAGGAAGAGAAAATAGATAGAATAGTGTGCCCTAGTGTACCCTCAAGCAAGAGAACTCTAACCCAAGCCTGTGGAAAACCATGATACGGAAGCTATGGCACTACCCAAGACTATAGTCCATTTCTTTTAGCGATGCAGATTTGCACCGACTCGCAGCGGTGCCCTTTTAGCTCGGAAAAGTTTCCGGATCGCTGATTGGTTGGACAAGATAATTCTAACCAATCAGCGATCAGGAAACTTCTCCGAGCTAAAAGGGCACCGCTGCGAGTCGGTGCAAATCTGCATCGCTAAAAGAAATTGACTATAGTATGTTCAGGCTTATTCTATTGGATGGTTTTTCCCTGGGAATTCATCCCAGGCATAGATGTTGAAATTTACATTTGGAGTAAGGGTAGAAGAGACTCTTTAGCTATGGGAGGCAGCTCTTTTAGGAGAAGGACACTGCAAAATCAAACCATTGTTCTCTAGTTTTGGATAGTGCCATAGCCTCTGTACCATGGTCTTCCACTGTCTTGGGTTAGAGTTCTCTTGCTTGAGGGTACACTTAGGCACACTGTTCTATCTAGTTTCTCTTCTTATTTTGTTCAAGTTTTTAGTTTATATAGGAAATATTTATTTTAATGTTGTTACTATCCTTTTATTTAATTTTTCCTTGGTCTCCTTTCCTCACTGGGCAATTTCCCCTGTTGGGGCCCCTGGGCTTATAGCATCTTGCTTTTCCAACTAGGGTTGTAGCTTAGCATTTAATAATAATAATAATAATAATAATAATAATAATAGTATCTTTTCCTCATTGGGCTATTTTTCCCTGTAGGAGCACTTGGGCTTTTAGCATCTTGCTTTTCCAACTAGGATTGTAGCTTAGCATTTAATAATAATAATAATAATATCTTCCACAAAGCGGAACGGTTTATTGTTAATGATAATGAATACGAAATTAATCCATTATTAATTACTTTAATATGTTCCTAGTTTTCTGAATCGCTACTTGTATTCTGCCATACACATTTCTAAGTCATTCATTCTTGTTCATTTTATCCAAAAAGGGGAAAGTTATTTCTAATGGTGCACAACCCTGTCTTGTATCGAAGGCTATGGTTTAGAAGACTTAATTGAGAAAAGTAAGACTCACTAACTAAAGAGGGTTATTTAGAACAGAGAAAAGTAGTACGCACTAATCAAGAAAGGTAGTCCGCAGTAACCAAGAAAATTTGTCGACACTAACCAAGAAAAGTAGTACAAACTAATCACAAAGAGTAGAACAAACTAACCAAGATAAGTAATACGCACCAACTAAAGAAAGTAAAATACACTAACCAAGAAAACTAGAACGCACTACCAACTAAAGTAGAACGCACTAACCAAAACAAGTAGAAGGTATTAACTAAGAAGACCAGTACACACTGAGAAAAGTAGAACACACTAACCAAGATGAGTAGTACTTACTAACTAATAAAAGTGGAAAACACTAACACTAACTAAGAAAAGTAGAAAACACTAACCAAGTAAGGCAGAACCCACTAACCAAGAAAAGTAGAACCCACTAACCAAGAAGAGTAGAACGCACTAACTAAGAAGACCAGTACACACTAAGAAAAGTAGAACACACTAACCAAGATAATTAGTATGCACTAAGAAAAGTGGAAAACACTAACACTAAGAAAAGTAGAACGCACTAACAAAGTAAAGTAGAACGCACTAACCAAGAAGAGTAGAACGCACTAACTAAGAAGACCAGTACACACTAAGAAAAGTAGAACACACTAACCAAGATAAATAGTACGCACTACGAAAAGTGGAAAACACTAACACTAACTAAGAAAAGTAGAAAACACTAACCAAGAAGAGTCGAACGCACTAACTAAGAAGACCAGTACACACGAAGAAAAGTAGAACACACTAACCAAGATAAGTAGTACTCACTAAGAAAAGTGGAAAACACTAACACTAACTAAGAAAAGTAGAACGCACTAACCAAGCAAAGTAGAACGCACTATCCAAGATAAGTAGTACGCACTAACTAAGA
Source organism: Palaemon carinicauda (assembly GCF_036898095.1). Lineage (NCBI taxonomy): Eukaryota > Metazoa > Arthropoda > Malacostraca > Decapoda > Palaemonidae > Palaemon > Palaemon carinicauda. The sequence continues at coordinate 48,367,083 of NC_090741.1, read as the reverse complement.
AAAGTGGAAAACACTAACACTAAACAAAGAAAAGTAGAACGCACTATCCAAAGAAAAGTAGAACACACTAACCAAGTAAGGTAGAACGCACTAACCAAGAAAAGTAGACCCCACTAACCAAGAAAAGTAGAAAACACTAACCAAGAAAAGTAAAACGCACTATCCAAAGAAAAGTAGAACGCACTAACCAAGAAAAGTAGAACGCACTAACCAGGAAAAGTAGAACCCAATAACCAAGAAAAGTAGTACGCACTATCCAAAGAAAAGTAGAATGCACTAACCAAGAAGAGCAGTGAGCACTAACCAAGAAAAGTATAACCCACTGATCAAGATGAGTAGAACCCACTAACCAAGAAAAGTAGAACGCACTAACCAAGGAAAGTAGAACGCACTATCCAAAATTCAATTACTGTTGAGATTCGCCTCTGTACTACCATCATCAAAATCATGAATGGGCACAGGCTCTTTATTGCGCATTCCAAGTTATTTACTACAACAACAACTGGACACCAGTAATCCCCATATATCAATTGCGCTGAACATATGAGGCCATATTTCAAGTCGGCTCACCAATGTGTGGCTATGCTTTACGCATATTGTAGTCGGTCAAATGCATTTTGGTTAACTCTCTCTCTCTCTCTCTCTCTCTCTCTCTCTCTCTCTCTCTCTCTCCAGAGTGGGAAGGCTGTGTGTTAATCGAAATTGAAAGGGTAGGTTCTGGTAATTAAAATATATATATATATATATATATATATATATATATATATATATATATATATATGTGTGTGTGTGTGTGTGTGTATGTATATATATGTATATAGATAGATAGATAGATAGATAGATAGAGTATGTATGTATATGTATATATATATATATATATATATATATATATATATATATATATATATATATATATACAGGTATGTATGTATGTGTATGTTTGTGTGTATGTGTGTTTGTGTTTATGTATGTATGTAAAAATCAACAAGTGATAATTTTTAAAATCCATATCCAATCATCTAAATAAATAATAAAGAACCTATGTTATTCTTGGACCTCAGAGAACTGATGCCACATCTCATACCACTTCATACGACATTACTTTAAAGACTGGGTGGGGTCACGGAGATGTGGCATCTCTGCTAATCAGAATCGTCTCACATATGCGTAGGTAGACTTCAGTCATTTAAAAGCACACAAAGAGCTGCGGGGATGAAACTCCAGCATGGCAAACTTACATTGCTGAAGGTGAGATGGGTTTTCTCCGTAGTTGAAGTTTAATTTTTCGGTTTCAGTCGTAATGTTCTAATCATGATAAATGTTTTATTTTAGGTTTCATCTAATGTAGAGATGTTAAAGTTGCGCTTTCAAATACCTGTGATTGGATGAGAGAGAGAGAGAGAGAGAGAGAGAGAGAGAGAGAGAGAGAGAGAGATTTTAAATTTCGTCTTCAACATATGTAACGACTTATTCTTTTTTTAGATCTGATCAGTCTAAAATCTTTGGTGTGTGTATGAGAGAGAGAGAGAGAGAGAGAGAGAGAGAGAGAGAGAGAGAGAGAGACCCACCTTAGTAGACTAAGCAACGATGTAATACAACACATAAATATCGAAGATATTTAACCGCCGTTGATATAGATGAAGCGCGGCTTATGTATCAGCCGGAAATATACAGTAGGCGGTATTGAGCGGTTGTTACGGGGGGGGGGGGGGGGGGGGGGGGAAGCTCCCCGCTCCCCCCCCCTTACCGCGCTTTAATAATGCTATGTCCTCCCAGAGGTATTTGTTTTGTAATTGTTTACAATCGGAAGCTTTGTTGATTTTCTCTCTTGGGGATTCGATGAGGACTTGCAGTTGCTCTTTTGTTTTTCATGATTTTTATGCATTTTTTGTTTTTGTTTGATTAAGTTTTTGTGTTTAAGGTCTTATTTTTAATAATTTTTAGTTTTTTAATTAAAGGATTCATACGTATAGGTATAGTTTATTAACCAATTTTTAGTTTTTATTAAAGGATTGGTGCGTATAATTATACCAATTTAATATTTTATCAAAAGAGCCACAACCCCAGTTGGAAAATCAGGATGTTTTAACCCCAAAGGCTCCAACAGGGAAAATAGCCTAGTGAGGAAAGGAAACAAGGAAAAATAGAATATTTTAATAATAACATTATGAAATAAACATTTCCTAAATAACCTATTAAAACTGTAACAAACAAGAGGAAGAGAAATAAGATAAAATAGTGTGCCCGAGTGTACCCTCAAGCAAAAGAACTCTAACCCAAGACAGTGGAAGGCGATGGTACAGAGGCTATGGCACTACCCAAGACTAGAGAACAATGTTTTGATTTTGAAGTGTCCTTTTCATAGAAGAGCTGCTTACCATAACTAAAGAGTCTCTTCTACCCTTGCCAAGAGGAAAGTGGCTACTGAACAATTACAGTGCAGTAGTTAACCCCTTGAGAGATGAAGAATTGTTTAGTAATCTCAGTGTTGTCAGGTGTATGAGGACAGAGGAGAATCTGTAAAGAATAGGACAGACTATTCGGTGTTTGTGTAGACAAAGGGAAAATATAACGTAACCAGAAAGAAGGACCCAATGTAGTACTGCCTGGCCAGCCAAAGGACCCCAACACTTTAGCGGTAGTATCTCAACGGGTGGCTGTTGCCCTGGCAAACCTACTACCTCTGATGAGGATCAAAGAGCAAAGTTAGGAAATTCCTCTAAGTTGTTTAGGTTTAATGATATGATTAGATAAAGCCATTAAATTTTAATTGGAGTTTATAATTATTCATCATCTGTAATTTAATAAGTTAATTTATTTTACATCAGGATTTTGTTTAAAATAAAACTCCGGTTTATAATTATTATTATTATCGTTATTATTATTATTATTATTATTATTATTATTATTGTTGTTGTTGTTGTTGTTGTTGTTGTTGTTGTTGTTGTTATTATTATTATTATTATTATTATTATTATTATCATCTAAGCTACAACCCTAGTTAGCGAAGCAAGATGCCTCCTGACTAGTGCAGTGGTAACGTGCTTGCCTTTCATTCGCATGACAGCAGATCGATCCCAGCCCTGGTCTGTGAGTTTAGCTTATTTACTGGGGAGGCCACCGCTGTGGCGGATTGGGCTTTCCCGGCTGACGTTCTGGTGAGCATCTATTCTGATGAAGCTGGAACTGAAACCAGAAACCTTTGATTTTATAATCCCAAGGGCTCCAACAGGGAAAAATAGCCCAATGAGGAAAGGAATGGTTTGTCTATAGGGAAGAGCCATAGGTTATATTTATGTTCAAACTACAACCCTCAGTTTCTACAAATATTTAGACAATAGCCAAGATTACATTTATGTTCAGACTATAACCCATAGTACAACCCTCAGGTTGTGCTGATATTCAGACAATAGACAATATTACATTTATGTTCAGACTACAAACCTTACTACAACCCTCAACTTGTGCTAATATGTAGACAATAGCCAAGATTATATTTATGTTCAGACTACAACCCATAGTACAACCCTCAGTTTGTGCTGATATTCAGACAATAGTTACAGACAATAGCCAAGATTATATTTATGCTCAGACTATAACCCATAGTACAACCCTCGGCTTGTGCTGATATTCAGGCAATAGCCAAGATTACATTTATGCTCAGACTACAACCCATAGTATAACCCTCGGCTTGTGCTGATATTCAGGCAATAGCCAAGATTACATTTATGCTACAACCCACGGTGCAACCCTCGGCTTGTGCTGATATTCAGGCAATAGCCAAGATTACATTTATGCTACAACCCACGGTGCAACCCTCGGCTTGTGCTGATATTCAGGCAATAGCCAAGATTACATTTATGCTACAACCCACGGTGCAACCCTCGGCTTGTGCTGATACTCAGGCAATAGCCAAGATTACATTTATGCTCAGACTACAACCCACGGTGCAACCCTCGGCTTGTGCTGATACTCAGACAATAGCCAAGATTACATTTATGCTCAGACTACAATCCACAGTACAACCCTCAGTTTGTGCTGATACTCAGGCAATAGCCAAGATTACATTTATGCTCAGACTACAACCCACGGTGCAACCCTCGGCTTGTGCTGATACTCAGACAATAGCCAAGATTACATTTATGCTCAGACTACAACCCACAGTACAACCCTCAGTTTGTGCTGATATTCAGACAATAGTTACAGACAATAGCCAAGATTATATTTATGCTCAGACTATAACCCATAGTACAACCCTCAGTATGTGCTGATATTCAGACAATAGTTACAGACAATAGCCAAGATTATATTTATGCTCAGACTACAACCCACAGTGCAACCCTCGGCTTGTGCTGATACTCAGACAATAGCCAAGATTACATTTATGTTCAGACTATAACCCATAGTACAACCCTCAGGTTGTGCTGATATTCAGACAATAGCCAAGATTACATTTATGCTCAGACTACAACCCACGGTGCAACCCTCGGCTTGTGCTGATACTCAGACAATAGCCAAGATTACATTTATGCTCAGACTACAACCCACAGTACAACCCTCAGTTTGTGCTGATATTCAGACAATAGTTACAGACAATAGCCAAGATTATATTTATGCTCAGACTATAACCCATAGTACAACCCTCAGTATGTGCTGATATTCAGACAATAGCCAAGATTATATTTATGCTCAGACTACAACCCACAGTACAACCCTTGGCTTGTGCTGATATTCAGACAATAGCCAAGATTACATTTATGTTCAGACTATAACCCATAGTACAACCCTCAGCTTGTGCTGATATTCAGGCAATAGCCAAGATTACATTTATGTTCAGACTACAACCCACAGTACAACCCTCGGCTTGTGCTGATATTCAGACAATAGCCAAGATTACATTTATGGTCAGACTATAACCCACAGTACAACCCTCAGCTTGTGCTGATATTTAGACAATAGCCAAGATTACATTTATGTTCAGACTATAACCCATAGTACAACCCTCAGCTTGTGCTGATATTCAGGCAGTAGCCAAGATTACATTTATGTTCAGACTATAACCATGACTACAACCCTCAGTTTGTGCTGATATTAAGACAATAGCCAAGATTACATTTATGTTCAGACTATAACCCATAGTACAACCCTCAGCTTGTGCTTACAACCCTCAGTTTGTGATGATATTTAGACAATAGCCAAGATTATATTTATGTTCAGACTACAACCATGACTACAACCCTCAGTTTGTGCTATTATTTAGACAATAGCCACAGTCTACACATCATTCCTGCTTTGTTTCTTGCCCTACTCTGTGCTCACTATACACGTGACAATTTTTATTTCCAGCCATTGGCTCGACACAAAAGCCTATTCAAAGTTCTAGTTTCCCTTTCTTCTTACTTGAAGATTTAATAAAAACTTTGGAAACTTTACTATACTTTTTTGAGTGTTTTTTTTATAATAGTATTCGGTTTATTTCGTTGAGGGTAAAGTTATACGTTTATTCATTTTCATGGTGCTTTAATGAAAAATTTTACTTTTTGATAAGAGGCGGTCTTGTCTTGTAAGGTAATAATAATAGTGATAATAATGATAATAATATTAATGATAATAATATTAATAATAATAATATTAATAATAATGATAACATTTATTATTATTATTATTATTATCATTATCATTATTATTATTATTATTATTATTATTATTATTATTGTTATTATTATTATTATTATTATTAGTAGTAGTAGTAGTAGTAGTAGTAGTAGTAGTATGGAAATCATTATAGGTTTAGTTATGATAATATTTAAAAACAACAACAACAATAATAATAATAACAATAATGATAATAATAATAATAATAACAACAACAACAACAATAACAACAATAACAATACTTCTAGAACTGCTTTATCTAAACCATTTAGCCAATAGAGGCTCAAACGATTCGAAACACAATAGTATTGTACTTCCTTGCCACGCACCCAGAAGGGGGGTGGGGGTGGGGGGTGGGGGGGGAGATGAGGGGCTTCCCAATGGGGCATGTACAAAAGAAATCCATTAGACTTGTAGGGAAGAGAAACAAAGAAAAGAAAAAAAAAGAAAACGAAGTGAACCCACGAATACAAAACGTGCATTCATATTTGGATATTATTATTATTGTTGTTGTTGTTATTATTATTATTATTATTATTATTATTATTAGTAGTAGTAGTAGTAGTAGTAGTAGTAGTAGTAATATTGTTATTACTATTATTATTATTATTATTATTATTATTATTATTATTATTATTATTATTTATTTATTATTATTACTTGCTTAGCCATAGCCCTGGTTGGAAAAGCCATATGCTATAAGCCCAGGGTCTCCAACAAGGAAAATAGCCCAGTGAGGAAAGGAAACAAGGATGAATAAAATATTTTAAGAACAGTAACAGCACTAAAATAAATATTTCGTATATAAACTATAAGAACTCCAACAAAACAAGAGGAAGGGAAACAAGATAGAAAAGCAAGTAAAATTAATAACAATATATATATATATATATATATATATATATATATATATATATATATATATATATATATATATATATATATATAGACACACACACACTTAAATACCCTTTCTGAGTTGTGATACCTTAACGTGGTGAAAGGGTTTGCGTTTAGATATCTTATAATTTCATGATAAATTAACATGGTTTCTCATGTATTAGCAACAACAAAAAAAGCTTTAATCCTTGAATTCAGACATTGAAGATAAATTATTATTATTATTATTATTATTATTATTATTATTATTATTATTATCAATTGCTAAGCTACAATCCTATTTGGAAAAGCAGGATGCTATAAGCTCAGGGGACCTGATAGGGAAAGTAGCCCAGTGAGAAAAGGAAGCAAGGAAAAATAAAATATTTTAAGAACAGTAACAACATTCAAATAAATATTTCAAATATAATCTTTAAATAATTTAACAAAACAAGAGGAAGAGAACTGAGATAGAATAGTGTGCCCGATTGTACCCTCAAGCAAGAGAACTCTAACCCAAGACAGTGGAAGACCATGGTACAGAAGCTATGAAATAATACCAATGTCGATATAATAGAGATTTTTTATCCATATAATATCTCTCTCTCTCTCTCTCTCTCTCTCTCTCTCTCTCTCTCTCTCTCTCTCTCTCTCTCTCTCTCTCTCTCTCTCTCTCTTTCATCTTCAGATTCCATATCAGTCCCACCCAATCAGTGGGTTGCCGCCCGTAAAAGATGATAGATGCAAATCATCCTTCACCGACCACGCCCGCAGCAGGAGATAATTGGGTGGCGTGGGCTGATAAGACGCCTCTTCGAATTTCCGCCCCTCGCCCAAAAGAGGATTCCTCCTTCTTCATTCTTTAAGAGAGGAGACGAGAATCTCTCTCTCTCTCTCTCTCTCTCTCTCTCTCTCTCTCTCTCTCTCTCTCTCTCTCTCTCATGAATGCTATGACTGAAAAGTATTTTTGTTGATCTCTCTCTCTCTCTCTCTCTCTCTCTCTCTCTCTCTCTCTCTCTCTCTCTCTCTCTCACGCATAATTTAGTCTATCCTTTCTCTCTCTCTCTCTCTCTCTCTCTCTCTCTCTCTCTCTCTCTCTCTCTCTCTCTCTCTCTTTTCATCTTCAGATTCCATATCAGTCCCACCCAATCAGTGGGTTGCCGCCCGTAAAAGATGATAGATGCAAATCATCCTTCACCGACCACGCCCGCAGCAGGAGATAATTGGGTGGCGTGGGCTGATAAGACGCCTCTTCGAATTTCCGCCCCTCGCCCAAAAGAGGATTCCTCCTTCTTCATTCTTTAAGAGAGGCCACGAGAATCTCTCTCTCTCTCTCTCTCTCTCTCTCTCTCCTCTCTCTCTCTCTCTCTCTCTCTCTCTCTCTCTCTCTCATGAATGCTATGACTGAAAAGTATTTTTGTTGATCTCTCTCTCTCTCTCTCTCTCTCTCTCTCTCTCTCTCTCTCATATGATGCTATAACTGAAGAATATTAGCCGATGACCTCTTCCATGTATTTTCCCCTGCTTTCATTCGTGTTTAAGGTTTAAAGGCCGCTCAAGAATGGCAAAGGCAAGGGACAGTAACATTGCCCTAGAAAGAAGGACAATGCCCTAGGGATTGACCATATATACATGTAATCAGCGCCCAAGAACCTAGCCACCCAAGCTAGGACCAGCGAGGGCCAGGCAATGGCTCAGCAAAAACTTTCTATTCGTGTGCAGAGGATTTTACTCTTTACAACTTGCCATTTTCCCTTTCCTCCTAGTCTCCTTCACGAGTTCATTTGCTTTATTTTCATTTTTGGACTTTTTCAAATGTAGGCCTACTCCTTTTCTTTCTTTTCGTTGTGGTATGAACCTGCTTTTACAAATGTTTCCCTTCAGAACGTATAGTCAATTTTTTTTTAGCGAGGCAGATTTGCACCGACTTGCAGTGGTGCCCTTATAGCTCGGAAAAGTTTCCTGATCACTGATTGGTTGGACAAGATAATTCTAGCCAATCATCGATCAGGAAACTTTTCCGAGCTAAAAGGGCAGCGCTGCGAGTCGGTGCAAATGCGCCTCATTAAAAGAAATTGACTATAGTTCTCGTCATTGTTATTTTACCAAGGGAAGTCTGGATACCATCTGCTCTTCCTGATGAGGTGTGTTCACGCTATAGTCAATATCTGATCGCTGATTGGTTAGAATTATCTTGTCCAACCAATCAGCGATCAGGAAACTCTTCCGAGCTAAAACGGCACCGCTGCGAGTCGGTGCAAGTCTGCCTCGCTAAAGAAAATTGACTATAGTGACCCCAAGGATAATCTATTACCTGTCACTCGGTTTCATAATTTTTTATCATCTAAGGACAAAATTCTCCATTTTTGTTAAGAATTTCGGCTTTTAGTAATCAATTGTCTCTTCAGAAATCTTAACTAAGAGAGTTTCTAAAAAACATTCTGGGATACTCTACGGGATATATTGTATTAAGATATTTTAGAAGCGTCTGTCACATTTATCTCTATATGATGTCTTGTTTAGAAGTACTCTTTTCCAGAAAATTGTCAAAATTTATTTTATATATTGACTGTATTCTTTCTTTTTTGGGGTCACCAACCCCCAATCGATTTGCAGACATTGTTCAGATAATTACCTCTGGAGCTTTTTGAGTATATATATATATATGTATGTATATAATTTCTCTTCTTGTTTTGTTAAAGTTTTTTATAGTTTGTATAGGAAATATTTATTTTAATGTTATTTTTCTTAAAATATTTTTTTCTTGTGTCCTTTTCTCACTGGGCTATTTTCCCTGTTGGAGTCCCTGGTTTTATAGCATCTTATTTTTCCAACTAGGGTTGTAGCTTACCATGTAATAATAATAATAATAATAATAATAATAATAATAATAATAATAATAATAATAATAATAATAGTAATAATATTTGTATGAGTATATATATATATATATATATATATATATATATATATATATATGTGTGTGTGTGTGTGTGTGTGTGTGTGTGTGTGTATAGAGAGAGAGAGAGAGAGAGAGAAAAGTTACACAATATTTTGACTGGCACCGAAGGCGCGCTATAAAGGACAGCCCAGGAAATGAAAGAGACTTTAACATTTTCGTTCATTTCCTTTCATTTCCTTTACGTGTCTTCGACTTTATATTAAACATTAAAGTTACGAAAAAATACAATTATTATTATTATTATTATTATTATTATTATTATTATTTTAATTGTTCATATCTTATATCCTTTATTTATTTCCTTATTTCCTTTCCTCACTGGGCTATTTTTCCCTGTTGGAACACTTGGGCTTATAACATCTTGCTTTTCCAACTAGGGTTGTAGCTTGGCTAGTAATAAAAATAATAATGATATTATTATTATTATTATTATTATTGTTATTTTAATTGTTCATTACTTCTTATATCGTTTATTTATTTCCGTATATCCTTTCCTCACTGGGCTGTTTTTCCATGTTGGAGACCTTGGCTTATAGCATCTTGCTTTTCCAACTAGGGTTGTAGCTTAGCTCTAGGGTTGTAGCTTGGCTAGTAATAATAATAATAGAAATAATATTATTATTATTATTATTGTTGTTATTATTATTGTTATTATTATCATTATTTTAATTGTTGATTACATCTTATATCGTTTATTTATTTCTTTAGTTCCTTTCCTCACTGGGCTATTTTTCCCTGTTGGAGACCTTGGCTTATAGTATCTTGCTTTTCCAACTAGGGTTGTAGCTTAGCTGTAGGGTTGTAGCTTGGCTAGTAATAATAATAATAATGATAATAATAATGATGATATTATTATTATTATTATTGTTATTATTATTATTATTAGTCTTTTATAATTGATTCATAATATCTAATACCCATTTAATCCTCAGTAGTTATTTAGGAATAAAATATCTGCCCCTTATTCCCTCATTCATCTTGCTCACAACCCACCACAGTCGACTTACTATAAACGCCTAACTCCAAGATATAATAAACAGGCCTTAGGCCTACAATTTAAAGAGAATTCACATCAGCCGTATATCGAGTTTCACTCTTCCACCTTACAGAGATATAATATTTTTTATTGTCTTTGCTTACCTGACGCTGATGAATAGCCCACACTGTCAGGTGTGGCTAGTGGAATTGAAGACGAGGTCCCAGGCGTGAGAATCTATCAATATTTGGCAGCTTCGCATAGCGGCAAAGTTTTCGGCCATTCTTGGAGGAGCACTTTTCTCCAAAAACGTCGTGGGCTGCTTTTTGGGACTTTGAAGATTTTAGCTTGTTCTCGAATGTTGAAACATGCGTTTGTTCTCGGTTGTTGAGACAATAGTTTGTTCTCGTATGTTGAGACAATAGTTTGTTCTCGAATGTTGAAACATGCTTTTGTTCTCGGATGTTGAAACATTAGTTTGTTCTCGAATGTTGAGACAATAGTTTGTTCTCGAATGTTGAAACATGCGTTTGTTCTCGAGTGTTGAGACATTAGTTTGTTCTCGAATGTTGAAACATGCGTTTGTTCTCGGGTGTTGAGACATTAGTTTGTTCTCGAATGTTGAAACATGCGTTTGTTCTCGGGTGTTGAAACATGAGTTTGTTCTCGAATGTTGAAACATGCGTTTGTTCTCGGGTGTTGAGACATTAGTTTGTTCTCGAATGTTGAAACATGCGTTTGTTCTCGAATGTTGAAACATGCGTTTGTTCTCGGGTGTTGAAACATGAGTTTGTTCTCGAATGTTGAAACATGCGTTTGTTCTCGGGTGTTGAGACATTAGTTTGTTCTCGAATGTTGAAACATGCGTTTGTTCTCGAATGTTGAAACATGCGTTTGTTCTCGGGTGTTGAAACATGAGTTTGTTCTCGAATGTTGAGACAATAGTTTGTTCTTGATTGTTGAAACATGCGTTTGTTCTCGAATGTTGAAACGTGTGTTTGTTCTCGGATGTTGAGACAATAGTTTGTTCTCGAATGTTGAAACATGCGTTTGTTCTCAAATGTTGAAACTTTTTGTTTGTTCTTGAATGTTGAAAAAATTAGTTTGTTCTGGAATGTTGAAACATTCGGCTGTTCTCGAATGTTGAAACATTCGGTTGTTCTCGAATATTGAAATATTCGTTTGTTCTTAAATGTTGAAACATTCGTTTATTCTTGATTGTTGAAATATTTTGTTTGTTCTCGAATGTCTAAAAAATTAGTTTGTTCTTAAATGCTGAAACATTTGTCTGTTCTCGAATGTTGAAATATTTGTTTGTTTTTAAATGTCGAAACATTTGTCTGTTCTCGAATGTTGAAATAATTGTTTGTTCTCGAGTGTTGAAACATTAGCTTGTTCTCGAATGTTAAAATCAGCTTTTGTTCTTGAACATTGAAACATTCGTTTGTTCTCAAATGTTGAAACATTCGTCTGTTCTCCAATCTTGAAACATTCTTTTGTTCCCGACGTTTGTTCTTGATTGTTGAAACTAATCATTTCTCATATAAGATTTGGTGTTTTCCTGCGTGAATGTTCTTCAAGAAAACTGTCCAGTTATGATTTTTAAAAGAGCTTCGGGGGATCTGAAGTAGATTCCAGGACTGCTGGAACTCCTGTCTGGAATTACATAGAAGAACAAATAACAAATAAATAGAAAATAACAAAGAACAAATAAAAAAGGAATCAATGAATAGAGAAGCATGGTTTAAAGGTTTAAAGGCCGCTCATGAATGACTGGGGCAAGGGACAGTGACATTGCCCTATCGAACAGGACAATGCCCTAGAGACTGAACATTATACTTATGATCATCACCCAAGCCCCCCTCTCCACCCAAGCTAAGACCAAGGAGGGCCAGGTTGTGGCTGTTGATGACTCAGCAGATAGACCTATAGGCTCCCTCAAAACTTCCATCCTTAGCTCACAAGGATGATGAAGTTACATCGACCAAAAGAACTATCGAGTTGGAGCAGGACTCGTACCCCAGTCTGGCGTTCACCAGTCGGGGATAACACTATTACATACATCATGTATGTAAACAAGTGTGGGCATTTATTAACATACGCAATAGCGAAACTCATAAATTAGCTGGAGAATTTATGAATAGATTTTTAGATGGGGAAAATATCGTAGAAACATTAGAACCACCCCGGGATGCCCGTAGAATATATTTCTTATAATTCAACGTTATTATTATTATTATTATTATTATTATTATTAGCTAAGCCATAACCCTAGTTGAAAAAGTAAGATGCTATAAGCCCAGGGGCTCCAACAGGGAAGAAATAGCCCAGTGAGGAAAGGATAAAATACAGTGCCAAAGTGTACCCTCAAACAAGAGAACTCTAACCCAAGACAGTGGGAGACCATAGTACAGAGGCCATGACACTACTCAAGACTAGAGAGCAATGGTTTGATTTTAGTGTGTCCTTCTCCTTGAAGAGCAACTTCCCATACCTAAAGAGTCTCTTCTACCCTTACCAAGAGGAAAGTAGCCACTGAATAATTACAGTGCAGTAGTTACCCCTTGAGCGAGGAAGAATTGTTTGGTAATCTCAAGTGTTGTCAGGTGTATGAGGACAGAGGAGGATATGTAAAGAATAGGCCAGACTATTCTTAGTAGGTGTAGGCGAAAGAAAAATGAGCTGTAACCAGAGAGAAGCATACAATGTACTACTGTCTGGCCAGTCAAAAGACCCAATAACACTCCAGTGGTAGTATCTCACCTGGTGGCTGATGCCCTGACCAGCTTACTACCTATCAAAAGGAAAGTAGTCGATCTCAAAGATAATATAATATGAAAACATTACAGATATTGCAACAGTAGTCTTGCTAAAGGTCGAATGCCATAGAGTTAACGTTGAGTAATCGATGTACCTTAAAGGTAAAATGTTAAGGGAGGGAGAGAGAGAGAGAGAGAGAGAGAGAGAGAGAGAGAGATCAAAGCTCCGTTGGTAAACGTCGACTGTTGCATATGCTTTGGCGAAGACAAACAAGGAAACATGACGAGTCTCGGAGAATACACGTCAGTGGTAACTTCATTCCAGTTAGATGGAAATGCCTTGCGCTTGATAGGTGCACAGAGAGAGAGAGAGAGAGAGAGAGAGAGAGAGACAGAGAGAGAGAGAGAGAGAGAGAGAGGGTAAACATGCAGACGTGACCAGAAGTGAGAACTGGAAGCTTGGATAATTTCCTGGATGTCGTAAATTGTAGTATGTGGGGTGTTGTCAGGACAAGGCCCACCCACACCCCCACTCAAGCCCACCCACATCCCCACTCAAGCCCACCAACATCCCCCCCTCCCCTCCCTCCGCCCCCCCACACCTACCCCTCCCCTATGCCTCTAACCGGTCCATTTCTCTTCCTTGACTTTATTTTTTGGGGGGTGAGCTGTCGGCTTGTGTGAAACCTATGATGTGCTAGGGAAGGTTTGTGTGTATACCTCATGCATTGAAGATTCTCTCTCTCTCTCTCTCTCTCTCTCTCTCTCTCTCTCCTCTCTCTCTCTCTCTCTCTCTCTCTCTCTCAAGTAAGTATGTAGCAAGACGTTCAATATATTATCATGTGAATTGATGTGACATGTTCCTTTACTCGTTCAAGAATGTGGAATGATCTCCCTAATCGGTGGAACTTCAGAAGTTCAAACTTGCAGTGAATGTTTTTTTTATGTTGAACAGGATGATGGGCGATGGCTGAATCGAGAGAGAGAGAGAGAGAGAGAGAGAGAGAGAGAGAGAGAGAGAGAGAGAGATTCTTAAAACAGCCCCATGGCAATGAAAACTAATATAATCTTTGGAGAAAAAACTATTAAGGTATCACGGTATCACGAATAAAGGTCAAAATAAACATACTGGTGTTGTCAATAATTCGTAAACTCTAGAATCAAGATGGAGGAGGAAACGAAAGTCCTTCAACAACAACAACAACAACAACAACAACAACGACAAAACTTTGAAGGTAATCATCAAAAGACTTCTTCGAGGCAAAGACCTCAGATGATCTGTCAGTGTCGTCCTCAAACAGCCAGGAGGCAACTATCAATCATTTCATCCTCTCTCTCTCTCTCTCTCTCTCTCTCTCTCTCTCTCTCTTCTCTCTCTCTCTCTCTCTCTCTCTCTCTCCTTTAGCTTTTCCCATTTGTATATGGGGTTGCTGTTTCTAGTCAGCCTCCTGTGTGTATTTAACGCGTTCGCCTAGCATTCGTGTGGCAGCAGATCGATCGTAGCCTGGGACCGTGAGTTTAAGTTGTTTACAGGTTAGGCCACTGCAGTGTTTGGACATCCCAAAGGGGGTTGGGCTTGACCTGCTGACGTTCTGGTGAGCATCTATTCTGATGATACTGGAACTGAAACCAAACGTCTTTACCTCTACTTTGTGCAAATGCCGTCGTTTCTAGTCCACTGCTGGACAAAGGCCTCAGACATTTCCATAGTCATGTATGGGGGGTGGCGATTTTTATTTCCAAGCTGGCCATATTCATTTTTCACGCTGCCCATTGCGGATTGGTGATGGTGGGAAACTTTTGTCTGATCGATTACAGGAAACCAACCTAGTATGGGTGACCCAGACTAGTACAGCTTTGAATGAAATATATATATATATATAATATCTATATATATATATATATATATATATATATATATTATATATATTATATATATATATATACATATATATAATTTGTGTGTGTGTATGTATGTGTTTATGAGTGAGAGAGAGAGAAACTGAGTGTTTGTGCATGCATGGCATGTGGTTAAGTCTTATAAGTTTCCATTTTTTCCATTTCCAAACCCTGTTTAGAAAAACGCATCATGTTTTATCACCACCTCTTGAAGTTGGTATCCCAAAATAACATTTAATTAAGGGTTGGTAGTTTAAAATAACCTCATATTTATCCCTGCTCTGAATTTATCATGTGAAAATGGAAATCTGTCGAGGAACGTCTACTTTGGGACTCGCAAGTGCTTTTGAACGTTTCTTTGTCTGGCTGTCGTTCCAAGTATTGATAGGCAGCGATAGTGTTACTTTTAAACTGCTGTTGACATTTCCTTCATTTATTATTACCTCCCCTAACGAGGTTGGAAGGAGGTTATGTTTTACCCTTGTTTGTGTGTTGGTTTGTATCTGTTTGTGAACAGCTCCCTGGCCACAGTTTTAATCGTAGAGTAATGAAACTTGCCAAGATTAACTGTTATGTAAAAACATGCAATTGATTAAATTTTTGGAAGGTCAAAGTCAAAGGTCAAGGTCACGGTCAAGCAAAATGTCCAATTCACGTAATCAGCTATAAGTTTGGACATCATTGTTACAGTCTTCAAACTTGGTTTATATTTGAGTGTATGAAAATCCAAGGGAATTAATACATGTTAAGGTCGAATGTCAAGGTCAAGGTCGAGCAAGAGGTCGTGAAATAAACTGCCGTGGCGAAGGTCTGTGCTCTACCGCGTGCCCTTTTAGTTGATATACTACTATTACTACTACTACTACTCTACTACTACTACTACTACTAATAATAATAATAATAATAATAATAATAATAATAGTATTAACAATAATAATAATATTAATAATAATGATAATAATAATCATACTAACAATGCTGTAGCTTTGTAATTATGATGACAATAAAAAGAAAGAATAATACTGATGAAAATGATAATAATGATGATGATGATAGTAGGTTTTGTGAACTGTCAAATTCGTCAATCAATCAGGGTTATCCTTTTCTTCTGATAATGCTCTCGAAGAAATATTTTGGTGCCGTTTTATAGAAAAAAATGTATCATAATTCCAGCTGCCTTGATGAAAGAACTTCTTCTCAATACACAATTTAGACATTATATATATATATATATATATATATATATATATATATATATATATATATATATATATATATATATATATAGTATATATATGCAGAAGAACCACAGGGAAAATGA
>NC_090741.1:48315096-48325096 GCF_036898095.1 Palaemon carinicauda | reverse complement strand
AAATCCCAATTAGCCACTCTCCTCTTGGTAAGGCTAGAAGAGACTCTTTAGCTATGGTGAGCAGCTCTTCAAATCCCAATTAGCCACTCTCCTCTTGGTAAGGCTAGAAGAGACTCTTTAGCTATGCTTAGCAGCTCCTCAAATCCCAATTAGCCACTCTCCTCTTGGTAAGGCTAGAAGAGACTCTTTAGCTATGGTAGGCAGCTCCTCAAATCCCAATTAGCCACTCTCCTCTTGGTAAGGCTAGAAGAGACTATTTAGCTATGGTTAGCAGCTCTTCAAATCCCAATTAGCCACTCTCCTCTTGGTAAGGCTAGAAGAGACTCTTTAGCTATGGTAGGCAGCTCCTCAAATCCCAATTAGCCACTCTCCTCTTGGTAAGGCTAGAAGAGACTATTTAGCTATGGTTAGCAGGTCTTCAAATCCCAATTAGCCACTCTCCTCTTGGTAAGGCTAGAAGAGACTCTTTAGCTATGGTGAGCAGCTCTTCAAATCCCAATTAGCCACTCTCCTCTTGGTAAGGCTAGAAGAGACTCTTTAGCTATGCTTAGCAGCTCCTCAAATCCCAATTAGCCACTCTCCTCTTGGTAAGGCTAGAAGAAACTATTTAGCTATGGTTAGCAGGTCTTCAAATCCCAATTAGCCACTCTCCTCTTGGTAAGGCTAGAAGAGACTCTTTAGCTATGGTGAGCAGCTCTTCAAATCCCAATTAGCCACTCTCCTCTTGGTAAGGCTAGAAGAGACTCTTTAGCTATGGTGAGCAGCTCTTCAAATCCCAATTAGCCACTCTCCTCTTGGTAAGGCTAGAAGAGACTCTTTAGCTATGGTGAGCAGCTCTTCAAATCCCAATTAGCCACTCTCCTCTTGGTAAGGCTAGAAGAGACTCTTTAGCTATGGTGAGCAGCTCTTCAATTCCCAATTAGCCACTCTCCTCTTGGTAAGGCTAGAAGAGACTATTTAGCTATGGTTAGCAGCTCCTCAAATCCCAATTAGCCACTCTCCTCTTGGTAAGGCTAGAAGAGACTCTTTAGCTATGGTTAGCAGCTCTTCAAATCCCAATTAGCCACTCTCCTCTTGGTAAGGCTAGAAGAGACTCTTTAGCTATGGTTAGCAGGTCTTCAAATCCCAATTAGCCACTCTCCTCTTGGTAAGGCTAGAAGAAACTATTTAGCTATGGTTAGCAGCTCTTCAAATCCCAATTAGCCACTCTCCTCTTGGTAAGGCTAGAAGAGACTCTTTAGCTATGGTAGGCAGCTCCTCAAATCCCAATTAGCCACTCTCCTCATGGTAAGGCTAGAAGAGACTCTTTAGCTATGCTTAGCAGCTCCTCAAATCCCAATTAGCCACTCTCCTCTTGGTAAGGCTAGAAGAAACTATTTAGCTATGGTTAGCAGCTCTTCAAATCCCAATTAGCCACTCTCCTCTTGGTAAGGCTAGAAGAGACTATTTAGCTATGGTTAGCAGCTCTTCAAATCCCAATTAGCCACTCTCCTCTTGGTAAGGCTAGAAGAGACTCTTTAGCTATGGTTAGCAGCTCCTCAAATCCCAATTAGCCACTCTCCTCTTGGTAAGGGTAGAAGAGACTCTTTAGCTATGGTTAGCAGCTCCTCAAATCCCAATTAGCCACTCTCCTCTTCCAATTAGCCACTCTCCTCTTGGTAAGGGTAGAAGAGACTCTTTAGCTATGGTTAGCAGTTCTTCAAATCCCAATTAGCCACTCTCCTCTTCCAATTAGCCACTCTCCTCTTGGTAAGGCTAGAAGAGACTCTTTAGCTATGGTTAGCAGCTCTTCAAATCCCAATTAGCCACTCTCCTCTTGGAAAGGCTAGAAGAGACTCTCTAGCTATGGTTAGCAGGTCTTCAAATCCCAATTAGCCACTCTCCTCTTGGTAAGGCTAGAAGAGACTCTCTAGCTATGGTTAGCAGCTCCTCAAATCCCAATTAGCCACTCTCCTCTTGGTAAGGCTAGAAGAGACTCTCTAGCTATGGTTAGCAGCTCCTCAAATCCCAATTAGCCACTCTCCTCTTGGTAAGGCTAGAAGAGACTCTCTAGCTATGGTTAGCAGCTCCTCAAATCCCAATTAGCCACTCTCCTCTTAGTAAGGCTAGAAGAGACTCTCTAGCTATGGTTAGCAGCTCCTCAAATCCCAATTAGCCACTCTCCTCTTGGTAAGGCTAGAAGACTCTTTAGCTATGGTAAGCAGGTCTTCAAATCCCAATTAGCCACTCTTCTCTTGGTAAGGCTAGAAGAGACTATTTAGCTATGGTTAGCAGGTCTTCAAATCCCAATTAGCCACTCTTCTCTTGGTAAGGCTAGAAGAGACTATTTAGCTATGGTTAGCAGGTCTTCAAATCCCAATTAGCCACTCTCCTCTTGGTAAGGCTAGAAGAGACTCTCTAGCTATGGTTAGCAGGTCTTCAAATCCCAATTAGCCACTTTCCTCTTGGTAAGGCTAGAAGAGACTCTCTAGCTATGGTTAGCAGGTCTTCAAATCCCAATTAGCCACTCTCCTCTTGGTAAGGCTAGAAGAGACTCTCTATCTATGGTTAGCAGGTCTTCAAATCCCAATTAGCCACTCTCCTCTTGGTAAGGCTAGAAGGGACTCTTTAGCTATGGTTAGCAGCTCCTCAAATCCCAATTAGCCACTCTCCTCTTGGTAAGGCTAGAAGGGACTCTTTAGCTATGGTTAGCAGCTCCTCAAATCCCAATTAGCCACTCTCCTCTTGATAAGGGTAGAAGGGACTCTTTAGCTATGCTTAGCAGCTCCTCAAATCCCAATTAGCCACTCTCCTCTTGGTAAGGCTAGAAGAAACTATTTAGCTATGGTTAGCAGCTCTTCAAATCCCAATTAGCCACTCTCCTCTTGGTAAGGCTAGAAGAAACTATTTAGCTATGGTTAGCAGCTCTTCAAATCCCAATTAGCCACTCTCCTCTTGGTAAGGCTAGAAGAGACTATTTAGCTATGGTTAGCAGCTCTTCAAATCCCAATTAGCCACTCTCCTCTTGGTAAGGCTAGAAGAGACTCTTTAGCTATGGTTAGCAGCTCCTCAAATCCCAATTAGCCACTCTCCTCTTGGTAAGGGTAGAAGAGACTCTTTAGCTATGGTTAGCAGCTCCTCAAATCCCAATTAGCCACTCTCCTCTTCCAATTAGCCACTCTCCTCTTGGTAAGGGTAGAAGAGACTCTTTAGCTATGGTTAGCAGTTCTTCAAATCCCAATTAGCCACTCTCCTCTTCCAATTAGCCACTCTCCTCTTGGTAAGGCTAGAAGGGACTCTCTAGCTATGGTCAGCAGCTCCTCAAATCCCAATTCGCCACTCTCCTCTTGGTAAGGCTAGAAGGGACTCTCTAGCTATGGTCAGCAGCTCCTCAAATCCCAATTCGCCACTCTCCTCTTGGTAAGGCTAGAAGGGACTCTCTAGCTATGGTCAGCAGCTCCTCAAATCCCAATTCGCCACTCTCCTCTTGGTAAGGCTAGAAGGGACTCTCTAGCTATGGTCAGCAGCTCCTCAAATCCCAATTCGCCACTCTCCTCTTGGTAAGGCTAGAAGGGACTCTCTAGCTATGGTCAGCAGCTCCTCAAATCCCAATTCGCCACTCTCCTCTTGGTAAGGCTAGGAGAGACTCTTTAGCTATGGTCAGCAGCTCCTCAAATGCCAATTAGCCACTCTCCTCTTGGTAAGGCTAGGAGAGACTCTTTAGCTATGGTCAGCAGCTCCTCAAATGCCAATTAGCCACTCTCCTCTTGGTAAGGCTAGGAGAGACTCTTTAGCTATGGTTAGCAGCTCCTCAAATGCCAATTAGCCACTCTCCTCTTGGTAAGGCTAGAAGAGACTCTTTAGCTATGGTGAGCAGCTCTTCTAGGAGAAGGACACTCCAAAATCAAACCATTGTTCTCTATAGTCTTGGGTTGTGGCATAGCCTCTGTACTATGGTCTTCCACTGTCTTGGGTTAGAGATCTCTTGCTTGAGGGTACACTCTGGCACACTAATCTATCTTATTTCTCTTCCTATTGTTATTCTAAAGTTTTTATAGTTTATATGGGAGATGTTTATTTTAATGTTGTTACTGTTCTTAAAATATTTCATTTTTCTTGTTTTCCTCCCTCACTGGGCTATTTCCCCTGTAGGAGCCCTTGGGCTTATAGCATCCGGCTTTTCCAATTAGGCTGTATGAGGACAGAGGAGAATCTGTAAGGAATAGGCCAGACTATTCGGTGTTATGTGTAGGCCAAGGAAAAATGAACCGTAACCAAAGAGAAGGATCCAATTCAATACAATCAGGCTAGCCAAAAGACCCACTAACTCTCTAGCGGTAGTATCTCAACGGGTGGCTAGTGCACTGACCAACTTATTACCTCAGAAGACAATGGATTCCGATGGGCCGTTTCAGATTAAGATTAACTTTCAGTATTTATTTGCCCAGAAGGGAGAGAGAGAGAGAGAGAGAGAGAGAGAGAGAGAGAGAGAGAGAGACATATATTTCGAGAGAGAGAGAGAGAGAGAGAGAGAGAGAGAGAGAGAGAGAGAGAGACATAAATTTCGGTTAAATTGCTCTGAATGGGAAATAGGACTCCTACCAGTTGCAAAAGGACACTCGGCAGGGCAATTTATTCTCCCTGATTGGGACTTAGATCCTTACCTCCCTCATGATAAGGATACCTATCCTCTTCCGCTATTCTTAAAAAGACTGGTTTTTTTTCCTTATATCCTTGACGTGTAGGACTCCTATCCATACCTTTCTCCCGAAAAGAACTCCTTTACCTCCTCTCAGATAGGATTCCCATTGTTTAACTTTCTCCCTGGAAGGACTTCTAACCTCTCTCTCTCACTCTCTCTCTCTCTCTCTCTCTCTCTCTCTCTCTCTCTCTCTCTCTCTCTCAGGCCTCCTATATTTTCCTTCCTTCCTAAGAAGGATTCACATCCTTTCAACCGTCTAAGATATATCCCTATCCTTTCCTTGCCTCCAGAGAAGGATTCACAACCTTTCAATCTAAGATATATCCCCTGGAGGATTCACATCCTTTCAATCCCGTCTAAGAATATATCCCTATCCATTCCCTTCCTCCCCTGGAGGATTCACATCCTTACAACCATCTAAAAATAGGACCCTATCCTTTCCCTACCTCCCAAGAAGGATTCACATCCTTTCCCGGCCGTCAAAGCATAGGCCCCTATCCTTCTGTCTCTTGCAATCCTAATCCTGCCTTCGACTCCTACCATTTCCTTCGTTCATTTCACAGGGACACTTATCCTGTCATTCACAATTTCACTTGGACTCCTATCCTTTCACTCCGTCTCTTTCCCACGGGCACCTATCCTCTCCCTCTCTCTCTCTCCTCTCCCTCTCTCTTCTCCCTCACTCTCTCCTCGCGTCGACCACGAAGCCACAAATAAGGAAACTACTTTTCTTATCTACTTTCACAGAGACGCTTTTACCAACTCTCTCTCTCTCTCTCACACTACCAAGCCACCCACATTCCAGCACTGCCTCCCTACCCCCTTAACCTTATTCCAGTCTCTACCACACGCCCAAAACTCCTCCCTTACACGCCCCCCTCAATCCTCGGCCCTTCGGGTATGGACACACGAACCCTCTAGGCGATGATTGCTTTCGTGTAATGCTCAAGGATCTCATCCTATCATCGCGATGATCCGATCCTATTTCATCCCCAGGATTCTCTTCGATTTTTCTCGTTTTCTTGAGACCCCGCCTTAGATTTCTTCTATTCTCTTAAGATGCTGTTATTTATTTCTCTTTTCCTCTGGGGTTACGTTTTAATCTTTCTATAGTATTGGTTTAAAAGCTTAAGGTAGAGACCATTGGTGAAATGTAAATCTAATTTAATCTAATAATAATAATAATAATAATAATAATAATAATAATAATAATATTATCAATAATAATAATAATAATAATAATAATGATAATAAAATAATAATAATAATAATAATGATAATAATAATATAATAATAATAATAATATTAATAATAATGATAATAATAAAAATAATAATAGTTTTAATCTTTCTAAAGTATAGGTTTAAAAGCTTAAGGTAGAGACCATTGGTGAAATCTAATAATAATAATAATAATAATAATAATAATAATAATAATGATAATAATAATAATAATAATAATAATAATAATAATAAATAATAATGATAATAAAAATAATAATAATATTAATTATAATAATAATAATAATAATAATAATAATAATAATAATAATAATAACAAAAATAATAATAATAGTTTTAATCTTTCTAAAGTATTGGTTTAAAAGCTCAAGGTCAAGACCATTGGTGAAATCTAATCGAGGCCCTTTGCGTCAATAGGCGTAGGAGGATGATGATGATGATGATGATGATGAATGTGATCTTCATAGGATTTTATTCCTGTTCCATTTTTATAGTAGATAACTTTTACTTCCTCTATTATATGGGAGTACACCTTTCACTTCTAATACTCTTGTTTATATCATTTTCTTAAAAGAAAAAAAAAATGTTTCTTCGGCAAATTTTTTTTTCTTCTTCAATTATTTCATTGGATATATTATATAACATTTTTTAAGCTTAATAACTATTATCCATTCCAATTTTCAATATATAGTTTTTTTTCTTCTTTTTTTTTACAAAAAAAAAAATTTCTTCGGCAAATTTTTTTCTTCTTCATTTATTTCATTGGATATATTATATAACATTTTTTAAGCTTAATAACTATTATCCATTCCAATTTTCAATATATAGTTTTTTTCTTCTTTTTTTTTTACAAAAAAAAAAATTTCTTCGGCAAATTTTTTTTCTTCTTTAATTATTTCATTGGATATATTATATAACTTTTTTTTCGCTTGATAACTATTATCCATTACAATTTTCGATATATAGTTTTTTTCTTTCTTTTTTTTATTTACGTGGGAGTTTCCCAGCTCCTCCCACCTTTATCATGGGGTTAAAAACTTTCACTTTTCTATTTCTTCACAAATTTCTATTTCTCTCAGAGTCTGTCTGTTTCGTTTGCCGTTTTCTTTGTTCCCTATTCTTCGAACTCATCTTTCTTTTTTCTATTTTCATTATTTTCGGAAGATAACTTTTCCTTCTTCCACTACCTTCAGATTATGCCAGTTCCTCCTTGATTTATCTCAGGTTTGCTTCTTTTTAGCTTTTACTGTTCCCACTTCTTAGTTTCTTCTTTATTCCATTTTCTTCAAGAGATACTTCTTTACCTCTACCATATGATGAAAAGGCTACCTTTTCCTTTTTTTCTATTTCTTTTATAGACTGCCTTTTCCTTTTTTCTATTTCTTTTATAGACTGCCTTTTCCTTTTTTCTATTTATTTTATAGACTGCCTTTTCCTTTTTTCTATTTCGTTTATAGACTGCCTTTTCCTTTTTTTCTATTTCTTTTATAGACTGCCTTTTCCTTTTTTCTATTTCTTTTATAGACTGCCTTTTCCCTTTTCCATATCCCTTAGAGAATGCCATTGCATTCTTCCTCCTTTACCAGGAAACAGCTTTTCCTTCTTCCAACTCCCTTATAAACTGCTTTTTCCTTTTACCACATCCCTTAGAGAAAGCCATTCTCCTTTTTCCTCCTTTATCAGGAAACAGCTTTTCCTTCTTCCAATTCCCTTATAAACTGCCTTTTCCTTCTTCCAACTCCTTTATAAACTGCCTTTTCCTTTTTCCACATCCCTAAGAGAATGCCCTTCCCTTTTTCCTCCTTTATCAGGAAACAGCCATTACTCTGTCTTTCCTCCAGTTGTGGAAGTCCACTCTGGCGTTAAAATCAGCTTCACCCAACTACTTAAAGATACTTACTTCCAGCCGGATTTCGATGTGGATTCTCTTCCTGGATCTGTGTCGCTGTTTTAATATTTTCAGATTCTGATATGAGCGAGAACTCGCTCTACCAGACATGATTAGAAAAAATATATATACAAACAACAATGTCTTAAAATCGAGCCGTTCTGTTAATATTTTCATCTTCTGAATATGAGTAAGAAGTCGCTCTACCAGAAAGTAGAAAAAAAAATATATACACAAACAACAATGTCTTTAAATCAAACGTTTCAAAGCATGATCATATGACCACTGCACTTCTGATGTCGAGTTTATATGTTATTATAGACGATACATATATTGTGTGTATATATACACATATACACATATATATACATATATATGAATGTATATGTACATACATATATATATATATATATATACATATATATGTATATATAAATATATATACATGTATATAATATATATATATATATATATATATATATAAACAAAATGAAAGATAATGTGATCATTAACATTTCGTTTTATGTTTACATATATATATATATATATATATATATATATATATATATATATGATATATATATATTCATATATACAGTATATAAACATAAAATGAATTGTTGTTAATGATCACGTTACCTCAAAAACAATTGCAAAAATAAATCAAGTACTTCAAACAAAAACAAAGTTGTTTTGACAAAACAAATTATATAATAAAAATACTACTATACTACTACTACTACTTCTAATAATAATAATAATAATAATAATAATAATAATAATAATAATAATAATAATAATAATAATAATAACAGAAAATTACAGTCTTGCCCAAATAATCAACTAAAGATCCCTTTAAACTAAGCTAATATATTAATTGTCATTTACAAAGGAACCCCCCCCACACCCCCACCCCCCCCCACCCCCAGGCAGGTCCTTCTACCCCTTTTACGGAAGTTCCCCCAAAACTTTTCGAGGATCCTCTGATTAAACGTTTGCATTCATCCAATACAAAGGAAGGAAGGATCTTTAGGACGGGGGGGAGAGAGAGAAGTTTCGAGAGGTCCTCGAGATGAGGATCTCTGTGTGCTAAGAGGCGAATGCTAGTCCTTCATCAACTTGTAGTGGTTAATATCCTTTCTTTCCCTTTCTACACTTTTTAAGTCTTCTGCGAGCATGCAGGAAGATTCCTGCACAGTTGTCTCATCCTCGATTTAATATTGAAAGGATGAGTAAAGAAGGGACTTTTATGTTGTTCTACGTTGGATTTCACACATACACATATATATGTATATATATAATATATATAATATATATATATATATATATATATAAACATATATATCTATAAACATATATATATATATATATATACACATATATATAAACATATATATAGGCATATATATATATATATATATATACATATACATACATACATATATGCCGTATACACACATTCATATAACAATGTACACATGTATCTATGCATGTACGTATATATGTATACGTAAAGCAAATAAATCTACATATAGCAAAAGTATACATATATAAATTTCATGATTTTTTTTTCTTTTTTGTCTCTCGTCATCGAATGTATCACTTCCTTCATAATTGTTTTTTTTTCTTTGTTTTTTTTTGACAAAAGACAAAAAGACATCATAAATGTCTTTCCATGGGTATATTATTATTATTATTATTATTATTATCATTATTATTATTATTATTATTATTAGCCAAGCTACAACCTTGGTTGGAAAAGCAAGATGCCATAAGCCATATATTATCATTATTATTATTATTATCATCATCATTATTATTATTATTATTATTATTATTATTATTATTATTATTATTAGCCAAGATACAACCCTACCTGGAAAAGCAGAATGTTACAAGACCAAAGACTCCAACAAGGATAACAGCCGATAAGAAAGGATATAGGGGAATAGAAAATAAACCATAAGTAATAAATAAAAATATATTCTAATATCAGTAACAACTTCAAAACAGATCAATCATAGATAAACTACAAAAACGAGACTTAATTAACCCAACCTTTAAGTACCTTTCCGGAGACTTAGATTATTATCTTTTCTATATTAAAAGAAGCCAAATGCATGAAAATATTCCAGATAATCCAAAGATCTGTCGAAACAGGAAAACAGATAATCCAAAGATCTGTCGAAA
>NC_090741.1:48300096-48307596 GCF_036898095.1 Palaemon carinicauda | reverse complement strand
ATAACCGCCTTCTAACTTCTTTGGCGGAGGTAGCAAAACAGAAAGATAACTAGCGTCTATAAGCAAAAATACCAAGTATAAGAATATGGTGAGGAACAAATCGATATAAGATCTGGAACCACAAAGTTTAAAAAAAAAAAAAAAAAAGAGAGAGAGAGAGATCTGGATTGTGTCTGGAAACAAAACAAAGGGAGACAAAACCGTAATATAAAAGAGGAATAAATAATTGAGAAGAAATAAAAATATAACAGAAATGAACGAGGATACGGAGGAAAGAAAAGTGGAAACGTAGCAGGAATAAGAGAAGTTCTGGAAAGATCGAGGAATGATAAACAGAATGTCCAGAGAAAAGAAGAGGAGAAAGATAAGAATGAATCAGGGTCTGATAAGAAGGATATATATAGAAAACTTAAGAGAACCAAAATGGATGTCAACAAAAAACTGTAAGGACAAGAATGAAGTATTATTATTATTATTATTATTATTATTATTATTATATTATTATCATTATTAGCTAAGCTACAACTCTAGTTGGAAAAGCATGATGCTATAACCCCAAGGGCACCAACAGGGGAAAAATAGCCCAGTGAAGAAAGGAAAAAAGGAAAAATAAAATATTTTAAGAACAGTACTATTATTATTACTTGATAAGCTACAACCCTAGTTGGAAAAGCATGATGCTATAAGCCCAAGGGCACCAACAGAGGAAAATAACCTAGTGAGGAAAGGAAACAAGGAAAAATAAAATACTTTAGGAACAGTAGCATTAAAATAAACATCTCATATACAAACTATAAAAAACTTTAACAAACCAAGAGGAAGAGAAATTAGATAGAACAGTGTGCCCGAGTGTACCCTCAAGCAAGAGAACTCTAACCCAAGACAAGATAAATGACTTAAGTGTTAGTAGGAGCCCCAAAGGAAAGAGATGAACGATCTTGGCAGAGAGAGAGAGAGAGAGAGAGAGGAGAGAGAGAGAGAGAGAGATATGATCTCGCCCGAGTTTGTTTAGAAAGCAAATGATGGAGACAGGAAGAAACTCGGGTAAACAGGAGGAATTTCAATTATGGCGACGAAAAGGATCGCTCAAAGGAACAGAATTCTTGATGGGAAAAAAAGGCGTAAAAATAAGAATTGCGCGAAATGCGATGGGAAACGCTGTGACTGTCTGTCATAACAACACTGGAGTTAATGAAAAAAGTTTAATTGCAATTTTCCTTTTTTTTTTTTTTCTTACAGAAGAGGATGTCCTGAATAAACACACATAAGGATGTTTTTAAAGTGCTTGCGGGCAACGCCTCAGGAAGCAAGCAAAGTATGCTTTTTTGGTCGTGTGTGTGTGTGCGTGTGTACACATTTACATGCTGATACTGGAAAAAAATAGTGTGTGTGTACGTGTGTGTATACCTTAACATGCTGATACGGGAAAATCTAGTCGTGTGGCCAGAAACATAAATACATACATACATACAAATACACACGCAAGACACACACACAAACACACACACACACACACACACATATATATATATATATATATATGATAAGTTTTACAAATTTATACGTGTTTTTTCATAAGTATTCATAAAAGCCCATAAATTCCTCTTAATATCGGCTTCTCTCTGCCTCGGGACCAGAGACCCAAGGGGGAATCAACTTCATGATAATACCTTCTAGTCAGCCAGGGATTCGAACCCAGGCCAAAGAAACTATATAAACTATATATATACTGTATACTATATAACCGTGTGACCATCATTAGAATAAATGAAGGGGAAAATGTATAAGGAAGGTTCTTTCCTGTAAATTTAAGAAAATCTGAAATCAGTTACACTAAAAAAGAAAAATTACAATGAATTCTGATTGAAATAAAGATGAGGTCGAATAAATTTTCGTTTCTGATTGAGATAAATAATATACGATTTGGCCAAAACTAAACATTATGGCACATTGCTTTTAGATTAAAGTTAGCTTGGGTAAATAATATATTTCAAAGCTCCTCTCTCTCTCTCTCTCTCTCTCTCTCTCTCTCTCTCTCTCATACAAACACACACTAACAAAGGCATATGGTCAATAGTCTAAGTGTAAATAAAATATTTTGAATCTCTCTCTCTCTCTCTCTCTCTCTCTCTCTCTCTCTCTCTCACTAACAAAGCCATAGGGTCAATGATCTAAGTTCAAATCCAAATCAACTATCGATCTATCACAAAGGAATGTGGTTGATACATCAACAAATATACTCCTCTCTCTCTCTCTCTCTCTCTCTCTCTCTCCTCTCTCCTCCCTCTCTCTCTCTCTCCTCGAAAACTGGACAATCGAGCCTAGGTACCCACAACCGGCTCTATTAATGTCAAAAAGCCATTAGCGGGCGACGAATTCAAAGCAGGCCGCCTGCTAATTTAAAGCAAACGGCACATCGCAATGGCTGTTTAGTATGTAAAGAAGCAATCTACGAGAGAGAGAGAGAGAGAGAGAGAGAGAGAGAGAGAGAGAGAGATTCAAAATATTTCATTTACATTTAGACTATTGAAAATATGCCTTTTTATTATCATTATTACTATCCAAGCTACAACCCTAGTTGGAAAAGCAAGATCCTATAAGCCCAAGGGCTCCAACAGGGAAAATAGCCCGGTGAGGAAAAGAAATAAGGAAATAGATAAGCATGCGTATTTAGAATGTAAGGAAGCAGTCTACGAGAGAGAGAGAGAGAGAGAGAGAGAGAGAGAGATAGAGAGAGAGAGAGAGAGAGAGGAGAGAGAGAGATTCAAAATATTTTATTTACATTTAGACTATTGACCATAACCCTTTTATTATTATTATTACTATCCAAGCTACAACCCTAGTTGGAAAAGCAAGATCCTATAAGCCCAGGGCTCCAACAGGAAAAATAGCCGGTGAGGAAAAGAAATAAGGAAATAGAGAGCATGCGTATTTAGATGTAAGGAAGCAGTCTACGAGAGAGAGAGAGAGAGAGAGAGAGAGAGAGAGATAGAGAGAGAGAGAGAGAGAGAGAGAGAGAAAGTATATACAGCTAAAGTGAACATCATTTAAGCAGTATACGGGCTGAGGGAAATTGCTATTTAGTATGGAGAGAGACTTGAGTCATCTTCAACGTGTCTCGACTTGACAAGCAGCAATGAGAGAGAGAGAGAGAGAGAGAGAGAGAGAGACTTTGTCAATAATATACTTCACGCTCTTAGGAATCATGTTAAAAGTTCTCTTGCTTGAGGGTACATTCGGGCACACTATTCTATCTTATTTATCTTCCTCTTGTTTTGTTAAAGTTTTTATAGTTTATATAGGAAAATATATATTCTAATGTTGCTAAAGCTCTAGAACTATTTTATTTTTCCTTGATTCCTTTCCTCACTGGGCTATTTTCCCCGTTGGAGCCCCTGGGCTTATAGCATCCTGTTTTTCCAACTAGGGTTGTAGCTTAGCAATTACTAATAACAATAATAATAATAATAAAAGTAAATGATAACACGAGAGAGAGAGAGAGAGAGAGAGAGAGAGAGAGAGAGAGAGAGAGAAAATTCAGTATAACTGTCTTCTCCATTTCCGATTCTCCTGAAATAGACAATTTGAACTTTGCAAACCATGCAATTCCTTGCATATGTATTAGGTGCAATGTAACCCTGTGTAGTGATGTGTACTATGTATACTTTTGTATGTGTGAGTGTTTCTGTATCAAATCTATCATCAGAGGATGATTGAGCTCCGGGTAAAAAAAAAAAAAAAAAAAAAAAGCGTTTGTAGTCCACTGCAGGACAAAGGCCCCAGACGTGTCTTTATTCTCGTCTGGGGTTTGGCCAGTTTTCATTGCCTCGCTGGTGATATTTTTACCTGATTGCTCACAGCAAATCAACTTAGTATGGATGTCCCTGACTAGTACAGCTTTGCTGATCATGGTGATACTCAAACCCTTTATCCGCGTCAAGGTATAGCAGCCACTCGTGTGTGTGTATATATATGTATATATATATATATATATATATATGTGTGTGTGTGTATATATACTGTACAATATACAGTATATATACATATATATACATATATATATATATATATATATATAAATTCCTCATCTCCTCCTACGCCTATTGACGCGAAGAGCCTCGGTTAGATTTCACCAGTCATCTCTATCTTGAGCTTTGAATTCATTACTTAATCATTCATCATCTACTTCGCGCTTCATAGTCTTCAGCCATGTAGGCCTGGGTCTTCCAACTCTTCTAGTGCCTTGGGGAGCCTAGCTGAACGTTGGGGAAACTATATATATATACATATATATATATATATATATATATATTGCGTAAAATCTAAAATTGAAAGACCTAAAATTTTCACCCAAAAAAAAAAGGATGAACAGAATAAAAACACAAGCGTTAGAGAAAATACAAAATACAAAATACAAAATACACAAAGTCTGGACGAAATGTGAAATAGGAAATACTTTGACACGATCGGGTTACCCTTAACAGAAATTGCTCTCTCTCTCTCTCTCTCTCTCTCTCTCTCTCTCTCTCTCTCTCTCTCAGATAAAAGCCGACAAATAAGCCGGGAAACGACCATAAAGTAAAGCGCCTCTTTTTAAATCTTCGGGTGAAAATAAGACTATAAGGGCGAGACATATATAAGATGCTATTGGATTTCGTCTCTACGGTAGGTATACTCCAACCTGATGACAGTGTCAAGGCCAGATATAAGCGAATATAACCGTATAACCTTTAAAACTCTCTCCAAAATTACGGTTGAAATATAAATACTGTCAATCTGAAAGGCTGATACAATGATATAAAAGTAATGAACTTAGCACACTGACAGATCTCTTTATAAATAGCCTAATACAAGACGAACTTGATACAAGGGTGGGGGACTATAGGAATCGGCCTATTGACGCAAAGGCCTCGTTAGATTTCTCCAGTCGTCTCTATCTTGAGCTTTTAATTCAATACTTCCCCATTCATCATCTCCTACTTCGCGCTTCATAGTCCTCAGCCATACCTGATAACATCGTCATATTCATCATCATCATCATCATCATCATCTCCTCCTACGCCCATTGAAGCAAAGGGCCTCGGTTAGATTTCACCAGTCGTCTCTATCTTGAGCTTTTAATTCAATACTTCCCCATTCATCATCTACTTCGCGCTTCATAGTCCTCAGTCATGTAGGCGCGGGTCTTCCAACTCTTCTATACTTATATCTAATCGTAGAAGTTGTCTTCCTTTTTTATTGTCCGTCCATGAATGTCAGATGCCCTAGCTAGCAGGACAATGCCCTAGAGACTGACCATATATTCATATTATAAGAGCCCAAGCCTCCTCTCCACACAAGCTAGGACCAGGTAGGGTCAGGCAATGGCTGCTGATAACTATCTTGAGCTTTTAATTCAATACTTCCCCATTCATCATCTCCTACTTCACGCTTCATAGTCCTCAGCCATGTAGGCCTGGGTCTTCCAACTCTTCTAGTGGCCTTGTGGAGTCCAGATGAACGTTTGGTGAACTAATCTCCCTTGGGGAGTGCGAAGAGCATGCCCAAACCATCTCCACCTACCTCCTCAAATTCTGTAGTCCATTTCTTTTATCGAGGCAGATTTGCACCGACTCGCAGCGGTGCCCTTATAGCTCGGAAAAGTTTTCTGATCGCTGATTGGTTAGAATTATCTAGTCCAGCCAATCAGCGATCAGGAAACTTTTCCGAGCTAAAGGGGCACCGCTGCGAGTCGGTGCAAATCTGCATCGCTAAAAGAAATTGACTATAGTATCTCAAAATTTCAAACAATCTCAAAATTTCCTTTATCAAAATTTTCTGGATAAATTCAAGTTTGTTACATATTTTCTGCTTTTCTATTTTCACTGTCAGAGCCTTTACATTAAATGTAACTTCAATGTTCATCCATTGTAGCCCTGATGAAGAATCGTGTGAAAGGGGGTTCGAAACAGCTGAAATTACTGAAATTTTATCTGAAGTATTGTTAAGTATGAGATAAATTGTCACTGAAACTACACAAGGCTAATACGTCATATTGTGTAGCAATTGCTTAAGTATCAAGGTACCCCTGCTGAAATAGCATACATGTCTACATGTGTATGTATATGATTTACATATGCAGTATATATATATAGTATATGTATATATATATATATATATATATATATAGTGTATGTATATATATATATAGACACATACAAATACATACATATATATAAATATAAATAAATATATATATATAATATATATGTGTATATATATATGTATATATATCTACTATACATATAAAGATATATATATACATATATATATATATATATATATATATTTATATATATATATATATATATATCTACTATACATATAAAGATATATATATATAAATATAATATATATATATATATATATACATATATATATATATATATATATGTGCGTATATATATATATAACGATTATATATATATATATATATATATATCATATACACATATAAGGCAAAACCAGTAAAAAATACTGTAAATACTGAAAAAGAATACCAGGTAAAATTGTTTAAAAGAGCAGGTGAGTTACCTACACGTATATATCTGGAGGCATTTACAGAAAAAGAGATTTAAAACTGAATGCCAAGGAAACGAACAGAATACCCTCTCCCCCATAAGGGAAGCTCTACTCCCCACAGGTTACCCCCCTTCCCCTGCAATAGGGAGGGGGGGTCTACTCCCAACAGGTTACCCCCCACCCCCTCCCCTGTAATAGGGAGGGGGGTCTACCTCCCAACAGAATACCCTTCCCCCTCCCCAATAGGGGAGCTCTACTCCCAACAGATAACCCCCCCCTTTCCCTGTTATAAGGGGGGGGGGATCTAATCCCAACAGGTTAAACCCCCCCCCCCTTCTGAATATTATAAAACCCCTTCCCCTGTAATAGGGAGGGGGGTGTACTCCCAACAAGTTACAACCTCCCCCTTCTGAATATTACAAAAAAAAATGTTTAATGTTTTGTGAGAGTTGAAAATGCAAATACAAATTAAAAATTCAAAATAAAATTCAAAATAAAATTCAAAACGTTGTAACTTCTTTTATTGCTTTTGTATGAAAAAATGAAACTTGGGAGTAAAGATTAGCTTTTTATGATATTTTCTTAGGCAAACTTGAAACGTTAATGTAGAAAATATATTATTTTGGATTTTTTCAATCGTAATAAAAAATTAATATAAAATAATATATGATGGATATCCATCATATTTTATTTGAATTTTTTTCTGTCGTAAATAAATAAATATAAAAACGTAAATATAGATAATATATGATTTTGAATTTTTACAATCTTAATAAAATAAATGAAAATAAAATTACTTGGAATATTCAATATAATTTGATTTTCTTAAAAAAAAAATCATGAAAAAATAACTAGATATATAAAACTGGAAACAAAATAATTATATTATTATTATTATTATTATTACTATTATTATTATTATTATTATCATTATTATTA
>NC_090741.1:48273791-48288791 GCF_036898095.1 Palaemon carinicauda | reverse complement strand
ATCATCATCTCCTCCTGCGCCCCTTGACGCAAAGGGCCTCGGTTAGATTTCGACAGTCGTCTCTATCTTGAGCTTTTAATACAATACCTCCCCATTCATCATCATCTACTTCGCGCTTTATAGTCCTCAGTCATGTAGGCGCGGGGTCTTCCAACTCTTCTATACTTATATCTAATCGTAGAAGTTGTCTTCCTTTTTTATTGTCCGTCCATGAATGTCAGATGCCCTATCTAGCAGGACAATGCCCTAAAGACTGACCATATATTCATATTATCAGAGCCCAAGCCTCCTCTCCACACAAGCTAGGACCAGGTAGGGTCAGGCAATGGCTGCTGATAACTATCTTGAGCTTTTAATTCAATATTTCCCCATTCATCATCTCCTACTTCGCGCTTCATAGTCCTCAGTCATGTAGGCGCGGGTCTTCCAACTCTTCTAGTGCCTTGTGGAGCCCCAGATGAACGTTTGGTGAACTAATCTCCCTTGGGGAGTGCGAACAACATGCCCAAACCATCTCCATCTACCTCTTCAAATCCTGTAGTCCATTTCTTTTATTGAGGCAGATTTGCACCGACTCGCAGCGGTGCCCTTACAGCTCGGAAAAGTTTCCTGATCGCTGATTGGTTAGAATTATCTCGTCCAACCAATCAGCGATCAGGAAACTTTTCCGAGCTAAAAAGGGCACCGCTGCGAGTCGGTGCAAATCTGCATCGCTAAAAGAAATGGACTATAGTATCTCAAATTTTCAAACAATCTCAAAAGTTTTCTTTATCAAATTTTCTGGATAAATTCAAGTTTGTCACATATTTTCTGATTTTCGATTTTCATACTGTGTAGTAATTGCTTAAGTATCAAGGTACCCTGCTAAAATAGCATACATGTCTACATGTGTATGTATATGATATATATATAGATATATATATATATATATATATATATATATATATATATATATATATATATATATATATATATAGTATATGTATATATAGACACATACAAATACATACATATATATAAATATATATATATACACACACATATATATATATATATATATATATATATATATATATATATATATATAATTTACTATAAAGATATATATATATATATATATATATATATATATATATATATATATATCATATACACATATAAGACAAAACCAGTAAAAATACTGAAAAAGAATACCAGGTAAAAATTGTTTAAAAGAGCAGGTGAGTTACCTGCACGTATATATCTGGAGGCCTTTACAGAAAAGAGATTTAAAACTGAATGCCAAGGAAACGAACAGAATACCCTCCCCCCCCCAACAATAGGGGGCTCTACTCCCACAGGTTACCCCCTT
This sequence comes from Palaemon carinicauda, assembly GCF_036898095.1. NCBI lineage: Eukaryota > Metazoa > Arthropoda > Malacostraca > Decapoda > Palaemonidae > Palaemon > Palaemon carinicauda. The sequence continues at coordinate 48,287,440 of NC_090741.1, read as the reverse complement.
CCCCTGTAATAGGGAGAGGGGGATCTACTCCCAACAGGTTACCCCCTTCCCCTGTAATAGGGAGAGGGGGATCTACTCCCAACAGGTTACAACCTCCCCCTTCTGAATATTATAAAAAAAATGTTTTATGTTTTGTGAGAGTTGAGAATGCAAATAACCCCCCCCATAGGGGGCTCTACCCCCAACAGGTTACCCTCCCCCTTCCCCTGTAATAGGGAGGGGGGAATCTACTCCCCACAGGTTACAACCTCCCCCTTCTGAATATTATAAAAAAAAATGTTTTATGTTTTGTGAGAGTTGAGAATGCAAATAACCCCCCCCCATAGGGGGCTCTACCCCAACAGGTTACCCTCCCCCTTCCCCTGTAATAGGGAGGGGGGAATCTACTCCCCACAGGTTACAACCTCCCCCTTCTGAATATTATAAAAAAATGTTTTATGTTTTGTGAGAGTTGAGAATGCAAATAACCCCCCCCCCATAGGGGGCTCTACCCCAACAGGTTACCCTCCCCCTTCCCCTGTAATAGGGAGGGGGGAATCTACTCCCCACAGGTTACAACCTCCCCCTTCTGAATATAAAAAAAAATGTTTTATGTTTAGTTAGAGTTGAGAATGCAAATACCCCCCCCCATAGGGGGCTCTACCCCCAACAGGTTACCCTCCCCCCTTTCCCCTGTAATAGGGAGGGGGGAATCTACTCCCCACAGGTTACAACCTCCCCCTTCTGAATATAAAAAAAAATGTTTTATGTTTAGTTAGAGTTGAGAATGCAAATACCCCCCCCCCATAGGGGGCTCTACCCCCAACAGGTTACCCTCCCCCTTCCCCTGTAATAGGGAGGGGGGAATCTACTCCCAACAGATTACAACCTCCCCCTTCTGAATATAAAAAAAATGTTTTATGTTTAGTTAGAGTTGAGAATGCAAATACCCCCCCCCCATAGGGGGCTCTACCCCCAACAGGTTACCCTCCCCCCTTTCCCCTGTAATAGGGAGGGGGGAATCTACTCCCAACAGATTACAACCTCCCCCTTCTGAATATTATAAAAAAAAATGTTTTATGTTTTGTGAGAGTTGAGAATGCAAATACCCCCCCCCCCATAGGGGGCTCTACCCCCAACAGGTTACCCTCCCCCTTCCCCTGTAATAGGGAGGGGGGAATCTACTCCCAACAGATTACAACCTCCCCCTTCTGAATATAAAAAAAAATGTTTTATGTTTAGTTAGAGTTGAGAATGCAAATACCCCCCCCATAGGGGGCTCTACCCCCAACAGGTTACCCTCCCCCCTTTCCCCTGTAATAGGGAGGGGGGAATCTACTCCCAACAGATTACAACCTCCCCCTTCTGAATATTATAAAAAAAAATGTTTTATGTTTTGTGAGAGTTGAGAATGCAAATACCCCCCCCCCATAGGGGGCTCTACCCCCAACAGGTTACCCTCCCCCCTTTCCCCTGTAATAGGGAGGGGGGAATCTACTCCCCACAGGTTACAACCTCCCCCTTCTGAATATAAAAAAAAATGTTTTATGTTATAGTTAGAGTTGAGAATGCAAATACCCCCCCCCCCATAGGGGGCTCTACCCCCCAACAGGTTACCCCTCCCCCCTTTCCCCTGTAATAGGGAGGGGGGAATCTACTCCCCACAGGTTACAACCTCCCCCTTCTGAATATAAAAAAAAATGTTTTATGTTTAGTTAGAGTTGAGAATGCAAATACCCCCCCCCCCCATAGGGGGCTCTACCCCCAACAGGTTACCCTCCCCCCTTTCCCCTGTAATAGGGAGGGGGGAATCTACTCCCAACAGGTTACAACCTCCCCCTTCTGAATATAAAAAAAAATGTTTTATGTTTAGTTAGAGTTGAGAATGCAAATACCCCCCCCCCATAGGGGGCTCTACCCCCAACAGGTTACCCTCCCCCCTTTCCCCTGTAATAGGGAGGGGGGAATCTACTCCCCACAGGTTACAACCTCCCCCTTCTGAATATAAAAAAAAAATGTTTTATGTTTAGTTAGAGTTGAGAATGCAAATAGCCCCCCCCCATAGGGGGCTCTACCCCCAACAGGTTACCCTCCCCCCTTTCCCCTGTAATAGGGAGGGGGGAATCTACTCCCCACAGGTTACAACCTCCCCCTTCTGAATATAAAAAAAAATGTTTTATGTTTTGTGAGAGTTGAGAATGCAAATACCCCCCCCCCCATAGGGGGCTCTACCCCCAACAGGTTACCCTCACCCCTTCCCCTGTAATAGGGAGGGGGGAATCTACTCCCCACAGGTTACAACCTCCCCCTTCTGAATATAAAAAAAAATGTTTTATGTTTTGTGAGAGTTGAGAATGCAAATACCCCCCCCCCCATAGGGGGCTCTACCCCCAACAGGTTACCCTCCCCCCTTTCCCCTGTAATAGGGAGGGGGGAATCTACTCCCCACAGGTTACAACCTCCCCCTTCTGAATATAAAAAAAAATGTTTTATGTTTTGTGAGAGTTGAGAATGCAAATACCCCCCCCCCCCCATAGGGGGCTCTACCCCCAACAGGTTACCCCTCCCCCCTTTCCCCTGTAATAGGGAGGGGGAATCTACTCCCCACAGGTTACAACCTCCCCCTTCTGAATATAAAAAAAAATGTTTTATGTTTTGTGAGAGTTGAGAATGCAAATACCCCCCCCCCCCCATAGGGGGCTCTACCCCCAACAGGTTACCCTCCCCCCTTTCCCCTGTAATAGGGAGGGGGGAATCTACTCCCCACAGGTTACAACCTCCCCCTTCTGAATATAAAAAAAAATGTTTTATGTTTAGTTAGAGTTGAGAATGCAAATACCCCCCCCCCATAGGGGGCTCTACCCCCAACAGGTTACCCTCCCCCCTTTCCCCTGTAATAGGGAGGGGGGAATCTACTCCCAACAGGTTACAACCTCCCCCTTCTGAATATAAAAAAAAATGTTTTATGTTTTGTGAGAGTTGAGAATGCAAATACCCCCCCCATAGGGGGCTCTACCCCCCAACAGGTTACCCTCCCCCTTCCCCTGTAATAGGGAGGGGGGAATCTACTCCCAACAGGTTACAACCTCCCCCTTCTGAATATAAAAAAAAATGTTTTATGTTTTGTGAGAGTTGAGAATGCAAATACCCCCCCCCCCCATAGGGGGCTCTACCCCCAACAGGTTACCCTCCCCCTTCCCCTGTAATAGGGAGGGGGGAATCTACTCCCAACAGGTTTACAACCTCCCCCTTCTGAATATAAAAAAAAATGTTTTATGTTTTGTGAGAGTTGAGAATGCAAATACCCCCCCCATAGGGGGCTCTACCCCCAACAGGTTACCCTCCCCCTTCCCCTGCAATAGGGAGGGGGGGATCTACTCCCAACAGGTTACAACCTCCCCCTTCTGAATATAAAAAAAAATGTTTTATGTTTTGTGAGAGTTGAGAATGCAAATACCCCCCCCCATAGGGGGCTCTACCCCCAACAGGTTACCCTCCCCCTTCCCCTGTAATAGGGAGGGGGGAATCTACTCCCAACAGGTTACAACCTCCCCCTTCTGAATATAAAAAAAAATGTTTTATGTTTTGTGAGAGTTGAGAATGCAAATACCCCCCCCATAGGGGGCCTCTACCCCCAACAGGTTACCCTCCCCCCCTTCCCCTGCAATAGGGAGGGGGGATCTACTCCCAACAGGTTACAACCTCCCCCTTCTGAATATTATAAAAAAAAATGTTTTATGTTTTGTGAGAGTTGAGAATGCAAATACCCCCCCCATAGGGGGCTCTACCCCCAACAGGTTACCCTCCCCCCCTTCCCCTGCAATAGGGAGGGGGGGATCTACTCCCAACAGGTTACAACCTCCCCCTTCTGAATATTATAAAAAAAAATGTTTTATGTTTTGTGAGAGTTGAGAATGCAAATACCCCCCCCCATAGGGGGCTCTACCCCCAACAGGTTACCACTCCCCCCCTTCCCCTGTAATAGGGAGGGGGGGATCTACTCCCAACAGGTTACAACCTCCCCCTTCTGAATATTATAAAAAAAATGTTTTATGTTTTGTGAGAGTTGAGAATGCAAATACCCCCCCCCATAGGGGGCTCTACCCCCAACAGGTTACCCTCCCCCCTTTCCCCTGTAATAGGGAGGGGGGGGATCTACTCCCCACAGGTTACAACCTCCCCCTTCTGAATATTATAAAAAAAAATGTTTTATGTTTTGTGAGAGTTGAGAATGCAAATACCCCCCCCCCCATAGGGGGCTCTACCCCCAACAGGTTACCCTCCCCCTTCCCCTGTAATAGGGAGGGGGGAATCTACTCCCCACAGGTTACAACCTCCCCCTTCTGAATATAAAAAAAAATGTTTTATGTTCAGTTAGAGTTGAGAATGCAAATACCCCCCCCCATAGGGGGCTCTACCCCCAACAGGTTACCCTCCCCCTTCCCCTGTAATAGGGAGGGGGGAATCTACTCCCAACAGGTTACAACCTCCCCCTTCTGAATATTATAAAAAAAAATGTTTTATGTTTTGTGAGAGTTGAGAATGCAAATACCCCCCCCCCCATAGGGGGCTCTACCCCCAACAGGTTACCCTCCCCCCTTTCCCCTGTAATAGGGAGGGGGGGGATCTACTCCCCACAGGTTACAACCTCCCCCTTCTGAATATTATAAAAAAAAATGTTTTATGTTTTGTGAGAGTTGAGAATGCAAATACCCCCCCCATAGGGAGCTCTACCCCCAACAGGTTACCCTCCCCCTTCCCCTGTAATAGGGAGGGGGGAATCTACTCCCCACAGGTTACAACCTCCCCCTTCTGAATATAAAAAAAAATGTTTTATGTTCAGTTAGAGTTGAGAATGCAAATACCCCCCCCCCATAGGGGGCTCTACCCCCAACAGGTTACCCTCCCCCTTCCCCTGTAATAGGGAGGGGGGAATCTACTCCCAACAGGTTACAACCTCCCCCTTCTGAATATTATAAAAAAAAATGTTTTATGTTTTGTGAGAGTTGAGAATGCAAATACCCCCCCCCCATAGGGGGCTCTACCCCCAACAGGTTACCCTCCCCCTTCCCCTGTAATAGGGAGGGGGGAATCTACTCCCCACAGGTTACAACCTCCCCCTTCTGAATATAAAAAAAAATGTTTTATGTTTAGTTAGAGTTGAGAATGCAAATACCCCCCCCCCATAGGGGGCTCTACCCCCAACAGGTTACCCTCCCCCTTCCCCTGTAATAGGGAGGGGGGGGATCTACTCCCAACAGGTTACAACCTCCCCCTTCTGAATATTATAAAAAAAAATGTTTTATGTTTTGTGAGAGTTGAGAATGCAAATACCCCCCCCATAGGGGGCTCTACCCCCAACAGGTTACCCTCCCCCTTCCCCTGTAATAGGGAGGGGGGAATCTACTCCCCACAGGTTACAACCTCCCCCTTCTGAATATAAAAAAAAATGTTTTATGTTCAGTTAGAGTTGAGAATGCAAATACCCCCCCCCCATAGGGGGCTCTACCCCCAACAGGTTACCCTCCCCCTTCCCCTGTAATAGGGAGGGGGGAATCTACTCCCAACAGGTTACAACCTCCCCCTTCTGAATATTATAAAAAAAAATGTTTTATGTTTTGTGAGAGTTGAGAATGCAAATACCCCCCCCCATAGGGGGCTCTACCCCCAACAGGTTACCCTCCCCCTTCCCCTGTAATAGGGAGGGGGGAATCTACTCCCCACAGGTTACAACCTCCCCCTTCTGAATATAAAAAAAAATGTTTTATGTTTAGTTAGAGTTGAGAATGCAAATACCCCCCCCCCATAGGGGGCTCTACCCCCAACAGGTTACCCTCCCCCTTCCCCTGTAATAGGGAGGGGGGAATCTACTCCCCACAGGTTACAACCTCCCCCTTCTGAATATAAAAAAAAATGTTTTATGTTCAGTTAGAGTTGAGAATGCAAATACCCCCCCCCCATAGGGGGCTCTACCCCCAACAGGTTACCCTCCCCCTTCCCCTGTAATAGGGAGGGGGGAATCTACTCCCAACAGGTTACAACCTCCCCCTTCTGAATATTATAAAAAAAAATGTTTTATGTTTTGTGAGAGTTGAGAATGCAAATACCCCCCCCCCCCATAGGGGGCTCTACCCCCAACAGGTTACCCTCCCCCTTCCCCTGTAATAGGGAGGGGGGGATCTACTGCCAACAGGTTACAACCTCCCCCTTCTGAATATTATAAAAAAAAATGTTTTATGTTTTGTGAGAGTTGAGAATGCAAATACCCCCCCCATAGGGGGCTCTACCCCCAACAGGTTACCCTCCCCCTTCCCCTGTAATAGGGAGGGGGGAATCTACTCCCAACAGGTTACAACCTCCCCCTTCTGAATATTATAAAAAAAAATGTTTTATGTTTTGTGAGAGTTGAGAATGCAAATACCCCCCCCATAGGGGGCTCTACCCCCAACAGGTTACCCTCCCCCTTCCCCTGTAATAGGGAGGGGGGGATCTACTCCCAACAGGTTACAACCTCCCCCTTCTGAATATTATAAAAAAAAATGTTTTATGTTTTGTGAGAGTTGAGAATGCAAATACCCCCCCCATAGGGGGCTCTACCCCCAACAGGTTACCCTCCCCCTTCCCCTGTAATAGGGAGGGGGGAATCTACTCCCAACAGGTTACAACCTCCCCCTTCTGAATATAAAAAAAAATGTTTTATGTTTAGTTAGAGTTGAGAATGCAAATACCCCCCCCCATAAGGGGCTCTACCCCCAACAGGTTACCCTCCCCCCTTTCCCCTGTAATAGGGAGGGGGGAATCTACTCCCAACAGGTTACAACCTCCCCCTTCTGAATATAAAAAAAAATGTTTTATGTTTAGTTAGAGTTGAGAATGCAAATACCCCCCCCCCCATAGGGGGCTCTACCCCCAACAGGTTACCCTCCCCCCTTTCCCCTGTAATAGGGAGGGGGGAATCTACTCCCCACAGGTTACAACCTCCCCCTTCTGAATATAAAAAAAAATGTTTTATGTTTAGTTAGAGTTGAGAATGCAAATACCCCCCCCCATAGGGGGCTCTACCCCCAACAGGTTACCCTCCCCCCTTTCCCCTGTAATAGGGAGGGGGGAATCTACTCCCCACAGGTTACAACCTCCCCCTTCTGAATATAAAAAAAAATGTTTTATGTTTAGTTAGAGTTGAGAATGCAAATACCCCCCCCCCATAGGGGGCTCTACCCCCAACAGGTTACCCTCCCCCCTTTCCCCTGTAATAGGGAGGGGGGAATCTACTCCCCACAGGTTACAACCTCCCCCTTCTGAATATAAAAAAAAATGTTTTATGTTTAGTTAGAGTTGAGAATGCAAATACCCCCCCCCCATAGGGGGCTCTACCCCCAACAGGTTACCCTCCCCCCTTTCCCCTGTAATAGGGAGGGGGGAATCTACTCCCCACAGGTTACAACCTCCCCCTTCTGAATATAAAAAAAAATGTTTTATGTTTAGTTAGAGTTGAGAATGCAAATACCCCCCCCCCATAGGGGGCTCTACCCCCAACAGGTTACCCTCCCCCCTTTCCCCTGTAATAGGGAGGGGGGAATCTACTCCCCACAGGTTACAACCTCCCCCTTCTGAATATAAAAAAAAATGTTTTATGTTTAGTTAGAGTTGAGAATGCAAATACCCCCCCCCCCCATAGGGGGCTCTACCCCCAACAGGTTACCCTCCCCCCTTTCCCCTGTAATAGGGAGGGGGGAATCTACTCCCCACAGGTTACAACCTCCCCCTTCTGAATATAAAAAAAAATGTTTTATGTTTAGTTAGAGTTGAGAATGCAAATACCCCCCCCCCCATAGGGGGCTCTACCCCCAACAGGTTACCCTCCCCCCTTTCCCCTGTAATAGGGAGGGGGGAATCTACTCCCCACAGGTTACAACCTCCCCCTTCTGAATATAAAAAAAAAATGTTTTATGTTTAGTTAGAGTTGAGAATGCAAATACCCCCCCCCCATAGGGGGCTCTACCCCCAACAGGTTACCCTCCCCCCTTTCCCCTGTAATAGGGAGGGGGGAATCTACTCCCCACAGGTTACAACCTCCCCCTTCTGAATATAAAAAAAAATGTTTTATGTTTAGTTAGAGTTGAGAATGCAAATACCCCCCCCCATAGGGGGCTCTACCCCCAACAGGTTACCCTCCCCCCTTTCCCCTGTAATAGGGAGGGGGGAATCTACTCCCAACAGGTTACAACCTCCCCCTTCTGAATATAAAAAAAAATGTTTTATGTTTAGTTAGAGTTGAGAATGCAAATACCCCCCCCCCCATAGGGGGCTCTACCCCCAACAGGTTACCCTCCCCCCTTTCCCCTGTAATAGGGAGGGGGGAATCTACTCCCCACAGGTTACAACCTCCCCCTTCTGAATATAAAAAAAAATGTTTTATGTTTAGTTAGAGTTGAGAATGCAAATACCCCCCCCCCATAGGGGGCTCTACCCCCAACAGGTTACCCTCCCCCCTTTCCCCTGTAATAGGGAGGGGGGAATCTACTCCCAACAGGTTACAACCTCCCCCTTCTGAATATAAAAAAAAATGTTTTATGTTTAGTTAGAGTTGAGAATGCAAATACCCCCCCCCATAGGGGGCTCTACCCCCAACAGGTTACCCTCCCCCCTTTCCCCTGTAATAGGGAGGGGGGGATCTACTCCCAACAGGTTACAACCTCCCCCTTCTGAATATAAAAAAAAATGTTTTATGTTTTGTGAGAGTTGAGAATGCAAATACCCCCCCCCATAGGGGGCTCTACCCCCAACAGGTTACCCTCCCCCTTCCCCTGTAATAGGGAGGGGGGAATCTACTCCCAACAGATTACACCCCCTCCCTTCCCCTGTAATAGGGAGGGGGGAATCTACTCCCAACAGGTTACAACCTCCCCCTTCTGAATATAAAAAAAAATGTTTTATGTTTAGTTAGAGTTGAGAATGCAAATACCCCCCCCCAATGGGGGCTCTACCCCCAACAGGTTACCCTCCCCCCTTTCCCCTGTAATAGGGAGGGGGGAATCTACTCCCCACAGGTTACAACCTCCCCCTTCTGAATATTATAAAAAAATATGTTTTATGTTTTGTGAGAGTTGAGAATGCAAATACCCCCCCCCCCATAGGGGGCTCTACCCCCAACAGGTTACCCTCCCCCTTCCCCTGTAATAGGGAAGGGGGAATCTACTCCCAACAGATTACACCCCCTCCCTTCCCCTGTAATAGGGAGGGGGGAATCTACTCCCAACAGGTTACAACCTCCCCCTTCTGAATATAAAAAAAAATGTTTTATGTTTTGTGAGAGTTGAGAATGCAAATACCCCCCACCATAGGGGGCTCTACCCCCAACAGGTTACCCTCCCCCCTTTCCCCTGTAATAGGGAGGGGGGAATCTACTCCCAACAGATTACACCCCCTCCCTTCCCCTGTAATAGGGAGGGGGGAATCTACTCCCAACAGGTTACAACCTCCCCCTTCTGAATATAAAAAAAAATGTTTTATGTTTTGTGAGAGTTGAGAATGCAAATACCCCCCACCATAGGGGGCTCTACCCCCAACAGGTTACCCTCCCCCCTTTCCCCTGTAATAGGGAGGGGGGAATCTACTCCCAACAGATTACACCCCCTCCCTTCCCCTGTAATAGGGAGGGGGGAATCTACTCCCAACAGGTTACAACCTCCCCCTTCTGAATATTATAAAAAAAAATGTTTTATGTTTTGTGAGAGTTGAGAATGCAAATACCCCCCCCCCATAGGGGGCTCTACCCCCAACAGGTTACCCTCCCCCTTCCCCTGTAATAGGGAGGGGGGAATCTACTCCCCACAGGTTACAACCTCCCCCTTCTGAATATTATAAAAAAAAATGTTTTATGTTTTGTGAGAGTTGAGAATGCAAATACCCCCCCCCCCATAGGGGGCTCTACCCCCAACAGGTTACCCTCCCCCCTTTCCCCTGTAATAGGGAGGGGGGAATCTACTCCCAACAGGTTACAACCTCCCCCTTCTGAATATAAAAAAAAATGTTTTATGTTCAGTTAGAGTTGAGAATGCAAATACCCCCCCCCATAGGGGGCTCTACCCCCAACTGGTTACCCTCCCCCTTCCCCTGTAATAGGGAGGGGGGGATCTACTCCCAACAGGTTACAACCTCCCCCTTCTGAATATTATAAAAAAAAATGTTTTATGTTTTGTGAGAGTTGAGAATGCAAATACCCCCCCCATAGGGGGCTCTACCCCCAACAGGTTACCCTCCCCCTTCCCCTGTAATAGGGAGGGGGGAATCTACTCCCAACAGGTTACAACCTCCCCCTTCTGAATATAAAAAAAAATGTTTTATGTTTTGTGAGAGTTGAGAATGCAAATACCCCCCTCCCCCATAGGGGGCTCTACCCCCAACAGGTTACCCTCCCCCTTCCCCTGTAATAGGGAGGGGGGAATCTACTCCCCACAGGTTACAACCTCCCCCTTCTGAATATTATAAAAAAAATGTTTTATGTTTTGTGAGAGTTGAGAATGCAAATACCCCCCCCCCATAGGGGGCTCTACCCCCAACAGGTTACCCTCCCCCTTCCCCTGTAATAGGGAGGGGGGAATCTACTCCCCACAGGTTACAACCTCCCCCTTCTGAATATTATAAAAAAAAATGTTTTATGTTTTGTGAGAGTTGAGAATGCAAATACCCCCCCCCATAGGGGGCTCTACCCCCAACAGGTTACCCTCCCCCTTCCCCTGTAATAGGGAGGGGGGAATCTACTCCCAACAGGTTACAACCTCCCCCTTCTGAATATTATAAAAAAAATGTTTTATGTTTTGTGAGAGTTGAGAATGCAAATACCCCCCCCCCCCATAGGGGGCTCTACCCCCAACAGGTTACCCTCCCCCTTCCCCTGTAATAGGGAGGGGGGAATCTACTCCCAACAGGTTACAACCTCCCCCTTCTGAATATTATAAAAAAAATGTTTTATGTTTTGTGAGAGTTGAGAATGCAAATACCCCCCCCCCATAGGGGGCTCTACCCCCAACAGGTTACCCTCCCCCTTCCCCTGTAATAGGGAGGGGGGAATCTACTCCCCACAGGTTACAACCTCCCCCTTCTGAATATTATAAAAAAAAATGTTTTATGTTTTGTGAGAGTTGAGAATGCAAATACCCCCCCCCCCATAGGGGGCTCTACCCCCAACAGGTTACCCTCCCCCTTCCCCTGTAATAGGGAGGGGGGAATCTACTCCCCACAGGTTACAACCTCCCCCTTCTGAATATAAAAAAAAATGTTTTATGTTTAGTTAGAGTTGAGAATGCAAATACCCCCCCCCCCCATAGGGGGCTCTACTCCCAACAGGTTACCCTCCCCCCTTTCCCTGTAATAAGAGGGGGGGGGGGGTTTACTCCCCACAGGTTACACCCCCCTCCCCCTTCTGAATATTAAAAAAAAAATGTTTTATGTTTTGTGAGAGTTGAGAATGCAAATACAAATAAAAAATTCAAAATAAAATTCAAAATAAAATTCAAAACGTTGTAACTTCTTTTATTGCTTTTATATTGAGAAAATAAAACTTGGGAGTAAAAATTAGCTTTTTATGATATTTTCTTAGGCAAACTTAATACGTTAATATGAAAATTTATTATTTTGGATTTTTTCAATCGTAATAAAAAATTAATATAAAATAATATATGATGGATATCCATTATATATCATTTTGAATTTTTTCAGACGTAAATAAATAAATATAAAAACGTAAAAATCGATAATATATGATTTTGAATTTTTACAATCGTAATAAAATAAATTAAAAAAAAATTAATTGGAATATTCAATATAATTTGATTTTCTTGAAAAAAATAAAATTTTCAAGAAAAAATAACTAGATATATAAAACTGGAAACAAAATAATTATATTATTATTATTATTATTATTATTATTATTATTACATGCTACGCTAAACAACACTAGTTGGAAAATCAGGATGCTATAAGCCCAGGGGCTCCAACAGGGAAAATAGCTCAGTGAGGAAAGAAAACAAGGAAAATAAAATATTTTAAGAACAGTAACAACAATAAATATCTCCTATATAAACTATAAAAACTTTAATAAAACAAGAGGAAGAGAATAAGATAGAAGTGTGTACTCGAGTGTACCCTCAAGCAAGAGAACTCTAACCCAAGATAGTGGAAGACCATAGTGCAGAGGCTATGACACTACCCAAGACTAGAGAAAAATGGTTTGATTTTGGAGTGTCCTTCTCCTAGAAGAGCTGCTTACCATAGCTAAAGAGTCTCTTCTACCCTTACCAAGAAGAAAGTGGCACTGAACAATTACAGTGCAGTAACCCCTTGGGTGATGAAGAATTGTTTGGTAATCTGTGTTGTCAGGTGTATGAGGATAGAGGAGAATATGTAAAGAATATGCCAGACTATTCAGTGTGTATGTAGGCAAAGGGAAAATGAACCGTAAACAGTGAGAAGGATCCAATGTAGTACTGTCTGGCCAGTCAAAAGACCCCATAACTCTCTAGCGGGAGTATCTCAACAGGTGGCTGGTGCCCTGGCCAACAAAAAATATATATATATATATATATATATATATATATATATATATATATATATATATATGTGTGTGTATATATATAGATATAGATATATATATATATATATATATATGTATATGTATATATATACATGTGTATATAGAAAGATATAGATATATATATATATATATATATACATATATATATATATATATATATATATATATATATATATATATATATATATATATATATATATATGTCAGTTTCTAAATTTTGAATATATTCTTTTTTTTAAGAAAATTAAAAAAAATTGTTTCTAAATTTTGGATATAATCTCAATTTTTACAAAAAAAATATTCAAAAATAAAATTTCAGCTTCTAAATGACTGGGGTCTCTTTCTCTTAGACCAAGAAATGGTCTCTTATACCTCGAATGAACCTAATTTAATCGAAACTTTGAACATTTTCGTAATCTCTTTTCCTTGAATCTCTGCTTCGTGTCTGCTTCGCCTAGTTGGGATCTATTTTTTTCCATAGAGCAGAAACACACACAGGAAGGTAGCATATACAGTGTATATACAGTGTGTGTGTGTGTATGTATGTATGTATAATATATATATATATATATATATATATATATATATTCATATATGTATAATATATATATACATATACGTATGTATATATATATATATATATATATATATATATATATATATATATATATATATATATATATATATATATATATATGTATAATATATATATATATAAATATATATATATATATATATATATTCATATATGTATATATATATATATATATATATATATATATATATATATATATATATATATATATATATATATATATATACATAAACATATGTATGTATATATATATATATATATATATATATATATATTATACATATAATATATATACATATACGTATATATATAATATATATATATATATATTATATATATATATATATATATATACATATATATATATATAGATATAGATATATATATATATATATATATATATATATAATATATATATATATATATATTCATGGACATCTCTCAACAAATATACTACACAAAAGTAAAGGAAAAGTAGTA
>NC_090741.1:48258430-48265930 GCF_036898095.1 Palaemon carinicauda | reverse complement strand
TTATTATTATATATTATTATTAGTAGTTAGGTAGTAGTAGTAGTAGTAGTAGTAGTAGTAGTAGTAGTAGTAGTAGTTGACAGAAAAATAAAAAAATATATAATGTGAGTTATTGAATATATATATTTTTAAATGCGAGTTATTCAAGGGTACAAAATACATATATACGCTTGTTAAGCAAATGTCTTAAACTATATATACAATATAAGGTTTAAACATACCCAGATCGCAGTCTCTTTATTACTTTTAATGGTAAACATTAAAAAAAATAGTATTGATATATTATATAAGATTAATGTTGAATAGAAGCGAACTTAAACACCATCAACTTCCCCTTCTCTGCCTCTTGGTAGTGGCCACGTCTTCATTCTATAAATAGGCCCTCTCTCTCTCTCTCTCTCTCTCTCTCTCTCTCTCTCTCTCTCTCTCTCTCTCTCTCTCCTCTCTCTCTCTCTCTCTCTCTCTCTCCGTATATCCTAATCTATCCTGGATATAGAACTCGCCGTATAGCTCATACATTCAATCTTCCTTTCCGGACATCTCTCTACATTATTTCCCCATCATCTTTTCAGACAGCTCTCTACCTGATTTTCCCATCTTCCTTTCAGACACCTCCCTACATGATTTTCCCATCATTCATTCAGACAGCTCTCTACCTCATTTTCCCATCTTCCTTTTAGACATCTCTCTACCTGATTTTCCCATCATCCTATCCGACAGTTTACCTGATTTCCATCATCCTTTCAGACAGCTCTCTACCTGATTTTCCATCTTCCTTTTCAGACACCTCTCTACCTGATTTACCAAAGCGTGATGTTCCTGACTGTCCCCCTGATTCTAGTTTGCATTTAACCTACCTCACTATTATCCCTTTCGGATACCTACTGCTATATACAAAATCTTTTCCTCACAGAAACCGCTTCTTCCTTCCACACCCTCAAAGGGCTTACGTTTCTTCCCTGACCTTGACCTGAGAAGGGCGCCGCCCTTTGGAGAAATCCCACAGCCCCTCCAAGTTCAGCTTCTCTCTTAGTCTTTAATAATTCTTCGGGATTTTCTTATAACTTCAAGGAATGAGGTTACCATTGCCCTTTCGTTCTGGCCGTCTCCTCGGAAGGGGGAAAAGCCGCCGCTTGAGAAACTTTCCCGTCAAAGGACTGCCTTCGGCGGGGAAGTTGAAGAGACTGTTTATTAAATGATGCCACGGACTGTGCTTGCCCTGGGATGGGGGGGGAAGGGCTGGCTTAGCTGACTTAGCTGGCTTGACTTTTAAAGACGCCCACCATACTGTTATCAAATCTATTTCCCATCTCTCCCCTCTCTAAGAGAGAGAGAGAAAGAGAGAGAGAGAGAGAGAGAGAGAGAGAGAGAGAGAGAGAGAGAGAGAGAGTGAGTCTTTAAAAGTTAAATCCTCTCATGTCGTTGGAACTATTAGGATGTTCTCTCTCTCTCTCAGAGAACATCCTAATAGTTCCAACGACATGGAGAGGATTTTAACTTTTAAAGACTCTCTCTCTCTCTCTCTCTCTCTCTCTCTCTCTCTCTCTCTCTTCTCTCTCTCTCTCTCTCTCTCTCTCTCATGGAATAATGGAGCATAAATAAAATTTTCCTAAAATTATCAAGTTGTGTCTATACTGGAAATTGAAAAACGAAAGATAGATACAGTACATAAAGAGAGAGAGAGAGAGAGAGCGAGAGGAGAGGAGAGAGAGAGAGAGAGAGAGAGGATGAGAGAAGAGAGAGAGAGAGGAGAGAAGAGAGAGAGAGAGAGAAAGTTTCTACTTAACGAAAAAAAAACCCGCATTTCAACTGGAAAATATAATTAATAAATTCAAAATAACAATAAAATAACATTTCAAATGTAAATTTTTCAGCGAAATCTTTTAATGATTATTGAGAATAATTAATTTGTGTTGAATGACTGAATCAAAGGGTTGACAACGAGCAAAATGAACTGTTTTAATATCGATGTGCTGACAAGATTCCCTAACGAGGAATCTGATTAATTACTTCTTCACCTCATGTCAATATACGTAATGTATACAGTATGTATGTATATGTGTAATATATATGTGTGTATATATATATATATATATATATATATATATATATATATATATATATATATATACATACATATATATACATGCATATATATATAATATATATAATTGAATACTTGTATTTCTTTAAATACATTGATTACACTTACAATAATAATAATAATAATAATAATAATAATAATAATAATAAAAATAAATAATAATAATGATAATAATGATAACAATAAAAATGATGATAATAATAATAATAATCATAATAATAATAAAAATAATAATAATAATAATAATAATAATAATAATAATAATATAATCATAATAATAATAATAATAATAATGATGATAATAATAATAATAATAATAGTAAAACTAATAACAACAATAATAATAATAATAATAACAATAATGATAAGGATAATGATAATAATAATGTTGATAATAACAATAATAATGATGATGAAGATAATGATAATAATAATAATAACAATAATAATAATAATAATAATAATAATAATCCGCCTCATTCAGTGACCCGTGATATAACTTACTCCATCAAGAGCCTTGTGTGGAAGCTGTTCATTATCTGGAAGCTGTTCATTAACTGGAAGCTGTTCATTAACTGGAAACTGTTTCCCGGAAAATATAAATGAAATCTAATGCGTCTGTTCAATTAATCCGGGGCAAGATTTCCCCGTCCGCTTTATTTATGAGATTCTATTATGGCCTTGTATCAATAATAATAATGTTCGGTTCATCGTGTCGGATAGTGGCCCAGTCTCTCTCTCTCTCTCTCTCTCTCTCTCTCTCTCTCTCCTCTCTCTCTCTCTCTCTCTCTCTCTCTCTCTCCAATTAACAAGTTTTGGAATAACTTGTTAGATTCTCTCTCCAATTATTACAACAGCTTTAGAATAATTCGTTACTTATCTCTCCCCCCCCCCCCCTCTCTCTCTCTCTCTCTCTCTCTCTCTCTCTCTCTCTCTCTCTCTCTCTCTCTCTCTCTCTCTCTCAAATTAATGAGTTATATAACTTATTACTTTCTCTCATTAATGAGTTTTAGAATATTTCGTTACATCTCTCTCTCTCTCTCTCTCTCTCTCTCTCTCTCTCTCTCTCTCTCTCTCTCTCTCTCTCCCCCAGCAATCTATTGTTCAGTTCATTAATAATGGATGCCAGGGAACAGCTCAACACCAATTCAAATCAGCTTCAAAACAATATGATTGGTCATTGATTTGCACGAAGTTGTTTACGCCGGGCCTTATTTTTTACGCATGCGCAAAGCGAGACTGGGGCCAAAATAGATTATCGTTTTTCTTTTGTCTTTAGCCTCTGCTTATTCACGTAGTTTTATCTTTCCATATCACTTCCGTAAATTTTCGAAAAATTAAAATATGAAAGATATTTTTTTTCCCGAGTGAGGCTACTTTGAAAATGCATAGAGGAAACTAGTTTATATCTCTTACGTTAAGGAATACCTATACTCAATTTATTTTAATGAGGGCGCATTTGGCACTGAGTCACAGCGGTGCCCTTTTAGCTCGGAAAAGTTTCCTGCTATCTGATTGGTTAGAATGATCTTGTCCAACCAATAAACGATCAGGATATACTCATTTTTTTTAATGAGGCGCATTTGCACTGAGTCACAGCGGTGCCCTTTTAGCTCGGAAAAGTTTCCTGCCATCTGGGTTGGTTAGAATGATCTTGTCCAATCAATAAGCGATCAGGAAATATTTCCGAGCTAAAAGGGCACCCCTGCGAGTCCGTTTAAATGCGCCTCATTAAAAAGAATTGACTATAGTTACTTAGAAACAGACTAAACTGAAGGTGCCTAGTGGAAACGTCCCTAGGTCTAGCGATCAGCTGGATTGGGGTTCGAGACCCGCTCAAGCTCGATAGTCTCCTGTAGTGTCTGCAACCACACCATCCTTGTGAGCTAAGGATAGCATGTTTGGATTAGTCTATAGGTCTAATTTCTGAGTCATCAGCAGCCATTGCCTGGCGCTTCCTGGTCCTAACTTGGATATTCATGAAGGCCTTTAAACCAGTTTGAAGGAAAGGTCTGTAATTTCATTTCTTTAATCGATTGTTCATTATTATTATTATTATTATTATTACTTGCTAAGCTACAACCCTAGTTTGAAAAGCAGGATGCTATAAGCCCAGGGGCTCCAACAGGGAAAATATACCAGTGAGGAAAGGAAACAAATAAAAATAAAATATTCTAAGAACATTAACATTAAAATATATATTCCCTTGGGCGAAGGAAAATTGTTCGGTAATCTCAGTGGTGTAGGTATATGAAGAAAGAGATTATGTAATGAAGAATATGTAAAGAATATGCAAGACTATTCGGTGTATGTGTAGGCAAAGGGAAAAGGAACCGCAACCAGAGAGAAGGGTCCAATGTAG
Organism: Palaemon carinicauda; assembly: GCF_036898095.1. Lineage (NCBI taxonomy): Eukaryota > Metazoa > Arthropoda > Malacostraca > Decapoda > Palaemonidae > Palaemon > Palaemon carinicauda. Next base: position 48,261,464 of record NC_090741.1, on the reverse strand, counting down.
TACTGTCTGGCCAGTCAAAGGATCCAATATCACTCAAGCGTTAGTATCTCAACGGGTGGCTGGTGCCCTGGACAACCTACTACCTTTAGAGAATCAATGAAGAATGAATGAATGAATAAATGAATGACCCTCAACTTCATTCCCACAAGTAGTCATTCATTACCCAGATATTTGGAATTATGAAATGAAAAAGTTGAAGAAATAATGAAAACGCTTAGGTACACCTTAAGTGTCAGCTGCATATTATTATTATTATTATTATTATTATTATTATTATTATTAGCTAAGCTAAAACCCTAACTGGAAAAGCTGGAAGCTATAACCCCAAGGACTCCAACAGGGAAATATTGCCCGGTGAGGAAAGGAAATAAGAAAATAAACTATAAGAGATCATCATCATCATCTCTGCTCCTATTGACGCAAAGGGCCTCGGTTAGATTTCACCAGTCATCTCTATCTTGAGCTTTTAATCAATACTAATCCATTCATCCTTTCTGACTTCGCGCCTCACAGTAATCAGCATGTAGGCCCGGGTCTTTCAACTCTTCTAATGCCTTGTGGAGCGCAGTTGAAAGTTTGTTGAATTAAATCACTAGGGGAGTGCAAAGTGCATGCCTAAACATTCTACACCAAAGAGAAATAATGAACAATTAAAACAAAATATCTTAAGAACAGTAATAACACTAAAACAAACCTTTCATATATAAACTATAAAAAAGACTTATGCCATCCTATTCAACATAAAAAACCTTTGCTGCAAAGTTTGAAACTTTGGAAGTTACACTGATTCAACTACCCGATTAGGAAGATCATTCCACAAACCTTGGTCGCAGCTGGAATAAAACTTCTAGAATACAGTGCAGTACTGAGCTTTAATTTGAACTTTTTGAAACTTTCTACCGATTCGAACTACCAGATTAGGAAGATCATTCCACACCTTGGTCGCAGCTGGAGTAAAACTGCTAGAATACAGTGCAGTACTGAGCTTTAATTTGAACTTTTGAACTTTCTACCGATTCAACTACCAGATTAGGAAGATCATTCCACACCTTGGTCGCAGCTGGAGTAAAACTTCTAGAATACAGTGCAGTACTGAGCTTTAATTTGAACTTTTTGAACTTTCTACCGATTCAACTACCAGATTAGGAAAGATCATCCACACCTTGGTCGCAGCTGGAGTAAAACTTCTAGAATACAGTGCAGTACTGAGCTTTAATTTGAACTTTTGAACTTTCTACCGATTCAACTACCAGATTAGGAAGATCATTCCACAACTTGGTCACAGCTGGAATAAAACTTCTGGAATACAGTGCAGTACTGAGCTTTAATTTGAACTTTTGAACTTTCTACCGATTCAACTACAGATTAGGAAGATCATTCCACACCTTGGTCGCAGCTGGAGTAAAACTTCTAGAATACAGTGCAGTACTGAGCTTTAATTTGAACTTTTGAACTTTCTACCGATTCAACTACCAGATTAGGAAGATCATTCCACACCTTGGTCGCAGCTGGAGTAAAACTTCTAGAATACAGTGCAGTACTGAGCTTTATTTGAACTTTTGAACTTTCTACCGATTCAACTACCAGATTAGGAAGATCATTCCAAACTTGGTCACAGCTGGAATAAAACTTCTGGAATACAGTGTAGTACTGAGCTTTAGTTTGAACTTTTGAACTTACTACTGATTCAACTACCAGATTAGGAAGACCATTCCACAACTTTGTCTCAGCAGGAATAAAACTTCTAGAATTACAGTGTAGTATTGAACCTCATGATCGATTTAACTACCTGATTAGGAAGATCATTCCCACAACTTGGTCACAGCAGGAATAAAACTTCTAGAATACAGTGTAGTATTGAACCTCATGATCGATTTAACTACCTGATTAGGAAGATCATTCCACAACTTGGTCACAGCTGGAATAAAACTTCTAGAATACAGTGTAGTATTGAACCTCTCATGATCGATTCAACTACCTGATTAGGAAGATCATTCCACAACTTGGTCACAGCAGGAATAAAAACTTCTAGAATACAGTGTAGTATTGAACCTCATGATCGATTCAACTACCTGATTAGGAAGATCATTCCACAACTTGGTCACAGCTGGAATAAAACTTCTAGAATACAGTGTAGTATTGAACCTCATGATCGATTTAACTACCTGATTAGGAAGATCATTCCACAACTTGGTCACAGCAGGAATAAAACTTCTAGAATACAGTGTAGTATTGAACCTCATGATCGATTCAACTACCTGATTAGGAAGATCATTCCACAACTTGGTCACAGCTGGAATAAAACTTCTAGAATACAGTGTAGTATTGAGCCTCATGATCGATTCAACTACCTGATTAGGAAGATCATTCCACAACTTGGTCACAGCAGGAATAAAACTTCTAGAATACAGTGTAGTATTGAGCCTCATGATCGATTTAACTACCTGATTAGGAAGATCATTCCACAACTTGGTCACAGCTGGAATAAAACTTCTAGAATACAGTGCAGGGTTGCCAGGTTTTCCAAATGAGAAAAGGCCAACGACTGATCAACTGCAGCTTTAAAAGGCCAACCTAATAGTAGAAAAAGGCCGAAAATATAGCATTTAAGGATAACAAATTTCAAAAAGACCAAATTTAGGTATCTAGCACGAAAAAAAAGATGAATTTGGAGTTTTTTTTTGGGCCCGAAAAAGGCCAACCTAGCAACCCTGATACAGTGTAGTACTGAGCCTCATGATAGAGAAGGCAAGAACACTCTGGTGAGATAAAAGTGTTACCCTAGTTCAGAATATATAAACCTCCCCTTGCTCTATGCAAATGCCTCATTTGCCCGCTCTGTGCAACACAATGCAATTACAATATCGGATGCAGCAGACTCGCCATTAAAAATGCGCACACTTCGAATAACAAGCAGGAAAAGCAATGGCCTCCTGATGACGTCACGGAAATTCTTTTTGGGATCGGAGCCGACCTTGTTGCAATTCTGCGACTCGACTTCAACGACGGGAAAAATTATATATTTCAAACACCA
>NC_090741.1:48250930-48253430 GCF_036898095.1 Palaemon carinicauda | reverse complement strand
TCAAAGGGACTTTGAAAACTCAAGAGAGAGAGAGAGAGAGAGAGAGTCATGGGAGTTTTTCAAGAATGGTACTGAAAGTGAATTCTCCAATAGTAGAGTTAGATAAATGTCAAAGGGACTTTGAAAAACTCAAGAGAGAGAGAGAGAGAGAGAGAGAGAGAGAGAGAGAGAGTCATGGGAGTTTTTCAAGAATGGTACTGAAAGTGAATTCTCCAATAGTAGAGTTAGATAAATGTCAAAAGGACTTTGAAAAACTCGAGAGAGAGAGAGAGAGAGAGAGAGAGAGAGAGAGAGAGTGTGTCAAGGGAGTTTTTCAAGAATGGTACTGAAAGTGAATTCTCCAATAGTAGAGTTAGATAAATGTCAAAAGGACTTTGAAAAACTCAAGAGAGAGAGAGAGAGAGAGAGAGAGAGAGAGAGAGTGTGTCAAGGGAGTTTTTCAAGAATGGTACTGAAAGTGAATTCTCCAATAGTAGAGTTAGATAAATGTCAAAAGGACTTTGAAAAACTCAAGAGAGAGAGAGAGAGAGAGAGAGAGAGAGAGAGAGAGAGAGAGAGTGTGTCAAGGGAGTTTTTCAAGAATGGTACTGAAAGTGAATTCTCCAATAGTAAAGTAAGATAAATGTCAAAGGGACTTTGAAAAACTCAAGAGAGAGAGAGAGAGAGAGAGAGTCATGGGAGTTTTTCAAGAATGGTACTGAAAGTGAATTCTCCAATAGTAAAGTAAGATAAATGTCAAAGGGACTTTGAAAAACTCAAGAGAGAGAGAGAGAGAGAGAGAGTCATGGGAGTTTTTCAAGAATGGTACTGAAAGTGAATTCTCCAATAGTAGAGTTAGATAAATGTCAAAAGGACTTTGAAAAACTCAAGAGAGAGAGAGAGAGAGAGAGAGAGAGAGAGAGAGAGAGAGAGTGTGTCAAGGGAGTTTTTCAAGAATGGTACTGAAAGTGAATTCTCCAATAGTAGAGTTAGATAAATGTCAAAGGACTTTGAAAAACTCGAGAGAGAGAGAGAGAGAGAGAGAGAGAGAGAGAGAGTGTGTCAAGGGAGTTTTTCAAGAATGGTACTGAAAGTGAATTCTCCAATAGTAGAGTTAGATAAATGTCAAAAGGACTTTGAAAAACTCAAGAGAGAGAGAGAGAGAGAGAGAGAGAGAGAGAGAGAGAGAGAGTCATGGGAGTTTTTCAAGAATGGTACTAAAAGTGAATTCTCCAATAGTAGGGTAATATGTCAAAGAGACTTTGAAAAACTCAAGAGAGAGAGAGAGAGAGAGAGAGAGAGAGAGAGAGAGAGAGAGAATCATGGGAGTTTTTCAAGAATGGTACTGAAAGTGAATTCTCTAATAAAGATAAATGTCAAAGGGACTTTGAAAAAAAGAGAGAGAGAGAGAGAGAGAGAGAGAGAGAGAGTCATGGGAGTTTTTCAAGAATGGTACTGAAAGTTAAACCCCAAAAAAGAGAGTAAGACAATAGTTAAACGGATTTTGAAAAACCCAAGAGAGAGAGAGGGAGAGAGAGAGAGAGAGAGAGAGAGAGAGAGAGAGAGAAAGGGGTAAGGCAACACCGGATCAAAGTGAAGGAGTTAATTGGATGAGCAGGAAACCTGGGAGAAGTGATCATTCAGAAAAATGCTAGGAATCAATTTCATTTGGACTTTGATTTGAATCTGTTGCCTTTGGATTAAAATTGGGGATGTTTATGAATCGGCATCTCTCTCTCTCTCTCTCTCTCTCTCTCTCTCTCTCTCTCGTTTTACAAAGTCCCTTTGATTTTCGTCTTACTCTTCTTTCGGAGCTTCACTTTCAGTACCATTCTTGAAAACCTCCCTTGACACCCTCTCTTTCTCTCTCTCTCTCTCTCTCTCTCTCTCTCTCTCTCTCTCGAGTTTTACAAAATCCCTTTGACTTTTGTCTTACTCTCTTTTTCCTAGGGTTTCGCTTTCAGTACCATTCTTGAAAAACTCCCTTGACACACTCTCTCTCTCTCTCTCTCTCTCTCTCTCTCTCTCTCTCTCTCTTTTGAGTTTTATAAAGTCCCTTTGACTTTTGTCTTACTCTCTTTTTTTGGGTTTAACTTCCAGCACCATTCTTGAAAAACTCCCCCTTTCTCTCTCTCTCTCTCTCTCTCTCTCTCTCTCTCTCTCTCTTGGGTTTTACAAATCCCCTTTGACTTTTGTCTTACTCACTTTTTCCTAGGGCTTCGCTTTCAGTACCATTCTTGAAAAACTCCCCTTGACAAACTCTCTCTCTCTCTCTCTCTCTCTCTCTCTCTCTCTCTCTCGAGTTTTACAAAGTCCCTTTGACATTTATCTTACTCTACTATTGAAGAATTCACTTTCAGTACCATTCTTGAAAAACTCATTTGACTCTCTCTCTCTCTCTCTCTCTCTCTCCTCTCTCTCTCTCTCTCTCTCCGTACCAGCTGCCTGAGGAGAAACAGAGGTGTTGACTACTTGGGAGGCAGGAGTGTTGGGCGGTAAACAGCGTCAATACTGACACAGC
>NC_090741.1:48241853-48244353 GCF_036898095.1 Palaemon carinicauda | reverse complement strand
AAGTATCGACTCGAATAAGTGACAAGTTGCGGCTGCATGCCATGAGAGGCAGAGGCACTCGAAGTCCAGCGAGTTCGAGGCTGACCCGCACAAGCTCGACTCCAGGCGATATGAGTTTAAGGCAAAGGCACACACGTTCTGCGACCCTATCGGAAGCCAACGAACCTGTCCATATCCTGTTTGTCATTGACTTGCCTCTCTAATTTTAATATAAATATCTCGCATTGTACGCATCACGCATCGTATAAATCAAGAAATTTTAATTTCCCTTCATAGTAAATGATAATTGAACGATGTCGTTAAGTGGGAGATAATATAAATGGAAGAATGTTTTCTTATTTACAAATAAGCGCTTTCGAACTCGGCCATATTGATCATGAGTGCGCGCGCAACCAGAGCCATCTCTCGGTCACTCCCTCGACTACTACAATGGTCATACCGCAGTGTTGCCAGCTATGGAGATTTATCTCTAGATTGGGGAATTTGGGTGTATGCATGGGGATATTCTGTACAAATATCTATGAAGAGACAATGACGAGTAAACCTTTATATTGCTGCAATTAGTTTGCTTGCGCTTATATGAAGTATATTGAGTAATTTTTGTATTAGAAAGCCTACATGATCAAGACAGAAGAGAATATATTTGTGGAAATTGGGATTTTTAGATTGTTTTGGGGATTTTTTATCATGAGTTTTGGGGATTTTTATACTAACCCATCTGGCAACCCTGTAATACCGTCCCGTAGAAGTTCGAGTTTCATTTAAAAGTGTCGTCCAATCAATATATTATTCGGAGTCAACGGGTTTTACCTGTGATGACTCGACGACGCTGAAACGGTCCCTTATTTGAGTCGTGATGGCTTCAGACGAGGACAAGGAGTTTGAGGGGACCGGGAACCGAACCAGAATTTGGCATCATGTAGTAAGAGCAATGCAAAGCTAGTGACTCATATATTCTCTCTCTCTCTCTCTCTCCTCTCTCTCTCTCTCTCTCTCTCCTCTCTCTCTCTCTCTCTCCAGAATTTGGCATCGTAGTAAGAGCAATGCAAAGCTAGTCTCTCTCTCTCTCTCTCTCTCTCTCTCTCTCTCTCTCTCTCTCTCTTCAGAATTTGGCATCGTAGTAAGAGCAATGCAAAGCTAGTGACTCATATATTCTCTCTCTCTCTCTCTCTCTCTCTCTCTCTCTCTCCTCTCTCTCTCTCTCTCCTCTCTCTCTCCAGAATTTGGCATCGTAGTAAGAGCAATACAAAGCTAGTGACTCATCTCTCTCTCTCTCTCTCTCTCTCTCTCTCTCTCTCTCCAGAATTTGGCATCATGTAGTAAGAGCAATGCAAAGCTAGTGACTCATATATATTCTCTCTCTCTCTCTCTCTCTCTCTCTCTCTCTCTCTCTCTCTCTCTCTCTCTCTCTCTCTCTCTCTCCAGAATTTGGCATCATGTAGTGAGAGCAATGCAAAGCTAGTAACTCTCTCTCTCTCTCTCTCTCTCTCTCTCTCCTCTCTCTCTCTCTCTCTCTCTCTCTCTCTCTCTCTCCAGAATTTGGCATCATGTAGTAAGAGCAATACAAAGCTAGTGACTCGTATAGTCTCTCTCTCTCTCTCTCTCTCTCTCTCTCTCTCTCTCTCTCTCTCTCTCCAGAATTTGGCATCATGTAGTAAGAGCAATGCAAAGCTAGTGACTCTCTCTCTCTCTCTCTCTCTCTCTCTCTCTCTCTCTCTCTCTCTCTCTCTCTCTCTCTCTCTCTCTCTCTCTCTCTCTCCAGAATTTGGCATCACATAGTAAGAGGGCTCTCTCTCTCTCTCTCTCCTCTCTCTCTCTCTCTCTCTCTCTCTCTCTCTCTCTCTCTCTCTCTCTTTGAGCTAAGATAAATATCCGATTAAAGTCTCAGAAATTGTCATTCTATCATTTGGTTCTACATGGCTCGAAGCTCTCTTGGGTAGTTTTGCTCATTAGGCCTATGCATTAGGCTACCTGTCTTACGAAATGAACATACGCACGAACGAGGTTTGACAACTATTTACCGAAAATGCCCAGGCCATATATTAGTAATCGACTTGCAATCTATTTAATACTTGTATTTTTCTGTAATTTATCGTCAATCCTTGATAACTGGCTATTTTGTTCACAAAATGTAAATTCAATTTCACTACCTGTGGCCTTGTAGGCCTACTCACGTAATATCTATTCTTGGGCAATGGTAATTCTATTATTATTATTATTATTATTATTATTATTATTATTATTATAGTCCATTGTTCCTCATATTTGATAGGCTATATGTGAATTATCTGCTCACCTGTTTTTTTTTCTTCGGAAATGCGTAATTATCCGGCAAACCTCCAGAGGGATGAGGTTGCTGACCACAGGCCTTCACCTTTAAAGGTTTTAAAGGCCGCTCATGAATGACAGAGACAAGGGACAGTGACATTGCCCTATAGACTAATCATATATACATATTATCAGAGCCCAAGTCCCCTCACTACACAAGCTAGGACCAAGG